>NC_061119.1:71015755-71223468 GCF_002878395.1 Capsicum annuum | reverse complement strand
CACGACCAGACATAGCATGTGCTATTAGTAAATTGAGTTGGTACAAGAGTAATCCCAACAAAACTCACTGGATGGCAATGAAAAGAGTTTTGGGGAATCTTAAATACACTTAAAATTATGCTTTGCATTATAATAAATATCCTGTGGCACTTGAAGGATATAGTGATGCAGATTGGATCATCAGATCGAATGAAGTAAAATCCACAAGTGGATATGTATTCACTATTGGTGGAGGAGAAGTCTCTTGGAAATCATCCAAACAGACTTGTATTGCTCACTCTACAATAGAATCTGAATTTATCGCATTGGACAAAGTCGGTGAAGAAGAAGAATGGATCCAGAATTTCTTAAAAGATATTCCTTATTAGCCCAAGCCAGTGGCACCAGTATATATACATTGTGATAGACAAGTGGCAATAGGTAGGGCAGAGAGCATGATGTACAACGGTAAATCTCGTCACATACGACGGAGACATAATACTGTTAGGGAATTTCTCTCTAGTAGAATTATCACTGTTGACTATGTAAAGTCAAAGTATAATGTGTCGGATCCACTTACAAAAGGCCTATCTGGAGAAGGAGTGGAAAAGACATTATAGGGAATAGGTTTAAGGCCTAGGACAAGTCAGCATGGTGGTAACTCTACCTAGCAGACTGGAGATCCCAACAGCTAGGTTGAAGGAGATCAAACAAAGTTGTGTCTGACAGGTTCAACATTATCAATTACACAACCCATTCTTATGATATAGACAATGTATAGTAATCAAGGATAAGACTTAAAGTGAAAAGTCTTTTAATGATTATCCAAATTTGGCAAATTTGAGAAAATAGTTTAATCTATAGGATTGAACGTTTAGAAATCACCTATGTGAGGTCGAAGTGGAAGTTGCTTCAAGAAGAATGTTAGTAAAGGCCTATTCTCTAAGCTCTAACAAAATCGGAATGTGTTCATGGTTGAAAAGAATAAAACCGTGAGAACCATAAATGGTAAAAGGATGATTGTGTCACATATGTTGTCTAGGTGTACATTAAATCTCGACGGTTCAAAGATATCAAATCTACCGATTGATCGGGTGCATCCGATGAATGTTCACTACGAAAGTTCAAAGGGAAATCCACTTATCTCGATTCAATCAGTCTTTGCTTGATGACCACATAATTTTTCATAAAACTTTTATGAAAAATAGTCATTCCCCATTCATGTGGGGGATTGTTGGGTTTAATATGTATGAAAAAGGTGTGAATAGAAAATGGAGAGAAAAATGGTGGAAGAAAGGAGATACCAATGCAGAAGGTGTACTCCCAAAATTGGAAAGTTCACTAATTCCCCCACATTGGTGGGAGAAGCAAACAATGGAGTGTTTTTAATAGAAAGAATTTATCCATATGCTAAGTGAGGTAAGAAATAAGAAATGCCTCGCGCTGTTGTCGTCGCTCGCTCGATCAGCTTCGGCTGCGGATTTGGATTTAGATTTGGAAAATGATCAATCGATGAGATCTATCTTTTTGAACAAACTTTATTTGATGAAATTTGATCAATAACAAAAATGTAGGAAATTACTCCATTTATATACATACATGCAGTAATTGTAACAGATGCAATGTTCAAACTGAACTGATGCTGCTTCAGAAGGATGCAATTCTTCAATGAAATGACACACTAATTCATGAAATGGCATGCCTATTCGGAACAGACACACTTTTTGGACGAATGGACATGAATTTTTAGAAAACATTACACCTTTTGATTAAACCATTCCCACTTTTATGAAGAGGCATCTTGTGGCTATATAAACCTTCTTTCATCCACAGGTTTTGGTACAAAAATTTTATAATAAAAACACTCTTATTGCCGTAAAAATATTCTATGTGATCACTCAAAACATTCAGTGAGTTCGAAGATATTCCAGTTGTTTGATGTACCACTACAATTGGTTTGTTTGATCATTTTATACCGGGAGTAAAATTTTGCAACCTCGAGTACAGTGAGGGAAATTATTTCTTTAAGGAAAGTCCATGAATTCGGGCAACTTGGACATTTCTGTTTCATCTTGATTTCTAAAAATAAAATACACTTCTAAGAAAGATCACTTTGATCTTGTGTTGAGGGTATTTTTTGTACTTCATTGAGTTCTTGTTTTAAACATGAACTAGTTGAAGTTGTTATTCTGCATATATAGATTCTGCGCACCCGTAGAAGGAAATAACAATTTTGTCTAGCTAGCGTTGGATTAAGAAAAGCTATGGTGCTGCAGTCTACAGTGGGAAAAAGATTTGCCCCCACAGAAAGTGAGGTAGAAGATTTCTTCAGAAATGATATAATTGAATTAGAGTTGCTTTAGTGACTGAAGCCTGTGTGCTTGGCCTTTTAAAAATGTTAACAGGTATGTCAAATTCTCCACAAATAGTATATTTTTGGAGAATCGCAATGAAAGTGAAGAGTCTGAAGCTTAGGTTGAAGCAATATGCAGAAACTCGCAAGATAAATAATTAAAACAAAGAAGAGGAAACCATCAATGGAAATTAAGTAAGTTCCATCCTTTTGATTAGTTTGATAAGGAAACAGTATTTTAGAACTGTTTTTAAAATAAATTTTATTTTCTCTTGTAAATTTCTCCAAAATATTTTAGTGAACAAAGTAATTCTCTTTCTTTATTATCACAAAGCGCGAAAATGTTTTTTGAATTTTTGCAATTTGGGTCTCCGAGGTGCTTAAAAACTAATATCTGAAATAGTCAGGAGTTCAGCACATACTTCTTGCCTGAATAATTTTAAGTGGTAATTACACTCTTAGGGAGCATTCAGCTGCTTCCGTTGTTTTCACCTTTACATTGCTTCTACCCCTCCTATTTTGTTTTATTGTTGTTGCAAATAAAGAAAAAAATATTTATGTATTTAATGGAATCGTATTAACTTTATTGATGTTTTTGAATGATGAGATTCTGCAGTACACCAAAGATATTGTCAATGATAGTACATTTAATAGCCTAATTTCGACATTTTTAGTGAACAAAACATCTTCTACTCCATCCGTAATATTTTGTTTTTGGATGATACAGATTGTGTAGCTTTGCTGGTGGAAAGGAAGTTCTAAATTGCAACTTTCTTATGTAAACAGATAAGTAGGTACTTTTCTGATCCCTAGTACTACTTCCAAGTGAATGACCAGTATGTGAGAAACAAACTGAAAGTAGTCCTTTTCCCGTTCCTATACAGAGTAAGATTTGTTAGCCTTGATCTCATTAGAGCATCATCTTAGCATTATGTTCCCCTAGTAGTAACCTTCTCAACTATCTGCATGGTCATTGGACAAGAATCACAGAGCCTGTTGGTGGGAGGCTATCCTATAAGCCACCTATCTTTGACATAAATGCTCCATATTTATATATTCCATTTATGGCCTTTGGTACCTATGTTGTTCTTGTTGGCTTATCATTGGGACTGTAGGGGATCTTCATTTAGGTTTTGAATTTGGTAGTGAGTAATAGTGATAAGTATATCTAAAAATCACAAACTGAATTAGGGAAAAATTTTCTTCTGATGTCTTGATCCATGTGTACAAAGATGTGTATATATGTAAGTATTTCTTGCAAAATAAGAAAATAATACTGTAAACTTGTCTAATTCCTATTTGTCTAAATACATAGTTGTTATAACTAACTATATTCTTTGTACCGAATTATCTAGAATATGAACAGCTGTACTTGTATGCATCTGACGGTCCATATTTAATCTATCATGTTATATTTGTGTGATTCTGATCTTGCCACATCTCTAAGTTGTCTTCAGGCATAAGTCCATTAATTTTCTCTTTTGTTCTTGACTGTCTGTTGACATCTTTCTTTCCCTTTCTCTTCTGTGTGTTGTCATCTTCAATGGAAAATTAGTAAGAGGAATGAGAGTTAATTCTTCCAACACCCCCCCCCCCCTCCCTCAAGTTTGAGGGGAGAAAAGAGACGCCCAACTTGGCAAGAATAGAATAATGAGACGGACCAGATAAGGGTTTAGTGAACAGGTCAGCAAGTTGAGATTTTGAATGGACAAATAAGAGGGAAATAAGCTCGGAAAGGAACCGTTGTTGAACAAAATGGCAATCGAGTTCCACGTGTTTTGTCTATTCGTGGAACACGGGGTTTCGGGCGATATGAATAGCTGCTTGGCTATCGGAGAAAATGGGAACTGGTAGAGATGGTTGGATCAAGAGATCTGAAAGAAGATGAGTCAACCAAGTAATTTCTGCAACAAGATGCCTCATGAATTTATATTCCACTTCGGCGGAAGACAAGGAAACAGAAGTTTGTTTCTTAGACTTCCAAGAAATTAGGGATCCGCCAAGATTGATAAAGAAGCCACTGACAGAGCAATAAGAATCATGAAAGGATGCCCAGTCATCATCACAGAAGGCTAAGATTTCAAAGGAAGGGGACAAAAAAAAGAATAGACCCTAAGTTGGAGTGCCAGCAAGGTAGCAAAGAACTCTTAATGCAGTTGAAAAATGATCGCTGCTTGGTTGATTTATGTACTGACTGAGGGTCAGACGGCAAAGCAAAGATCTGGTTGAGTATGAGTTAAATAGTTGAGCTTGCCAATCAATCGATGATAAATGATGGGATCAATGAGGAGAGAACCTAATTTGGCTGCCAATTTTGAAGAAGGATCAAGAGAAGAAGAAACAATGGGCATATTAGTGTAGTTAAACTCTGTAAGTAATTCTTGTGTAAATTTTTGTTGAGTAATAATAATTCCATGCCTTTTGCGTAAAACCTCCATACCTAAGAAATAGTGAAGTTCCCCCAAGTCCTTGACTTTGAATTCTGAGTGTAGAAACTATTTAAGACATGAAATTTCAATAGGATCATTGCTTGTAATAAGAATGTCGTCCACATAAATAGCGATAATAGTGACAAATTCTCTATTTTTTTAAAAAAATAAGGAATAGTCGTTGAGAGATGAAGAAAATCCTTTGAAACTGAGTGCCCCCACAAGCCTTGCATACCTTTTTCTAGAGGCTTGCTTGAGGCCATACAAGGATTTCCTTAGTTGATAAATATATTGGGGTGAAGGAGGTGTGACCTCTGCAGAAAACTTCATGTAAACCTCTTCCTGGAGGTCTCCATTTAAAAAAGCATTACTAACATCAAACTGAGATATGGACCATCCCTTCTTGACTGCTAGAGTAAGCAAACATCTGATGGTTGTCATTTTGACAATGAAAGAAAAAGTTTCTGTGTAATCAATACCTTTTCTCTAAGTATCTCCCCGAATAACTAATCTTGCCATCAATCTTTCAATCGTACTATCAGCTTGCTGCTTAATTTTGCATACCCACTTACATGGTAGGGCTTTCATTCCCTTAGAAAAAAGAACAACTTCCCAAGTATTGTTGTCAAGTAAAGCTTGGATTTCATAATCCATTGCATTTATCTATCCTTGATGTTGAGATGCTTGAGAATAGTTAGTTGGCTCAACCAAGGTATCAAGAGTTGTGATAAGATGTTGGTTTTGAGATGATAAAGAAGCAAAAGAAAATGTAGGAGGAGAAACTGGGAAATTAAAACAAGTAGAAGTAAGATCAGTAGTATATATGTTTCCACAAAAGTAATCTCCTAGATAACTAGGTAATTTTCCTTTGGTGATCCTGGTTGATTTCTTAGAAGAGGGAATAGAGTATGGAAAGGAAGGAGTAGAAGTAGATTGAATAGAAGAAGTATTACTAAGAGGGGAAAGAGAACCAGTAGAATAAAGAAAAACTGATAATGTCGGTGAAAGTGGAGAAGTAGAAGTGGGAGGTTAGCAGTATGATATTGATGGGGTACTTGGAAGAGGAGAATGAGTGGATATAGGATCAAAAGCAGAAGATCCATTAGAAAAAAGAAAAATAGGATACGAGGGTTCTGCATCAGTAACAAAGGGAAAGATGTTCTCATGGAAATGGACATCTCTAGAAACAAAAACCTTTTTAGACTCCAAATTCAACAACTTATACCCCTTTTGCCCAAATGGATAGCCAAGGAAAACACATTTTCTTGCCCTAGGTTCAAATTTGGTCCTGTATTGAGATAGGGTAGAAGCAAAACATAGATAACCAAAACACTTTAAAGAATGATAATTAGGAACCTAACCAAAAAGAATCTCATGAGTTGTTTTTTTATAAAGTACCTTTGAGGGGAATCTGTTAGTAAGAAAAGTAGCTGTGAGAATACATTCACCCCAATAGGACATAGGCACCTTGGAGTGAAATAGTAAAGCTCTTGCTATCTTTAATAGATGTCTGTGTTTTCTCCCAACAATACCATTTTGTTGAGGGGTAGCAACACAAGATGTTTGATGCAAAATTTCTTGGGAATTCAGAAACATAGAAGAAACAGTCCCTTTTCCTAGTTCCATTGCATTATCTGGTCGAATAACCTTAACTTTGGCATTGAATGGCATTTCAACCATGTTCAGGAATTATTTTAAAGTAGTGAAAGCATTTCCTTTAGTACTATGAAGAAAATTCCAAGTACTTCTACTATAGTCATCCACAATAGTGAGGAAATATTTAAATCCATTATAGGTAGGTATTTTAAAAGGACCCCACGTATCAACATGAATAAGCTCAAACATTTGTTTCGATTTAATGAGACTGATTGGAGAAGGATTCTTAGATTACCTATCCAAAGGACATACAGCACAAGGGCAACAAGATAAATTAGGAAAAGAAAGTGATCTGATATGTTTCATTGCTTGAAAGGGAAAATGCCCAGGTCTTACATGCCATAAGTTTACATCAGATTTTGATTTTGCAGAAATAGGAAAAGACTCAGCTGAAACAGCACTAGATTTAACATTTTTGGAAAAAGAAAATACAAAAACTGAAGATAAATTCCTAACTAGGCTTTCACTAGGTTCTAACAGATAGAGTCTCCCTTTTGCTTCACCAAAAATTTGAGGGCTCTTCATGAGAAGGCCCTGCAAAATGCATCTAAAAGGAGTGAATAGAATGACGTACTGAAACTAACTGCATAGCTTATGAACAGAAAGTAGATTATATTTGAAACTTGAAACATGTAGAACATGTTCTAGAATGAGACCTTCAGAAATGGTTATTCTACCTGCATGTGTTACCTTCACAATAGAAGAATTAGGCAACTTAACTATAATTGGAACAGGTAAAGAAAGTAGTGATAAAAATGAACTGGGATTAAAGCACATGTGATTAGAAGCTCCAGAATCTATGATCCAGAAGTTGGAACTAGCTTTAAAAGATGCATAAAAATGGCTTAGAGTAGCTAGAGTTATACCAGATGCATTGTTTGTATTCATCTCTGGAATAGTGGACTAGGCAACTTTGTTTTGATTGAGAAGAGTCACAAGTAGATTGAACTGTTCAGGAGACAATTATTGTGCAAATTGCTTCTCAGTTCCATAGTTGGTTTCCCTTTCCTCTGTCACACGAGCAGAAACTACTAAATTTTCCTTGACAGGTCCTTGAATCTTTCTTCCTATGGTAAATTTAAAATCAGCTAGAAATCCTATGAGCCTGTAGCAATTTTCCACAGTATGATTAGTCATTTTGCAGTAGGAACAAAATTGTCCAGATTTCTTCCCTTTTATAATAGAATTTCCCTTGTTATTGTAACTACCACTCCTCTGCTGCTGAGAGCTTCCTAGATATGGTGTGCTTTGACTTCCTACCATGAAAGAAGAACGATTTCCAAGAAATTGAGAGACAACATGAGATTCCCTTTGATTCTCATCTTGCATAAGTAAAGAATATGCATAGTTGACAGAGGGTAAAGGATTAATCATGAGTATATTGCTTCTTGCGGGAGCAAAAGTGTCATTCAACCCCATAAGGAATTGAATGAGCCTCTCATCTTCTTTAGACTGTATGACCTTTTTCTTTCCTCCACAGTTGCAGTTACAATTGCAAAGCATGGCAATATTAAGAGCATCAAGCTCATCCCAGATTTTTTCGATTTTAGTAAAGTAACCTGCAATAGCATCATTTCCTTGAACTAAATCTGCCAATTCCTTTTGCAGGTGATAAAGTTTAGCACCGTTTGGTTGCCCAAACCTATGTTCAATGTCACACCATAAATCTTGTGTTGTTTTTGAATAAAGAACACTATCATCTATGCTTTTTGAAAGAGAATTCAATAACCAAGATGTAACCATGTCATTACATCGATTCCATAAATTCCAGGCAGCATCAATGGTAGCTGGGGCTGGTAAGGTTCCATCAATGAACCCCAGCTTATTTTTTGCAGATAAAGAGATAAGAATCGATCTTCTCCATCCAGCATATCCCTTGCCATCAAAAGGACAGTTCACCAGGACTATTCCTGGTGCATCAGAATCATGAAGGAAATAGGGGTGAGAGACATCCAGAGTGCCTGAAAAATTTCCCCTTTGAGTAGGGATAGAAACTCCAACAGCTACTTCTTCATTGTTAGGCATGATGATGAAAAACAAAGAAAGTAACTGGATTTGCAGAAGAAATTGAGCAAGAAAACCTTATGGCTTTGATACCATATAAAAATCACAAACTAAATTAGGGCAAATTTTCTTCTGATGTTTTGATCCATGTGTACAAAGATGTGTATATACTCAAGTATTTCTTGCAAAATAAGAAAATAATACTGTACACTTGTCTAATTCTTATTTGTCTAAATATATAGCTATTATAACTAACTATATTTTTTGTACAGAATTATCTAGAATATGAACAGCTGTCCTTGTATGCATCTGACGGTCCATATTTAATCCATCATGTTATATTTGTGTGTTCTGATCTTGCCACATCTCTCAGCTGTCTTCAGACATAAGTCCATTGAGTTTCTCTTTTGTTCTTGACTTGCTGTTGACATCTTTCTTTCCTTTTCTCTTCTGTGTGTTATCATCTTCAATGGAAAATTGATAAGGGGAATGAGAGTTAATTCTTCCAACAGTATATGATCTTTTACCAATCAATATCTTCGTTGAATTTGGTTAATGCTTGCACACCTCATTTTTGTTTGAAGTGGCAAATGCCATGACATTTAAACTTGAACGTGCAGTGTAGGAGATTTTATAATGTTTTCAGCAACTGTACTTAATTGAGTTATTTGCGAGAAACTATCTTCTATACCAGATGGTTTCGTTTTGTGCTAATGCTCCTTTGGGTTATCTCCTCAATCCCAATTTAGGTGTCCTAATTTGGTTGGACAGAACGACTTCGGTAACAACTGATATTTGTTATATTAGATAGACGTGGGTCCAAAAGGTAGGATAAAATGAACATTACAGAAAAAGCATGTGGTATCTAAATACTGAATTGTAAGAAGATACTCTTACCAAAGAGTATATAAAAGAATGTTCTTTGGGGAAAGTACACACAATCTTGAATAACTCAACAGAAAATAGGATAGTTTTGGACAAAGGAGTAGTTTTCTGTATGTCATGTCAGATATGACTGCGGATGTTTCCTTCTGGCTATGGTCCTGTGTAATCATATTCTACCATGTGTATGCCCCTTGTTTTGATGTTTCTATTGTACTGCAACTTGTAACATTTTACTTTCTTGCAATTTCTTCTGTAGTGTGGAATGCCTCCCTGCATTATATCCTCTTCCTTTTGTTTGGGTTAATTCTGAATTTTGATATCTTGCTAGGTTTAGCCCAGAAGCCCTTAGTTGGCTGTTTTTCAAGGGATTGGTTGGCTGGTTCTTACAAGTTTCGTTGCTGAAGATGACATTGCTCTCACTGGATAGCGGAGAGGCTCCTCTCCTCGACATTGTTCCATATGTAGGATATGCTTTTGCAGGATTGTCCATAGCTCTATTGGGAACAATTATATGGAACTATTCGTACTACTTTTTGATGCCGTGGACATCCTTGTTCATGGGAAGTTTCTTGGTGAAGACGATGAAGAGAGTTCTCTTTGCACAGGTGAGGACGTACGATTTGAGTAGGCATCATTATCTCCTATTGTTTATTGGACGTACGATTTGAAAGCTAAAGACATTGTATATGAACTGATTAGCCACTTACTCCACTGAAATGTGTACGATAACGCTTGTAATGTTTAGAGATGTCTCACTGGTGAACAGAAAGTGCAGGAGAAGGATTGAAAGAAGATTCTTTTGGTAGCATTTTGGTTGTATCGTCATTTATTCAGGTAGATTCCCTTACATGAAAGTGAGGCATTTTACTATTGTTAAATTTTATTTGACGGTTGTACAAAGTGCATGTGTAGAATCCTCGTTTTTTGGAAATGTTGAAAGAACTGAAACCTGAGCGGGGCGACTAGTTTGGGTTTGGTCTGTTGGGTTCATGTGTAGAAACAGATGCCTATTCTTTTATTCGGCAGATCCCACTTGTCTCTGCAGATCTGCACATTTTAATTGGGATAGCACTATCCTTATCGTTTTGGCTGCACAGTAAGATGTGCGTCAAAGTATAATAAATAACATAAATACCAACCTTTTAGAAAGTAATTACATTTTCTCTCACCTTTTTAATTACTTTACTCTCTCTCTAATTAATATACTATGTTTAAGGATTTTTCTAATATGTTTAAGGAGTTGAGGTTTTTTATAATATTGAAAACATAAGTTATGTATTTGTCTAATTTGTAGATTAATTTCAACATGGGCTTTAATTACCTTATCTTTGGTAGGAATAAAATTTTAGAGCGAGGTCTAAAGGACAGATCTGAATTCCCTCATGGTTAGATGCCTGCACTGCGACATAACGCCACTGGCCACTTCCTGCCCTTTCACTGAAAAATAGTTGTTATCATGGAGTATCACTTTTCATGAGTGAAATTCCATGATAATGTACCAGAATTTACTTCTCGCGTTTGAAATTCTATAATAATGGCTATTTTCGGTTATACAAAGTGAATTGGTGAATTTTACTGATCCTCACTACCAACCCATTGATAATAGGTTTGTCGGACCTAGTATTTTCGGCCGAATCATAATACACACGGTTTTAACGAATATCTTTTCAATTATCTGTAATTTTAAAATACAAACTGAACGCTAAGAATCTTAGAAGAATGTAATCAAAGTTGAAATTCTAGATCTCCAATTTTACAATCATTTGCAGCAAGTAAAGAATGAATATTGATTTTCTGGAGGAAGCTTGACAGGGTGGGTCCAAGCCCTCATGGAATTTCAGCTGTTGGTTAAGGAGCCAACATGGCACGCAGGATTCTCAACTTCTGCACACATTACAATGATTTCTCTCTTGTTGACAGAGAGAATATGATGCACTTCAATTCCTTTTTCTTTTAGCTAATCCCACTAGAATGATAATCTCTCACAAAGAATTTCATAAATGATGGTTCTTTCCACCAAAGTCATTTAACTATATTTTCTAATAACAAAATCATAAAACTTTACCTTTACTAATACAAAAATCACATATATAAAAAAATTCAAGTTTCGGTGGATGATATTTTTTTATTTTTAATTTAATAAATACAAATTCAATTTTTTAAAAGACCACACCACATATCGGCGGATGCTACTCTTTACTTTTTTAAAAAATAAATTTAAAATTTTTTATCGACTAAATACAAATTCAATTAAAAAGAACTGACCCAATTCGTCTTGAATAGAATCCGTATGCAGAAATTAAAATACTCTTATTAATTGTGTAGAGTTTTGCTATATAAAGAGCATATCATATGTTATATCAACCACATTTAGTAGTAAAATATAGGCTTAAGTCATTGATAGACATTTAAACTTGTTTCAAAATTTCACTTGGATTCCTCAACTGACCATTGTACCTATTGAACACTATTATCACTACAAATTTGAACCACTCAAACCCTTTGTGCACACGTGGCGTTAAAAGTGTGATTCACACCTTAGTAGATGGGTGAATAAATATTTTAACACGTTTTTTATTATTATTTTTTTTTATCTCTTCCTCTTTCTTTCTCATTTTTTTTTCTTTTAAAATAGTTTCTCTTTCTCCTTTCCATAAACTTCCACTCTCTCTGCCATCACTCCACTACTACAAGTCCACCACTTCACAATAAATAATTTTAATCTACCTTCTCGTGATAGGTTTTGTAGAAATTACAAATTTATATTTTGAGTATTGTACTTATGATGAAATGGGTGTGGTAAATTAAATAAGATTTGCAGAAAAAATATCTTTGAAATTAAATTTTTGACAAAATGGGTGAATTTTAGAAAATTCTTTATAATTAAGTGTAGATTGGTGAAGAATGGATTTGGGGACAAATATTTCAGCAAATAAATTGAATTTCAATCAACGAAAAATTTTAATTTCAACCACTAGAATCAAAGTATCACTAATCATACCATAAAAAACTAGAATTCTTCTTTCTTTCTGCTTACATTGCTACTGCTCATCCACCCATTGCCACTGCTCTTCCAATTTTTCTTGACGCTATTAATATCAAAACTTTTATTTTACCTAGCTTCTCATTCTTTAAATGATGAAGATTGTTTATCATATAAAATTTTAAACTAAAAAACTATTAACGAAGAATAAGAAAAGTGGAGAAATCAGTGTGGCAGTGGTGATTTCAGGCAAAGAGAAGGGGTTGGGTTAGGTAGGTTGCAGTACATGTGAGGGTTGTATAGATGGGAATTTTTTGGGGGGTTAGATTTTTTTTATATTAAAAATTTATTTTTATAATTATTTTAAGTTTAAAAAATTACATGTCTTCAATTGATTTGTTGACTTGCCTCATCATCTGCGCGTAAGTTACATACACATTTTTTTAGACTAGTTTTCAAAAAAATATTTAAAAAGTATTTATTTGTTAATATTGGAGTGTCTAATAGAAAAAGAGATCAGCTGAAGGATTCAAGTGAAATCTTGAAACAAGTTTAAAGACCTATCAATGATTTAAGCCAAATTGTATTCTTCCTCATGTAAAAATAATAAAAATATGTTATATTCTTCTCAATTAGAGACTCCAAACTCTTACTTGATCGAATTATTTCATTTTAAATCCTTTGTTTAAGTTATTTTTTACTATCTAGTGGAGAATAAGAATGTAAAATTGGTTCTTGAATATATGATATGAAAGGTAGGAGTAACAATAATCAATAAATTAATTTTATATTATGAAGTAATATTTTGTTGAAGAGTGATGATTAATTTGACAATTCACTCTTTATATATTTGCACACACTATCTTAAAAGGTTCAAAAAATTAAAATGAAATTACTAAAATATTTTTCTGTCTAATTTAATAGACTATTTGATTAAAAAAAAATCCTAAAAATCTAATGCGAACAAAATCCCAAGCCGAACGGTCATACTCCATCCTAATAGACACAACCAATGTATATTGCTATTAGTTTTTTTGCGATTAGATATATACTTCTAGCTTCTCTTCCATCTTCTCAGTATGCAACTATTACTTCTCAATCACAAAACGTTCAAGCTTTTGTGATTTGACATCTACTTCAAATAGCTTATGAACTATGAATACACACTAATTTGGTGCTATAGAAGTTTGAAAGATACCAACTGCCTTTCGACCAAACTCTTCTAAAGACCAGTCCTTAACAATCGCACCATTCATCACTTTAAAAATAAGAAATACCATGACACTGTCCTAAAAGTCTTCCTTCTTCTATGTTAACAACACAAGTATGCCCTATTGCTTATCAAACACAATTCTTTCAATTTCTTGCTATTACTTATCTATTTCAAATAATTTATGCAGGTGTTATTTATGTTCAGATTTCCTTTAATTCTATTGTTAAAGTTGGAGCAGATCATTAGCGTAATCTGTTTAAGAATTCAAGTTGTAAGTTTCTTTATATGAAACTTCTGTAGCAAATATTAGGTCTTTCCACCCTCCCAACAGTCCTTTTCGAGTTTGTTTTCTTGATGATATAATATGTATGGTTACGCCATATTCAAGAACATTTAAGAACTTAACTCGAGATACTTTTATGGCTTTTCTCTTCTCTATTTTTGACTCTAAGTATTGATTATAAGATCTTTATTTCATGTTAAGTTCTTTGAAAAAGATGATTATCTGAATTCGATGCACTGTCACACAACTTGCTTTCTGTAAAACCAAATATGAGAACATATTCTTCAAGAGAATGCAAATAAGATTAAAATACAATGAAGGCACAAATAAAGTTACTAGACCAAGCAAATAATATCAAAATGTAAGGCACAAATAAAGTTACTAGACCAACCTTGTTCCTTTTTATAAAGCACCTGAATGGTAGGTCTGTAAACATGGATGATCGTATTTGGATTTCACATACTCTTGAAGGCAATGAACTTTTCTTTTCCTCTAACACTGTTTTCAAGATCAAGCGCAAGGATATGCAAGGACAGAGTCTGCTATGCACTGAACCCTCCCACCAATTTTATCACAGTTTGTAATATTCCCAATTTCACAACACAATTTTTAATGTATATTATACTTCTAAATCTAAATTACAATTGAGAATTGGAGCAACAAATTAATAATGAACAATACTAATGAGAAATCTAAGAATAACAGAGGAAGAAGGTACTAGAAGAGAATGAAGAGACTTAGAGAGAGTTGGTGATGTAAAACATAGTCTTTGTGTAAGAGTAATCACAATTTGCATGCCTTTATTTGCCTTATACTTTATTATTTATATATTCTTTCCATCTCACATGCTCCATGGGAGAAAATATGTCCACTTGATTTATACGAATATTCCTTTATAATAAATTTTTTTTTTCCTCAAGGTTCAAGTAGGGCAGTACTGAAATATCAGTAGAACCTTATGTTTATGGTCTCTTTTACTTAGAATTAACTTGTGAGTTCAGAAATCCACCATGGTCAAGAGAAAATATAGATGAATCCACAATAATGATCAGTATATTTTGGTCTACCTTAACACAGTGAGGTTGGTTGAGTTACTTGCATCTGTTGTTGCTGGAAGGACTTTTATATGTTCCAACCCATTAATTGTGATGGATCTCTCTCTCATACAATGCATACGTCTTACTGATCTAAAGAACTTTCCACATCAATCTTCTCTTGAAGCAACCAGATTATTTTTCTGTCTAAGGATCTTACTAGGAAATCATATTGTGAAATCATTAACTCCTTAGCACCTATACTCTTAAAATTTTACAGCAAACTAGCCTTGCTAAGCCACTTCTTACTTGTACCCACATTTTCCATTTTAGTTCCAAAAGAAAAGATTGCACGTTTATGTTGCTGTCCACTTAGTTCATAACCTCAACTGATTAATCTCATCTATAAACTTATTAAGATCATCTTCATACCTGCATATTCATGTCAATGAAAAAAATGCAAAAGTTAGTGACATGGAGCTATTAAGTTTTTCCCTAACAGATATGGCTTATCGATCTTATAAAAGATATTTGTATCTATTGAAGAGATATACCAATATGCCAAGTGATTATTGATTAATACCCAAAACATGTTTATCATGAAAATATGGCCTAATAGGAGTCTCATATTTACTATTATTCAGAATCAAAGTAGATATTATTTTTTACACAATCTCAATAATAGAATCATGAGGTGAGTAAGAAAGATGTCAGCGTTTGCGTATGTTATTGTGAGGCCCATAAAATACATCTTGTGGACATGGATGAGTTTATTTTGTTGTATTATGCCAGACATTGAATTTAGATAAAAAAAAATCTTGAACATTTGGAACCATTTTTATTGCCTTTTTTTATATAAGACCCTTTCAACTTAATTTTATTTAGTCCTAGTGGTTTACAAAATCTTGCAGGAAATCTCAAGTTAGCTACATCACATTTGTGTTAATTATTTATTATGAAATACTAAATTGGCCCATTCTTTCATAAGCACCTACATATTCCACTGACTTGGATTAACAATGGTTTGAGTCGGTAATTATAAAACCTTTTGTTATTGATCTTGATTCACGTGTAAATTTTAGTACTATGTATCTAGCTAAATCAGAGAGACAAATAATTTTATTTGATGTAGTGATGGAGGAATATAGCTTACGATCACCGGCTTTGATGTAATACCCCGAGACTCTAACTAATAGTGCAACCATGACTCAAGCTCATGAGAAGTAAATTATAGTGCTTTAGTTGTTTTTTGATCAAGGGTGATGTGTATTAAGGCCTCAAATATGTCCTAGCGATTAGGTAAATTAAAACATTCCTTACCCATTGAATTCTTGGGAAGGATATTTCCATATTCTACTTCAAATGAGTATATCTCTCGTTATACTATGAATTATTGAGCTCGTGACCTACCAACAAATAGATAATTAAATTAGTTTTCCAACGGTACTAATTTTACCCAAATTCGGTATTGGAGAAAAGGGTTATGCCCATTTTACTCCAGCGTGTCAGCCTGGAAATTTTGTGACGACTTGTCACAAGCCTGACGGTTTGTCACAAAATGTCGTCACCATAAGCAGAAAGTCACAAAATCCAATATTTTATGACGACTTGTCACAAGTTTGACGGCTTGTCACGAATATTGTCAGCTATTTTTTTTAGCAATTAAGGGACATTTTTGCAAGGGTATTTTTATCATTTTCCATCTTTTGGAGGCCTATATAAATATGAGAATCCCTATCTAAACCCTAATTTATCATTTTCTCTTCCAATTCTTTTAAGAAATATATCTAGGGTTTTATTTAAGGACACTAATCTTCTAAAAATCATCCATAAATCTTCAAGATTTCTTCAAGAATCAAGTTCCTCATAGTGTGGTCTTAGAGAATCATTTATTACAAGTGCGGATAGAGTCTCAAGCACTATAATTCATCCAATTTCAAAGATTAAGGTATGTGGGGTTTTGGACAAGAGCAATTTTTTCGTTCTTGTGCCCAAAGCTTTGATTTCTACCATGGATTTATATGATTTTGCAAGTGGGTTATACCCAAATAACTTCATCATGAGATTATGAGAATATAAATTGTTCAAGCTTTGTTATACATGATTATTTTTCTATTCCCAAGTTATGAATTGATATTTAATATTATGAATTTTATATTTCTACCATGAGTTGATATTTCAAGTGCTTTCAAGATATGTGTCAATCTTTAAGCTTCCTTATGACAAATTGAATTATTGAGTATATTGATTCATGAGATTCAATTGTTACAATGAGTCTTGATATTTCTTCAAAGTTTTTGAGGATGCCATGATTTAATGAATTGATACATTTTGATATTGAGAAAGATTGATTTGATTTAAGTCAAGTTAGGAATCCACAAATTGATTATGATTTAATAAATGAGAAAGAGATTTGATTTGGTCTTCATGATATACCCTTGTGATATTTGTGGTGGATTTCTGAACGCATTCTGAGCTTGTGTCTAGGAGTAGTATTTAGCATCGAGAGAAAATGTGGTATTTCTCTGAAACTACGTGCCACCGTAGGATTGATATTGATAATTGTGGGATAGAGGTTGAGTATGAGATTGTGATCACTAAATTTAGGTTGTACTCCCTTATAAGAATACGACTCTCCCGCCAATGTAGGGTTCTCTCCTTAGAAGGGCAAAATGTTGGACTCCAAGTGGTTCACATGGTTTATGTAGGTTATAAGAACCTCCCATGTCTATAAGAGTTGAGTTTCTTGAATTACCGAGTCACTCCGAGTCTTGAGTTGAAGAGTTGAGTTATTTATGATGATTTATAAGGTTTTTGTCATATGAATTATTTACTATGAAATCATGAAAAGTATGTTTCAATCTAACTCTAGCCAAGTGAGCCATCATTGTACATATGCATATTTTTATGAAATTGATGATGATATTTGCATTGTTGCATGCACCCCCACATACTCAGTACATTCCAAAGTGCTGACCCACATATTTTTCTATGGGCTATATTTTCTTGGAATGTAGGTTCAGGTACTCAATCGCAACCGCGTTAGTGATATTCGAGTGCCTCAACTACGTTTCCTCAGTGATGAGCCCTCATGGTTCGAGGACCATGTCTATATTTTCGGTGCTATTGTTCTGTTGTATGGCTTTCAGTACTATTACCCAATGGCTCCTTGAATTTGATCTATAGAGGCTTTGTCAGACTAGAGGGTTGGTATGTATAGACATTCAATATATTTTGGTTATACAATCTAGTATTCTCCAGTATTTCTCTTGAACCCAATGTGGTATATCTCTTTGTTGTGCATAACTATTGTTGAATTAAATTCCTTAAGGTAGTGTCTAGCTTCGAGGGTTAGCTTGGGGATACGTGTAGCCCTAAGTACTATGTGGTGTCTCGAAATAAAATTTTGGAGCGTTACATTTGATCATACAACTTAGCAGATGATGAACAAAAACATTACTACATGAACATACAACTTTTGATAATTTGACAAAAGATAAGGGGAATTTTATACCTTGGGAAAGAAAAGGAGATGAGGCAAATGGTGACAAGAGTGAATAAGTGTAATTGTGATAAAACAAATAGTAGAGACATAATACAACAACAAACCTAGTATATTCCCAAGAGATACTAATATTAATGGAAAGATTAAGGCTAAAAGAACTGAAACCTAGAAAGCAAAAGCAAAACACTCAAAATAAGAAAGATTATAAACTAAATCATTCAACTATATTTTGTCTTATGGCTTATTCTGTTTTACTCTATTCTTCTCCATTTTGCATTGCATATGAAAGCATTTGTGAGAACTATTTTAAATGCAAAAGATGCCTTCAAAATCTTTCATGCCTGTAAAATGGAAGGGGGTTAACTTAGTTGGAGATATTTAATCAAATTAAAAGGAAATTATGGTGAACTGATTAATTTTATATCTTGGTATGATAGAGTTGAATATTGTGTACACAGGGAACTAGAAAAGGCAAGTCTTGAACAATTAAGAAAAGAACAATCAACTTTGTGAAGACAATTATACTTAGAAACGATTGATATTGTTATGGATAAAGGAGATAGACAAGGAAAGATTTTTCTTTTGATATAATCTATGGAAAAAATCAACTTTCAAAATTCAAATGTACCAATATTTAATTGGGTGAAGACTAAACAAATTGCCTAAGGGGGGAAATTAGAAAAACAGAGATAAAATTAATTCTCAATAATATAGTTTGACTTCTATCATAGAAAATGTTATTCTAGATGTTAGCTTTTAGTATATTTAAGTTGCATTTGATAACGAAATTAATTATTTTTTGAATTTTCATGCATTAATTATTAGGTGTATGTACTTGATAAAAAAAGGTATGAGACACAACACACATATAACAAATGAGCCGAGAGTGTGTGTGTGTATATATATACACACACACATAAATACATACATACATACATATACTCAATAATATAGTTTGACTATATCATAGAAAATGTTACTCTAGATGTTAGCTTTTAGTATATTTAAGTTGCATTTGATTACTAAATTAAACTTTTTTCGAATATGCATGTATTAATTATTAGGTTTATCTACTTGGTAAAAGAAACGGTATGAGACACAACACACATATTAACACACAAGCTGAGAGACTAGTGTTATATATATATATATATATATGTATATATATATATATATATATATATATATTCTGATATATGTGGTTTTTGTGTTAGCATGAGCCAAGTTTTATGTTTATATGTTAGAAAATATAGTTAAGTAACTTTGGTCTCTATCATTATGTGACCATTTATGAAATTATAATGACCCTCTTAGTCATTATGCAAATTTTACTTGTTTTTTCTTTTCAACCCTCCCTATAGTTTTTGTATGTGATTATGACTTACGAGGATGGGTGGAACGAACTGGAGGTGTTCAAGAGCGATTTATGTCATTGATTGAGTTCTTGAGTTTTAAGAAAGTTAAGTTTGGTCATGGTCAACTTTTAATCAAGACAACACTAATTTGGTGTTTAAATGTTCCCTATAGGTTCGAAACATACTTTTTAGACAATTTATATATTTGATATATTTTCATAGGGTTCTGAACAAATTTTGAGAATTTATTTGAAGTTTCAATTATTTTAGATAATTAATTTAATTGGTGATTTAATGGATCAAAGTCGTGATATTTTCTACACACATGCCCTAGACAATAGTTTTGGGTCATACAAAAATAATGTAATCTTGACGAAGAGCTTGAGCAAGTACGATGTCGAGACAACAAAGTATTCCAGGAAAGAATTCTAATGTTCTGCAATTCATTTCCTGCTAGGATATATCTCCAATGTTATGTGATTCATTATTGGTAGGATATATATCTCTTTAACCATAATTATTATAGTTTCGTTTGTATCTAGTTCATATAGACTTTGGGGATGATAAATTATGTATCAATTATGACGTAATCACGACTAATTATTGAAAGGGTAGGCCAATTATAAATGATGGATTAATTAAGGCTAATTTTGCTCTTTACTTTCTTTATATCTAACTTCGTCTTTGAAACTATCACATGATTATTAATAAATTATGATTTTGGTTTAATTGATATTCATGTCAAGAGTTCTTAGAATAAGAATTCATTAATTGAGGATTTGAATAATAGCCGAATTTATCTGAATTTTAACATGTAACCTTGTTACGTTGTTGATTAACACAATCTAAAAGAAATTTTCAAATTAAACTTCGATGGATCAAGGTGATTTTTCTGAGTCAATTTTTGAGATGAAAATAAATATGCCAGTATAGGTGAATTAGATTTGTATTATTAATGATATTATATAGTTGAATAGATTTTAATTATTCGAAAGCGTTACAAAAGGGAAAGTTTGTAACTTGACATTTGGACTTCGTGTAACACCCCAAAAAATTCAAGCTAAGATTAGAATAATGTTTCAAGTACATGTAAAATAAAACTTTATATTTTGGTAGTATGAAAAGTGATTTAGACATGTATTAAGCCTACAAGTAACTTCTAGCTCATAGCGAAGTTGAAACATTCCTTACCTATTAATTTCTTGTGAATAATGTTTCTATAGTCAACTGAAAACGAGTGTAAATCCTAGATTCTAAAGTTTTTTTTGAGATAAAGATCCTCCAAATGAAATTTCTTTGAGTTTTGTTTCCAACTCATCAAATTTTGTGGTAATCCAATTCCGGAGCTAAGAGTTATAGCTATTTTAGTGAAGCACTATCCAGCGGTATGATAGTATGAATGAAACCACAATTGTGGTTAGATTGTACGACCTTACAATCCATTTGTTTGTATGAAACAACCCCAAATATTTGACAAGTATATCTCCCAACCTTGAAAGGGTATCTTTGTTAGAAACCATGATCTTAGGCATGATCTTTACTCCTAAGTTGATTCGGCTTGGACTTCTAATTTATGAACCTAGGTATGATCGTGGGTGAGTCTTATGATTCATACCAAAGCTTATTTGATGAAATCTAGCAAGCGTTAACTCTTTCACCCAACTATCACCACCCATGATCATAGGTGGGTTCCATAATTGCGGAATAGTTCGTACGTCACATTTTGTATCTTTTTTAGTTCAACTTTATAAGGGGAATTCCCATCTTTTTCCACAATTTAAAACCCTAAACTACTTCTTTTAAGTTATTCCAAGGATGATTATTAAGTTCAATATTATCCTAAGTCCCTCATTACTCAGAAAAATAATCGACACTTAGAGAAAAAATAAGAGAAGAGGTGATTTATTCCTCAAATGAATAACCTGGGTTTATCTTCTTCAAGCCCAAATTTCAAGTAATTCATTAAGGTTTCCATCTACAGGTATGTGAGATTGCATCAATTGTTTCCCTTTCACCCATTGATTCCCAACGTTAAATTAATTCCCCAAGTTTAATTCACCTTTCAAGCTTAGGGTTTTCACGTGAAGTGTGAATTCCTTTAGCTTTCAGTTTCTTGCTTTGACTAAACATGAATATATGTTTTTCCATAATTTTAAGAATCTTTACATATTCATGAATATGAAGTTATTATATTAATAAAGTCTTGATTTTGGGTTTGATTATGAAATCCCTAAATACGTTCAGTTTATAGAATTGTCATTAGTAGTTGCATTCTTCTACGATGGCGGGTTATAAACACTTGATGATCTAGGATTTTATGTATATGTCATGAATATTCATTACTCCATGGTTGCATAATCATAATGCTCAGATAAATATCTACTAATTTAGTCTCAGATGTCAGCGTTATGAACTTGTTAATTATCAATTCTAAATGAACTATTCAGATATCCATTATATTTAGTTAGGAGTAGTACTTAGAAACAAGCATATGCAGGGATGAAGGCTCACTTAGCACCGAGCAGATGTTGGGATGAAGGCTCATTCGTCACTTAGGTTCAGTACTTTAGTAGAAGTCCTTGAACTATGGTTCTATCGTAGGTTCCAAAGGGTCACTCTTTAGACCAAATTTGACACCCTAGTCCTTTCAGTTATTAGTTTAGTGAATCTATATTAGTCAGTATTCGTATCCTTAGCAAGGTACAAAATACCCTTCTAGTTAGGGTTATAGGTTGGACCACAATTAGCTTAGATTGGTATATAGCGGTTAATGGTAGATCATATAGTCCACATTTTAGGTTCAAATATTTGCATAGCCTTGTATTTGATTTGTTCATCTATTATACCATTACATGTTTATTACTTAGTCATTGTATCAACTTGCATATCTCAGTTTTGTTTTCAGTTTACCATGCCACATTCAAGATAATTAACTTATATTAGATCATGCATATCACATATGCTCAGTACATTAAAATTATTCACCAAATATTTTTTTTGCGCTATATTGTCTTATTATATAGGTTCTAACATTGAATATTCCTCTCTAGGCTAGTACAACTTAGCATCATACTAGTAAATCATTTTGTTGAGTCCTCATCATTCTAGACCATTTATCAATATTTTTTTTAGTTTGTTTTTTAGTTTTAGACAGTTAGTAGTTGGTGCTTGTCCCTACAACTCTATGTAAGACCCTTAAAATTTCGATCAATTTATTTTTGACCTCCCCGTATTCGTAATATCAATTTTTTACTTGAATTATTTTTAGAAAGGTTAAAGGGTGTTTTGAGAAAGTTTTAAAATTTTTGAGAGGGATTTAGGATCATTTTGGGACCCTAAGGCAGTGATGTCCACAATGTTACTGCGTCATCGAGGTTAGACTCCATGATATTGGTGTGGCACTGAGGATAACCTCTGTGATATTGGCGTACCACGCTAAGGTGAAAATTTCGTGCAATTTTATTTTATTCTCTTGGGACAAGGGGCATTTGGTATTTTCACCTTTTCCACAACTTCTAACACAAAATAGTCCCATTCCCATTAGTTTTCAAATATCAAATTCCCCTGTTTCACTCTCAAACACAAAACCCAAGAACATTCAAAGGTTTGACTGTGCATTCATCAACCGGGCTCTAAACTTCAAATTAATTATAGATTCTTATGTTTTTCATGCATATATCTCTTCCCTAAATTTATTTTATGTGAAAAAACATGTATTTAATTTTTATCCATGAGATTTAATTGTGGGTTTTGAATATGGGTTAAGGGATTTGGAATGGTTAATACTTGAACTAATTTCCTATGATTTTGAATTGGTTGTTTATTCTGTACCCTCATGTTTCTGAACGTAATAAATGTATGGGTGCGGGAATTGGAATGGGGAACATAGGTTTCCCTAAATTTTATGGATTGATGTTTAGGAATTGGCTTTAACCTCAATCGAGCCTGTGAAATTGGTTTTGGAACATGGACATATACATAATCTACTTCACTTTTGAAATCTGACATTGCATAAAAGGTTAATAGAACATGAATTGGTTTTGAAAGGCCTTGGTGGCCATGGATTAATTTTAAATTAAAAACTTTGGAGTCAATTTGGATAATTGATTTTGGAATGGCATAATGGAATATTCTTGCAAGCTTAAATTTTATTTTGTATGATGAAACCAATGGTAAATGCCTAATTAAAAGACTCCTTAGATAATGTATGGGAGTGTGTGTAAATGGTTTTATTTTGGGCTTAAAAGGGGCTGTATAGCTCACTGTAGAAGGTGGAGGTCCTGGTGGAACGATATTGGAAACCATATTTACCAGGGTGGGGGTCTTTATGACCATGTGCATAGTTCACAAATTATATATATATTTTTTAAAATTTTTGGAGCCTCAATCTTCCTTGAATTTCTCTAGTTCATGCGGCTAACACATACTTGGGACCTTTCATGAAACACTATGGTTTTTGTACCTTAGAAATTTTTTTGGAATTCTGGTCTCTGGTACCAATACGACTCATTGGTATGAGCCATATGTTGGGGTGCAAATAGTATGGTCTAATCGTATGCTGACCAGTGTTGGTTGGTGGGATGGATTTTGGTCACTGGAATGAGTACGACTTGGTGGTATGAGTCGTACGATTGGATATGGATTATATGGTTCCTTTACTTAACCTATACTTGGTAACTTAAGTTGGATCTGAGTACGAGTGGCTCACCAGGAGCCGTAACCAGGGAAAAAGTCATATCAAGAACTTGTATGGTGGACAATGTTCAAACCTTCTATGATTCTATGTTGCCATGGATATGAGTGAAGGGTATGGATCGTATGCTGTCGATTTAACTTGGGTAGGATAAGTCGTATACTGGACTATGTTAGATCCTAGGGTTAAGGCTTAGTTTATGAGTGGTGGGTACCACTCATGTCAAAGGGTACGACTCGTGAGGGTCAGTCATACCCCTATAACGGGATTTTTCTGCAACTTAAGTAGGGGTATTCTAGATATTTCCCTGCTTACCCTAATAAGGCCCCACTACTTCTAACTCACTTGGGAGGATATTTACCCTGTTATTCTATTGATTAATACTTAGAAACTCTTCCTAAGCACTATAATTCTCTCAAGAGCTTTTGGGCAAGGACGCTAGGGTCTCAGCTAGAGGACTAAATTGGGGATCTTGTTGGTGGTTTCTCTCTACCTACTTTGTCAATTAAGGCATATGCTTTCCCCTCATTGTTAGTTCCAATCAAGGGCATGATTTTATATAATGTTTTTATATTTGAATTTTGTATGATTTTGGGTTCTTAATTGTTATTTGGGGGTTTTGGTTATAAATGCTTTGTTATCGTTTTCCCATGTTTTAATTATGCTTTTATATTCATTAATGGTGGTTTTGGATAATTGGTTGCATGGGAATGGTTCTTTGGTAATGGACTTTGGTTTTGGAAATACTACAGTGGGTTTTATAAAATTCCTTTAAAAGTGTTTCCTCTATAATATTAGTTTTTCAATGGAACTTATGCATGGTTTAAACTTGGCAATAGAACCTTAAATGATATGAATGGTTTAAATGGTTTTAAATGGATTAGAAGGCCTTGGTGGCTACAGTCTTGGTTAATTAGAAATTATAATGGGTACATGGAATGCCTTAAACCTATATATGTTTGGATATGGACAAAACTTGCAAGTATAGTCGGTATGACGATGCCACTACTAATGGCCTTGGTTAATAACTGGTTAATGGATTGGTTGAGTGTTTGGTAATGGTTTTAATTGGGCAATAATGGTAGGGTGTGTGATAAAGCCGTGGAAGGTGGAGGTCTCAGGGTACCAGAAACTGAAAACTCATATTTTTTGATGTAAGGTTTGGTATAAGTGACCGTGTGCATGATGCCACACTTTATATTTGGGGGATGTACTAGTCATCCCAGGTTTTCTTCCCTCGTTGTGTGACTTTACGTACTGGGACCCTTTCAGCAAAGGGAGTTGAACCCATCTAGCTCATGGGTGGTTTAGGACGGCAAAGCTACACAACCCAGGTGAAGGTTTTAATGGCATGCTAAACCTAGTTCCCTTTCCTGGCATGGATATATATATATATATATATATATGTATGTATGGTTTGTATGCATATAGATGGTTTTACTTGGTTTTATAAATGAAATTATTTTTTCCTTATCCTAAGTTCATGATAGCTTTCACCTGCTAACCCGTCTTCGGGCGGCTGTATACCCACGCTATGAAGGAACCGACCGTTCTACTCCTCCTATATAGTGACTGAATCGGGGACAGCTGTTGGATTGAAACGGTGAGCTTCCGTCTTTCTGGAAGGCTTTATTTTAAGTTATAGATATTTTTAAACATTTTAATTTATTTTTGGATAATGGGTTTGGCTATGGTTGGGGGCATGTCCCAATCAAATATTCTTACTCTTTTGGTTAGAGGTTTTGTGGTACTGCTATGGGTTGGAATGAGTAGGATTGGTACCAGAGTCAGTATTAATATTGACATTGGTATTGGGGATGACATCATTGGACATAATTTATCACTGTTCCATCGAATTTCATTTTAGGATTAGTCATATTATGTTTTAGATCTTATCTGGTTTATGGCCCTTGATTTGGTATTGGTTTGGCTAGGTGGTTTAGTCAGTACTGTTTGGTAGACAGGATGACTTGGTAGGGTTGGTCTATGAATAAACTTATCCCAAAGCCAGTCCTTGTCCAATTATGCTATCTTGTTATATGTTCGGTATTCAGCCGACTTAAGGTATGCTAATGGTGGTTGGTTTAGGTAACAGAGGGTGGTCCCCAGTCCTAGTTGGACTTGGGATGCCCATTAGTACAAGGCCTCATTCGAGTAATGTCATTTCAGCAGGGGGAGCTGAACTCATATAACTCGTGGGTTCCCTTAGGACGGTTAGAGCTACATAGTCCAGGATAATGATTTTATATCTTGTGCTTAAACCTTATTCCTTATGACGATATCTTATATACGTATATATGAATATGTGCATGTGGTTTTAATTGATTTTGGACATTGCATTTATTTTATCACTTTCCCGGAGTTACATGCCTATGCTTATCCCACTGACCGCCCTAGGACTCTATATCATTTCAGAATGTAGGGTCCGAAGACACTTCTTTTACCCTTGTGCAGTGTTAGGTGGATTAACACATTAATTGATTAGCTGTGAAGTGGTGAGAATCTATCTTTCGGAAGGCCTTATTATATACATATTCTTTTATTTTGACTCAATACTTTTGGATTCTCTTGGTCATAGTCAGGGGCATGTCCCAACCTGTTTGGTATTCCAGGTTTAGAGGCTATTGTTGATAGATGTGGGTTCGTTGGTTATTGTTTTGACTCTTAGTGTCATTGAGTTATTCATTTAACTTCTTATTTCTGTTTAGTTGGCTTTCGTATTGTTTTATTATTTATATTATTATGCTCTTGAGGTTGGTTTAAGGGGGTGGTTTCTGATCTATGGTGGACTTGAAATACCCGTCAAGGCCAGGCCCTAGTTTGGGTCATGATAATCTTGGTACCCGAGCATGATTTTGAGTCATTAGGTGTCCATAAAGCTGTATCGAGTAGAGTCCTTTTATAGGTGTGTTGTCATAACCCAACCCTTCGGGCCTAGACATGATAGGTATCTCAAGCCCACCGTAGGTTAAAGAATACCCCTATAGCGTGTCCAATCCATGCATTATCTAAATTATAACAAGCCGAAGACATCAAGAGACTAAAGATAAAATAGTTAATATAGCTTAAGAATAAGCTCTAAGAGTCAACAACACCATCCAACCCACACATGACCACAAAAGCCTCTAAACCAATTCGAATATCAAATGAGGTTGAAACATACCCCAACCATGACATCGACAATGACAACAATAATGTTAATGTGAAATTTTCAATTCTAATACATGGAAAGAAACAGATGCAATGACTAAGATTTCTGGAAGATTGAGGCTCCCCACTTCACTGTAACTTGATACATGACCACATTAACTAATACTATACAAACGAATAGAATAAAACCCTAGGGCCCTATATCATAAAAGGATATAGCATTTGTGGACGGTTAGTGGGGTGAGCGCTAGCATACAACTGAGGGAAAGGATTAATACCATTTCAAAATCAAATTCAAACTCATTTTACTTGTTCATACACATGTATATGTACATATGTATATATATATATAATGTTGTTATAGGGAGCAAGGTTTAGAAGGAGATTTAAAATTATTAACCTAGACTTTGTAACATCAAACCATCCTAACGGCACCAACGGGCTATATGGGTCCGACTTCTCCCATCGGAAGGACTGCAGTACGTGTTAGCCACATGAGCCAAAGAAATCCAAGAAATATATAGGAAATTCCTTCACCCCAGCCAATCCAAAGTATGTATAAAGTGTGAACTATGCACATGGTCATGAAGACCCCTACGCCGACAAACGTGGTTTCGAGAATTGGTCCTCCCAGGAACTCCACATTCTACAGTGAGATGCACAACCCCCTTTAAGCCCAAGTAAACCATTTACACATAATCCCTTTCATTTAACCGAGAGGTCTTCCATTAAGTCATCACCAAATGGTATCATCATACCAATATTATTGCAAGCTTATAGAATTATGCCATTCTAATAATCCATCAACCTGGGGGAATCCACGACCCCTAAGTTCCAATTTAAAAAACATAACATAGCCTCCAAGGCCTTATAAAACCATTTAAAAACAAACCATGGCCATCAAGGCCTTTAAAATCCATATTTATATTCCATTAACCTTTTATGCAGTGGAAGTGATCTGAGGTAGTTTTATGCACTTTAGTGTTGTTATCCTAGCTTATTTAGCTTTATTTTGAGTACTTCTTGTATGCTTAATATGTTGATGATGAAATAAATATACATCTAAGTGTTTAAGTATGTGATTACAATGTTCAAGGTGTTTTTCAAACAAGTTTGTACTTAAATCGATAATTTACAGTCTGGACGAGAAAGCTAGTATTACTAGCTTGAGCTAGGTGTTGATCTATTCTATATCAATGGATTATAATGTGATTAATAACTTTCTAAGGATTTTTATTGTGTATTTATATGTGTAAAAACATTTTTATGATGTTCAAAGGAAAACTGAATCAAGTCAAGAGTCAAAGCAAAGTAAAGATCAAAGTGGATGAAACTAGTTCTTAGCTTGAGTTTCTAGTTCATCGTTATAAATTGTTTATTGTTGTGAGCTCTAATCAATTGTTTATGATGATTTATGATGATTGGTCATTTTATTTTGATGATATTTGGATGATACACAAGTAGAGAATCCAGTAAAAACAACACTATAAAGCTCGGGATGTGAGAGACAAAGGTTAGACGTCAAATTGGTGAATTCCAGTGAACCCTCGTGTTGAGCCCCTGATGCGGCACTTGATACCATGTACTAAATACCCTTATGCTCCACCAATTCCACTAGAATGATCCCTGCTATGTTCGACTCACTCCCACAGATTAGGGGTCACGACGCATCCTTTATTCCCGAGCTGGCAAAAGTCCTCTACTATAAATATACGACTTGTACAATTTGTAAACTAATTTTGTACTTGAAGAGGGGGATAAATACTTTTTTAGGGTTTATTTCTTTTTACTTTAGAATTTTAATGGATTATAGCATGTATTCATTAATTTGGATTATGGTTATGTCTGTTAGTAGCTAAACATCTCCTTTCCAAGGTTAAGACCAAAAATATATTACTATTGCTTTGAATTGAATTAGTTTTGATTTATTCTCATATTTAGTTGTTTTGTTTATCCTTGTTTTAACTATTTTAAGGAGTATCTAACCTTAGAATACATATATTTCTAAACCTATGATCTTGGGAGGGGGAATAGAAAGATAGAACGTGGGGATAGATAGATCAACTTTCTTATTCCTTTATAACATAACTAATTCGAATTAGAGACTAAGATAGGGATATACCTATAAGCCTTGATTGGTTCACATTGAAAATGATATATTTATGCATCTAATTAGATTATTACATCCCCGCTCAATGATGTAGCTGTAATGTCCAACTTAGGTAGACAATTAGAGGTCGGGAGATCACGATCATATGATAGACCCTATGAATCAACAACTAAGATAAATAGTCAAATAAATATATTTTAATAGCATAGTATGATTGTTCATAGTTCTTTAACCCCATTTTTTCATCCATTGATTGTCCACAGTTTTAACTTTACGGCATTACATACTTTACTTTAAGTTATAAGCAATCAAAACTCTTTTGGTTACGTTTGGACAGATTAAATATCAATAGTTGAACTGGAATTTGATAGTTTTTAAAACAAGTCTCTGAGGGATTAATATTCAACTTTGTAAAAGGCCACTGTATTACTTGGTGAGACCACGTACACTTGCGTGTGCGCTTGGGTGCAATAAGTTTTTGGCGCCGTTGCCTGGGACTTGTAACTTGTCAACTATTTTTGTTTAAGTTTTACTTTTTAGATTTCTTTGGTGCTTGAATCTTGGTCTTGGTATTGAATTTATAAGTTTATAGGGTAGTAAGCTGGCAAAGGATAGGGACTTGGTTAAGCCAAGCCCTGAAATCGAGTAATGATTTAATCAAAAATAGGAGAGAAGAAATCTTTGTCCCCCATGTACCATAATTTCAAGAGAAACAAGACAATCCTGCTCTTATGTCTGAATATTAACTAGATTGCAATACAGTTTGAGAAGTGGCAATCCTACTTTGGACAAACTTGACCTTCCCTTTTTCAGAAATCGGCTGCTGGAGGTAACTTTTGAGCTGAATAGAACATGGTACAACTTTTGATTAGTAGTAGATAGTTTATGGGGTTTATCCATAAGTCCATATACAAAATTTCCTTGATATTAGTGACACATTCATACCTACGGGTGTGTCAGTTGATTATGTTAGGTTAGTACTATTCCCCTTTTCACTATTAGAGGAAGCAAAAAAGTATTTGAACACAGAGCTGGCAAGTTTAATCACAATCTGGGATGACTTAGCCTAAAAATTCCTCAACTGATTCTTTCCATCTGACAGGACTGCGAGACTATATAGTGAGATTGTGTGCTTTAAATAGAAGCCAGATGAGAACTTATATCTTGCATAAGAGAGGTTCAAACCTCTTCTTCATGATTTTCCATATCATCAACAATCCAATGAGGTATTAGCTCATACTTTTGTTGAGGAACTTGACCATAACACAAAAAATTTGCTAGATTCTACTACAGGTGGTCAAGCATTGGAGTTGACATATGATGAGCTATACACGTTGTTGAACCGGATTGCACAAGGAAATCTTAAGGGGCATTTTGACTCAAGAAGTGCTAGAAAAAAGGTAACAGGTGTGTTAAAGATGGACAAGTTTACTGCTATATCCGCTCAGATTGCTGCATTATAGAACATGTTAAAAACTCAATTCCGCAATATGAAATTGAGGGTTACACAACTTGTAAAAATAGTTAATGCAATTCAGCAAATAAGCAGTTGGTGCATGGTGTGTAGCAATAGTGGTCATTCTGTAGATATGTGTACTGCCAATCCTGAGTCATGATATTTTTGGGCAATGTTCAAAGGCCGAATTATGGGAACACCTACAATCTAAAGTGGCAAACTCAGCCATCAAATCAGTAATGGAACGCCCAACAACAATAGTTTCATCAACCACAGGCTCAAGTAAATCAGGCCACTAGCAATACGAAAGAGATACTGAAATAGATTTTAGGTGCTCAAGCATAATTGGTAGTAGATATAAAGGCTAGCGGGGTGATATAAAGAGCCAGCAAGTGGCTACAAGAAACTTAGAGTTGCAGATAGGCCAGATAGTAGCAACGCGGAATACCAGGCCTCTAGGTAATTTGCCAAGTGATATTGAAAATCCTAAACATCTAATGGCAATAACTTTGACGAGTGGTAGAAAGATTAATGAAGAACCTCCAAAGAAAACTAAGGAGGTAGATACAGAGTTGATTTTCCCATAGGTATCTAAAATAGTTGCTAAAAATTTGAGGAAGTCTGAGTACTCAAAAACAAAAGTTGTTGAACAGGTGAAGGAGAAACCACCACCATATTTTTCCAACGAGGCTTAGAAAAGCAAAATAGGATGCATGCTTTAAGAAGTTCTTTGAAATGTTCAAAGATATGCACATTAACCCTTCTCTTTTAGATTATTTGCAGGGAATGCCCAAGTATGTGAAGTACTTGAAGGATGTGGTCACTAATAAAGCTAAGCTGCAGGATGTCAAACTAGGAGCACTCATTGAAGGGTTTAACTCTGTGGTAATGCATAAGATGCCTTAAAATCTCAAAGATCTAGGGAGACTCACCCTCCCTATTCAAATTGTCAATAGTGAGGTGGTCCATGCACTATGTGATTTAGGGGCAAGTATCAACTTGATGCGCCTATATTTATTCAATAGGTTGCAACTTGGAAAGCCAAGATCGAGCTCTTTTATACTCCAATTGGCAAACTAGACCCTAGCCCATCCTGAAAGAATCATAGAGGATGTTCTCATCATGGTAGGTAAGTTTATTATTCCTACTAATTTTATTATTTTATATTTTTAGGCATATGAAAGAGTGAAGTCATCATGGGATGTCCATTCTTGATGACGTGAGGAGCTTTAATAGATGTGAGAGAGGGCCCGCTCAGAATGAGGTTGGATGATGTAGAGGTAATTTTTAAAGTGTACAAATTGCTCAACACACTATCCCATTACAAATATTTATGTATGATTACTGTGATTGAAGGGGATAAGTATGGTGTGGTTGAGTTAAGTCCACCAAAGACATCTTTGGAATTTCTTATTAAGTAGCCCAAAATACAACCACCCCACCCTGACATGATGTAAATTGATGAGACTGAAAAGTATATTGTTGGGAGAGATGTTGACCTTGAGAGTTCACACTTAAGAGGTCAGAAACAAATAAGAAGATAATGCCCGAGTGTGAGGAAAAGGATGAAGAAAAATGGATGAGTCGTAGATTAGGTCATGCCGCGACACTAAATCAGGCGCTTCTTGGGAGGCAACCCAGGTTAAGGTATGTTTTATTTTTAGTATTTTAGTTTTTACTTCACTAGTTTTTTGTTTTTGTTGAGTCACAGGTTGATGGAAAGTTTGAGTACCAAAAAAACTAAGCTAAGGAGCATAGAAAAGACTGAGTGTGGGGTCCCTCAGACCCTTTTGATGTGTAAAGATGATACTTTCTAGGCTTAGAGGCCTCAAGGAGTTTTTATAACTATACTTTTAAGTACACTTTGGGGATAAAGTAGATTCTTAAGTGTGTGGTAGGGAAATTCCCATTTTTAGGGGTAATTTTAAAATTTTTTGTGTTAGGAATAAATAAGATATTTTTGTTGGTGATAGATTTGATTGCATGATGCAAGTGTTTTGTTTTTAAAAATCATGTCTATTGTGTGAATTACTTCTTTTAAGACTCCTAGGCTCATGATTTTGACTCTTGTACTTATTGGCTTAATGTTGATTTCATGCGATTGTGAGGTTCAGAGTCCATGATGATCTTGCTTAAGTTGATCATGTTCCATGTATGATATGAGGTTTTGTATACTCTTTGTTGCATGTGATATATAGAACTTTCTTGGTGTATGTTCACAATGAAATAAATAGTGTGGGTTTAAGAGATGATATAGGCATTTCTGTGATAGCCAAGTTTATACCTTCTTTTTACCTACCCTTGTGCATTATCCTAGTTAACCCCATTGAGCCTTTATATTATTAATTGGAAGCCTCATATGTAGCCTAATCCCCTTCTTTGATTGACCTTGATTTGATCCAAAGCTCCGAACTGCTTTATTGTAAAAAGTAATTGACTGAGGAGTTGGAAAGTCTAGTAGGAGAAAGGTAAAATTGAATCACCAAAGTGATAGTTATTGGTGTGTAAAATTGTTATGTGTTGTGGTTGAGAGTTGAGTAGTGAAAAGAATAAAAATTTTGTTCAAATTGATTAAGTTGTGAATAAACAATATTCCCACTATATTATATGTGAATGAGCCTAATGAGATGGGGCAAAACAAAAGATGTGGGATGATGATGATGTAGGATGCTCAGTGAATTTATTTTAAAGATATTTGGATGATACAAAAGTGTAGAATTAAGTGGAAAAAAACACTATGAAGCTTGGGATAGACAAATAAGTGCAATACAAAGGTTGGATATCAAATTGATGAATTCAAGTGAGTCCTCGCATTGAGCTTGCGATGCGCCACTTGCTCCCATGGACTAATGACCACGATACACCACCCTGTCCACTGTAATAAACCCCGCGACGCGCCACTTACTCCCACAGATTAGGGGTCATGGAGCACCCTTTATTTTTGAGCTGGCAAAAGTCCTCTACTATAAATACATGACTTGTATACTTTGTAATCTACTTTTGGATGTATTTGGACTTGGAGAGGGGATGATCAACACTTATTTTAAGGTTTATTTCCCTTTAATTTAACTTTTTAATGGATTATATCATGTATTTATTAATTTTGATTACGGTTATGTCTATTAGTGGCTAAATACCTCTTTTCCTGGGTTAAGGCCAAAAATATGTTACTATTGCTTTGAATTGAATTAGTTTTGATTGCTTTTTCATATTTGGTTATTTGTTTATCCTTGTTTTAAATATTTTAAGGAGTAGCTATCCTTATAATACTTATATTGTTGACCTTGTAATCTCAGGAGAGGTAATAAGAAGGTAGAATGTGGGAATAGATAGAGCAAGGTTCTTATTCCTTTATAAGATAAGGAATTTGAATTAATGACTAGGATAGGGATATACCTAGAAAACTTGCTTGGTTCAAATGTATGATAGCTTCATGCATCTAATTGGATTAGTGTATCCCCGCTCAACGATGTAGTTGTAATGTCCAAGTTAGGTAGACGATTAAAGGTCGGAAAACCATGATCATGCAATAAACCCTATGAATCAACAACCAAGATATGTAGTCTAATGAATGAAGTTCAATAGGATCATATGATTGTTCATAGTGCTTTAACCTTGGGTTTTCATCCATTGATTTTCCACAGTCTTTACTTTACTGCATTACTTACTTTACTTTAAGTTATAAATAATCAAAACACTTTTGGTTATGTTTGCACTGGTTAGTCTCAATAGTTGAACTGGAATTTGATAGTTGTTAAAACAAGTCTCTGAGGCATCAATATTTAGATTTGTAAAAGTCCACCATATTACTTGGTAAAACCACGTACTCTTGTGCGTACTCTTGGGTGCAACAGTAAGGTTCCAAAAGAAATTTAAATTATGCACATAACCATGTTTCAAAGCCAGTTTCATAAAGTGGGTTGAGATTAATACTAATTTTAATACCAATAATCATCAATATTGGGGAATGCCATGACCCCCTTCCGATCAACCATACCTATGAAAAATTTCTAATCCACCATACCTATGCAAAATTTTAATTTGAATACCATGAGATAAAGTGTGAATAATATTTCCAAAACTATAGGAAACTAAAACAAGTAGTAATCATAGAAAAACCTTAACCTATCATTCAAAACCCAAAAATTAAATTCACATAAACCATGATTAAACATATGCTTTTACATAGAACTAATGTTAGGGAAGAGATACATGCCTGAGGACACCAAAAAGTTTGAGAAGGAACCACACTTTGAGCCCTAGATGACCAACCCTTAGAAACCCTAGCTTTGTTCTTGAATTGGGAATTTAAGAGAGAAGAGAGTGTATTTGACTTGTTAAAATAATGAGAAAAGGACCCTTAGGGTGTTTTATAGTTGTGGGTTATAATTGAGGATGAAACAAAATGACTAAAGTTCCCCTAATTAAAATTCTAAGAAACTGTCTCCTGTTACTATGGGTCACATCATGAATTGTGGTCACTGATCAGGAGTTATTACTAAGATTTGTAGCTTGGAAAAAACTCAGGTCCTCCTTACTGGTTTGGTCATGAGTCCCTCTATAACTCGTGACCTTACCTATGACTCATAGAGTCTAGTCATTACTTAGAAAGCATTCTTGGGTCATCTTACTATTAAGGTCATGAGTCCCTCACCACAACTCGTAACATTACCTTATGACTCGTAGGGTATTTAGTCATAGTCAGGATAGAAACATGGGTAATCCCATCTGGTTGGACTATAATAGGCTATTCAACTCGTGAAGAGTCTTCATAACTTATTACCTGTGTTGTACCCTGAGTAGTGAGATCAAATTACAAGAAAAATTTAGAGTCTAGAGCCTAGGGTATTACATGTGTAGCATGCCACACTTATAAAGAAGAGGCTACAAGGTATTTAGGAATGTTTCCCCTTTTTGTGTTCTATTTTCAGGCTATAGAGTCTAGTGTTATGGAACTTCTCCAACTCCTAGCTTCCCCGTATTTCAGATCATGCATCCCGAAATATATAATGTTCATAGAAACTCTGCTGAGAATATGGAGGGGACTCGCCTTGTGTATAGAGTGCAGACCCAGTTTAGGGTCCCTGCTCCTGTTTGTGTTGCTTTATATGGAGTTCCACCTGTCACCACTAGTCTTTCTTAGGCTTTTTAGGGTGGTAATGCTTATGAACCACTGCCTCAGGGTGACATCTCTATTGTGGAGTTTTGCCGATCTATTCACTTGCTTACTCTGTTGGTGATATTGCATTCTCATTAAATAGATTATTTTGGTTTAGGTACTCCTTCATTTGAGGTTGCCTGAGTTTTCCAGTACATAAGGTTAAATCCCCCATCCCTTATTGGATCAAAGGTTGAGGAGGATTCTCAGGTCTATATGGATGAGATAGAGAATATTTTTAGAGTGATGCATGCTACTGATTCAAGAGGTGTAGAGTTTTCTTCATATCAGCTAAGAGATGTAGCTTATTAGTGGTATGAGGAGTGAGAGCCATTGATGAGTAATGATGTAGAGCTAACATTATGGGATGTGTTTTCCAATGCCTTTTTTGACCATTTCTTTTCTCGAAAGTTGAGAAAAGCTAAGGTAGAGGAGCCTGTCAATATAAAGTAAGGCAATATGAGTGTGAAAGAGTATGCCTTGAAATTTCTATAGTTGGCTTAATATTCTCTTGAGTTGGTGTCTATCCAGGTATCCAAGATAAGGAAGTTTGCTTCTACATTGTCCCAAGACTTAGCGTTAGAGTTTAAGGTTGATATATTGAACATTGACATGGATATCTCTAGTCTTATGGTTTATATGTAGCAGGTTGAGGATGAAAAAAATAAACAAACAGAGATTGAGGAGCGGTAGAGTAAGAAGTTTAGGTATTCGGAGCAGGGTGAAGGTCAGTAGAATAGCAAGAGAGATGGCAGACAGTAGACCAAGAAGAAGAACTGGGTCATTTCTTATTCATCTTCTAGTGCTCCCTATCCTAAGCATTTGGGCTTTCATTATTCTTAAGCTAGAGGTAGTTCTAAGGCATAGGGTTCAAAGTTTTAGGCTAGTGGAGCTCAGTCAGCCCCACCTTATCCTCTTTGTCATTTTTGTGGGTAGCTTCTTTATAGTTATTATGAGGAGAGGAGGAATCACTATTGTAATTATGGTTAGCTGGGTCACATGCAGCAAGATTGTCCTTCATCTAGATTTTCCAGTGGTGCTAATAAAGTTTTGGTTGCCACCTCTTCAGCTCCTATACCAAGGAGTGCTACTTTTGGTACCGACACTAGCTGAAATTGCCTCTATGCACTTGCTCTTTTCCAGGAATTTAAGGCATCTCCAAACATTGTTACTTCTATATTACAACTTTTCTCTACTGATGTGTATTATTTTCTTGATCTGGTGTTTACACTTTGTTATGTGACCCCTTATGTGGCTGTGGATTTTGATTTTAGTCCTAAAAGTATTCCAACTACTTTTCTATGTCTACCCAGTGGGTAATTCTATTGTTGCTACAAACATTTACAAGGGTTGTATGGTATGGAGACATTGGTGGATTTGATAGAATTAGATATGGTGGATTTTGATGTTATCTTGGGGATGGATTGACTTTATTTGTTCTATTCTTCTCTGGATTGTAGGAGCCAAAAGGTTAGTTTTCATTTTCCTAATGAGCTGGTATTAAAATGGGAGGGGAGTTCTTTAGTGCCTAAAGGGAGGTTTATTTCCTACCTTAGAGCTCAAAAATTGATTTCAAAGGGGTGTTTATATCATCTAGTTTGGGTTAAGGATTCCGACTCTGAAAGTCTTTCTTTGTATTCTATCCACGTGGTTAATGAATTTCTTGAAGTATTTCCCTATGATCTTCCTAGGATTCCTCCTAACAAGGAGATATGTTTGGGATTAATCTTTTACCAGATACTCATGTAATTTCCATTCCTTCTTATAGAATTTATTTGGCTGAATTAAAAGACCTAAAGAAGAAATTGATTGTTCTCCTTGATAAGGGGTTCATTTGTCCTAGTGGTTCTTTGTAGGGTGCTCTTGTGATTTTAGTACAGAATAAATACATGTCTTTTTAGATGTGTATAGATTACCTTTAGTTGAATAAGGTGACAGTGAAGTATAAATACCCCCTTCATAGGATTAATGATCTTTTTGACCAGCTTCAGGGTGCTAGATGCTTTTCTAAGATTGATCTTTATTCGGGCTATCATCAGTTGATAATTCAGGAGGTTGATATTCAATAACTGCTATCCAAACCCAGTATAGTCACTATATTTTTTTGGTTATGTTATTTGGGTGGATTAATGCTCTGGCTACATTCATAGATCTTATGAATCGATTTTCCAGCCAGTTTTTGGACTTATCCGTTATTTTCTTCATTGATGATATCTTTGTGTATTCTAAGAGTGTGGCAGATCATGCCAATCCACTATGAATTGTGTTACAGACCCTTAAGGATTAGGAGTTGCATGCTAAGTTTTCTAAGTCGTGTTTTAGTCTAATGCTGTGATTTTTCTTGGTCATGTTATTTCTAGTGAGGGGATAAAGGTGGATCCATAAAAAGTTGAGGTGATCAAGTATAAAACCCTTAAAATTTCCATCATTTTATTTTTTACCCTCCTGTGTTTGGAATATATTTTTGGACCTAAATTGTGTTTAGGTATTGTAATGAGGTGTTTCGAAAGAGTATCAAAATTTTCGAAAAAGGATTCGGGGTCATTTTAAAATTTTAAGGTAGTAAGCCTTTGCAGTTTTGACATGCCATGGCGGTTAGTATCTACGATATCAATGTGGCATAGAGGCAATATGCCTCTATGATATGACCATGTTATGAAGGATAACCTCCGCGATAATGGTGTGGCATAGAGGTTAGCTTCCACAATAAAACCGTGACACGCTGTTGTATTTAGATGCTGCAGTTTTGTTTTATTTACTTGGGATAAGGGTCTTTTGTGTCTTTTCACTCATGGATGAACTTACACATAAAGTAGACTTATTTTTATCAATTTTTCAAAGATCAATTGCCCTCTTTCACTCTCAAACACAAAACCTAAGAAAAACATAAGGGTTTCACTATATATTCATTCTCCGGGTTCCAAGCTCTAAAATTTTTTCTAATTCTTTATATTCTCAGGCATGTATCTTTTCCCTATAAGTTATTTTGTTAAAAACATGTGTTTAAACTTGTTATTCATGTGATTAATTATTGGTTTTGAAATTAGGTTGAGGACTTTTTGATGCTATTAGTTGAGTTGATTTTACAATGATTTCTATTGATCATTCATGCCTTGAATTGATAGTTTTTAAACTAAATGGGTGTATGGGTATGGGAATTGGAATGAGGGTCGTGGATTCCCCCAAATTGATTTAATAAACTTATGAGGGTCATGGATTCCCCCAACTATATAGCTTTTAGTAATTTAATTGGTGATAACCTTAACCCAGCTTATGAAATTTGCTTTGAAACATGAGTATATGCAAATTAAAACTACTTTTAGGACTATCACATGATATAGAAGGTTAATGAAATATAGTGGTTTTAAATTTAACCTTGGGTTTCGTGGATTTCCTTAATCTAATGAATAATTGAACCTAGGGGGTCATAGATTCCCCTATGTGGATGAATAATTATAGCTTATGGCATCCTGGATTCCCCCAAGTGATGATAATTGAAATGACACAATGATACTAGCTTGCAAGTATACTGGTATGATGATACCAACAGTTTATGCATTAATGAATGGTCATGGTTAAATGAATGAAAATGTGTAAATATTTTAATTAGGCTTAAAGGGGGGTTGTGTAGATATCCATGAAAGTAGAGGTCCCAAAGGAATGAAACTGGAAACTCATGTTTTCCAACATGAGGGTTGGTCTAGATGATCGTGTGCTTGAGACATACTATAAATATATGTGTCATTGATGACATAGGGTCGTGGATTCCTTGGCCTTATATGATATCTCTAGTACATGCGGCTAACATGTATTGGGGCCAATCCAGCAGGGGGCTAGACACATATAACCCTTGGGTATTTTCATGATGGTCAAGCTACACTGTCCAGGTTAATATTTTAACTCTTATGCTCAACCTTGTTCCCTATCCCAACATATTATATATATGTGTGTGTTTATGATGTATGCATATGGTTTTGGAATGATTTTGGACTAATTGATCATTGAATTCTTTTATCCCTTCCATGAGTTACATGCTAGCACTCACCCTACTAACCGTCCTTGAATGCTGTATCTCCATGTGATGTAGAGTTTGGAGACACTTCTATTTCCCTACAAAGTTATAGGTGATTCTTGGATTGTTCGTGAGTCAGCTTGAAATAGTGAGCCTCCTTCTTCTAAAAGTTCTCTTACTTTATGGTTTTATTTTTGTCTAGACTATTTTAGATTCCCTTTTGGCTACAGTCGGGGACATGTCCTGACCTAAGTTATTGTTTGGATATTAGACGCTTTATGGATAACTATGGATTAGGCTTTTGTCGGATCTTTAGAACCTTGTCTTGGTTTACATATCTTCCTTATATTTATTTTGGATTTATTCTGCTACTATACATATATATTGTGTTCAATTTGACTAGGTAAAAGGGGTGATGTCCGCTCCTTAGCAGACTTGAGATACCCATCCTGGCCAGGCCCTCGTTTGGGTCATGACACAAAGATTGGCCTTGACTTGTGACTCCAACTGACATTAGGAGCTTCTTAGGATTGGTTGGGTTATAGGAAGTTTTTGGAGAGTTTTTTATCTATTATTGCTTCATTGAAAAGATTGACTCAAAAGAAGGTTAAGTTTTTGTGGTCCGATGCTTGTGCAGGTAGCTTTGAGAAACTAAAGGATAATCTAACTTTTATGCCAATTTTGACCCTGCCCGAGGGTACTGATGGTTTGTTTTCTTTTGTGATACTCCCATATGGAACTGGATTGTGTTTTGATGTAGCATGGTAAGGTTATGGCCTATCCTTCTAGGAAGCTTAAGGTTCACGAAAGGAACTATCCACCTCATGATCTAGTGTTGGCAGTTGTGGTTTTTTCTTTGAATATTTGGTGCCATTATCTATATCAGGTGCATGTGGATATCTATTTGGATCATAAAAGCTTGTAGTATGTGTTCATGAAGAAAAAATTGAACCTCAAGCAGAGAAGTGGCTTAAATTCCTTAAGGATTATGATATGAGTCTTCATACCATCTAGGTAAAGCTAATAATGTTGTTGATGGTCTTAGCAGGTTGTCTATGGAGAGCTTATTCTATGTTGATGAAGTGAAGAGAGGGTTGTTAAAGGACATTCACAAATTTTCTAACTTGGGAGTTTGACTTTTGGACTCTGAGATGGAGGAGGCATTATTCAGGAAGTGGTCAAATTATCTATTGGTGCTGAGGTAAAGGATAAACTAGGTTTAGATCCAATATTTACGTAGATTAATGATGATGTAGGTCACCAAAAGGTTATGGTATTCGAGATTTAGAGAGCTGGTATTTTGAGGTACCAAGGTAGGTTGTGTGTTCTTGATGTTGATGGGCTATGAGAAGGATTCTAACTAAGGTTCATGAGTCCAGACATTTAGTTCATCTAGGTTTGACTAAGATGTACCATGACTTGAAGGAAATCTACTGGTGGAACAACATAAAGAGGGATGTTGTAAATTTCATTGCTAAGTATATAGGTTGCAGTAAGTTAAGGTTGCACATTTGAGACATAGAGGCATGTCTCAAGAGATAGAGTTGCCTATGTGGAAGTAGGAGATGATCAATCTATGTTTCATTATGGGTCTTAAGAGGTCTCGCAATTAGTATGATTCAATTTGGTTCATTGTGGATAGATGATGAAGTCTGCTCAAGTTTTTTGGTGAAGAATAACTACTCAAGAGAGGATTATGCCAAGTGGTGCATTTAGGAGGTTGTGAAGTTGTATTAAGCACTAGTTTCCATTATTTTAGATTGAGGAACACAATTTTCATATCACTTGTGGTGTTCATTTCAGAAAGGTTTGGGTACATAAGTGAACCTTAGCACTGCTTTCCACCCTCAAATAGATTGGCAGGTAGTGCATACTATTCAGACTTTGGAGGATATATTAAGGGCATTTGTGATTGATTTTACTGGAAGCTGCGTTGATCATTTGCCTCTTATTTTGTTTGATATAATAATAGTTATCATTCGAGAATTTAGATGGATCCTTTTGAGACTCTTTATGGTAGGAGTGTAGGTTTCCTATTGGATGGATTGAGATTAATAAGACTATGTTGTTTGGTTTTGATTTGGTTCACCAAGCTATGAAGAAGGTAAAAATGATTATAGAAAAACTTAAGACTACTCAAAGTCGCCAAAAGTCTTATGCGGATTTGAGGCAAATAGAGTTGGAGTTTAAAGTGAGTGATTGGGTGTTCTTGAAGGTGTATCCTATGAAAGAAGTCATGATATTTGGGAAGAAGGGGAAACTCAATCCCCATTACGTTGGTCCATATAAGATTTTGAGGAGAATTGGGAATGTTACTTATGAGATGGATTTTCTTGTGAGTTTGCGCTCTATTTATCCTGTGTTTCATATGTCCATGCTGAAAAAGTATATGGGTGATCCTTCCTTGATAGTGCCTATTGAGGATATTTGTTTGATGGATTCCTTTTCTTATGAGGAAGTCTCGATTAAGACATTGGATAGGTAGGTTCATAGATTAAGGGCTAGGATGTAACTTCAGTAAAGGGTCTTTGGAGAAACCAAAAGGTAGAACAGGCTACACGGGAAGTTGAGGAAGATATGAAGGCTAAATATCTATTCTTATTCTCGGGTTTGGATGGAAGTGCTTAAGGTATGAGTATTATTTTGCTCTTGTCATTTTCTGAGTTGGTCATTTAATTATGGTGTATTCTTACTGTTCTCATGCTAAAAGTGTCCAAACTCATCATTTGGGGATGAATGATCTGGAGGCGGGGATAATGTATGACCCACAAAATTTTGATTAATTTATTTTTTACCTCCCCGTGTTCGTAATATCAGTTTTTAACATGAATTGTGTATAAGGAGGTTAAAAGGGTGTTCGGGGAAAGTTACAAAATTTTTGAAAGGGGTTCGAGGTTATTTTGGGACCCCGAGATAGTGAGGATCTGTTCTATGTCCTGGAGGTCTCACCCTCTGTGATATTGGTGTGGCATGGAGGATAACTCTGCAATATGGGCGTAACACTCCAAGGTGAAAATTTCATGCATTTTTGTTTTTATTCACTTAGGATGAAGGGCTTTTCGTCTTCACACCTTTTCCATGAATTTTAAACATAAAATAATCTTGTTCCCATAAGTTTTCAAAGGTCAAATCCCCCTATTTCACCCTCAAACACAAAACCAAAGAACATTTAAGGGTTTCATTGAGCATTCATCATTTGAACTCCAAACATCAAATTGATTATAAATTCTTGTGTGTTTTAGTTATGTATCTCTTCCCTAAATTGATTTTATATAAAAGCATGCATTTAATTGTTACCCATGTAGTTTAATTGTGGGTTTTAAATATGGGTTGAGGGATTTGGAATGGTTAATACTTGAATAGATTTTCGATGATTTTGAATTAGTTGTTTATGTTTTACCCTTATAGTTCTGAACTAAATAAATGCATGGGTGTGGGAATCTGAATGAGGAACATAGGTTTCCCCAAATTATATGGCTTAGTGTTTTGGAATTGGATTTAACCTCTACCCAACTTATGAAATTGGTTTTGAAACATGGGCATAGACATAATCTACTTTACCTTTGAAACATTGCATTGCATAAAAGGTTAATGGAACATAAATTATTTTTAAAAGGCCTTGGTGGCCATGCATAGATTTTAAATAGGAAACTTTGGAGTTAATTTGGCTAACTGGTTTTGGAATGGCATAATAGAATTGGTTTGAAAGATTAGACTTTATTTGGTATGACGATACCAATGATGAATGCCTAATTAAAAGGCTCCTTGGTTAATGGATGGGAATGTGTGTAAATGGTTTAATTTAGGCTTAAAGGGGGTTGTGTAGCCCGCTGAATAAGGGGACCAGGGACCTTTCAGAAGGGGCAGCTAAACCCATGTAGCCCGTGTGTGCCCTTAGGATGATTAGAGCTACATGGTCAAGGATAATGATTTTAAATCTCGTGGTTAAGCCTTGTTCCATATACAGACATCTTACATATGTATATATGAATGTATGCATGTGGTTTTGACTGATTTTGGACATGGCATTTAATTATCACTTTCCCCGAGTTACATGCCAATGCTTCTCCCACTGACCGTTGAAGGACGCTACAATATTTCATAATGTAGGGTCTGAAGACACTTCTTTTACCCCTGTGTAGCATTAAGTTGATTAGCACGTTCGTTGAGTAGATATGAAGTGATGAGCCTCCATCTTTCGGAAGGCCTTAGCATTTCCATATTCTTCTATTTTGACTCGGTACTTTTTGATTATTTTGGTCATGGTTGGGCGCATGTCCCGACCTGTTTCGTATTTTGGTTTTAGAGGCTATTGTGGATAGATGTGGGTTGGTTGGTTATTGTTTTGACTCTTAGTGTTACTGAGTTATTCATTCATCTTCTTATTTTTCTGATGTTGGGTGTATTTATGCATTCTAGTTTCACTATTCTAGCCTTTTTAGCCTTCTTTTTAGGACGATTCTAGTGATTTATGTGTTAATATTATATAAACATGCATATAAAAGTATGAGGAAGTGTTTACAATGGTTCAAAGTGTTTTCAAACAAGTTTGTACTTAAATGTCATTTAGAGTTCAATCGTGGAAACTAACGTTACTAGCTTGAGCTAGGTGCCTGTCTAGTTGATCCCGTTGGATTCTATTGGGTATACAGTGTTCCAAATGATTTAAATCTAAAATTATGAGTGGAATAACTTGTTGGTAATGTGCAAAGTTCAATTTGATTAAGTTAAGAGTTGAAACATAAACCTGAAGATCATTGAGAATTAGCCAAGTCTTAGCTTGTGTTTCGATTCATCGTCATGGATATTGTGTTGTGATTGTCTCTAATTCGTGGTGTGTGATTATGTAGGAAGCTTTGTGATCTGAATATAGTGATATATTGATGATAAAAAGGCTGGAAAACCATGGGAAATACACTACAATACAATGGGCGAAGGATGGGATGATCAATACTTAACCAAATTTGTGAAGATGAATTTCAGTAGCACCATGCGATATAAATGTATCACATGCTCTATTTCAGGGCAGCCAAGCGTGTGTCGCATGATCTATTCCTATGCATCCAAGTGTGCGTCGCATGCTCCATTCCTATTCAATACAACGTGCATCGCATGCTCCATTTCAGGGCTCATTTTCACACTGATTCCTTGTTCAACACGGCTTGGGCTTACCCCAATTGATATAAATACATCATTGTATCACTTTTTTACACATGTTTGGACGTCTTGGAATATCAAGGGGCTGCTACAACTTCAATTTTAAGATTTTTATTATTTTAATTTAGTTCCTACATATTCTTAATTGTTAATAACAACCTCGTGATTACGATTCTGACTATGCGTGGCTAAACACCCTTTTTTCGGGGTTGAAGCCAAGAACATGAGTAATCTTGTTTTGAATTTAGTTCGATTGATTTGCTTATCATTGTTGGTTGTTTGGTTATTCTTGAATTAACTATTTTAAGGATTAGCTACCCTTAGAATACATCAATTGTCAACCTTGTGAACTCGGAAGAGGGAATAGTGAGCTAGAACATGGGAATAAACAAAGTATGGTTTGTATTCTTTTATGAAATAAGGAATTCAAATTTGTGTCTAGGATAGGGATGTACTTAGATGCCGTACTTGATTCACATGTAGGATGATTACTTAAAGAACTTAATTGAATTATTACATCCCCGCTCAACGATGTAGTTGTAATGTTCAAATTAGGTAAATGGTTAGAGGTCGGGAGACCATGATCATGCAATTAACCCTATGAATCAACAACCAAAATAATAAAATTAACGAATGAAGTTCAATAACATAGTATGATTGTTCAAAGTGCTTTAACCCTGGGTTTTCTCATATTGATTATTTCAAGATCTTTTTACGCATTGTTTACTTGTAATTACAATTTCCAAACTCTCTTTTTGGTTACCCTTGCACTAAGCTGATCTAAATTGTGCACTAAAATAGAATCGTTAGTGAATAAAGTCCCTGTGGGACCGATACTTGGCTTCTTGAAGGAAACTTTACTATTTAATAAGACCACATACACTTGCGTGTGTGCTTGGGAGCTGTCAAGTTTTTTGAGCTATTGTCGGGGACTTGAAATTTGGTAGTTGTTTATTTTAGTTTTACTTTTAGATTTATTTGCTATTTTTATGCTTGATGTTGGTTTTGTTTTTGCAGGAAATAGTTAGGAAGCTGGCAAAGGCTCAGTAATTGGTTGAACCAAGTCTTGAACCTGAACAACTCTTTCATCAACAAAGGAGAGAAGTAATCCTTCTCCTCCAAATTCCTCAAATCCAAGAAGACCAAGAGAATCCTGCTATAATGGCTACAGAACAACATGGCTTCAGGATAGTTAGGGAAGTGGCAGTCCCACTTCTGATGAACTTGACTTCCCTAATTCAAAGACGGAATGCTAGGGGAAATTTTGAGTTAAAGCACAACATGATTCATCTTCCAATCAGTAGTGTACAGTTTGCGGGGCTTTCACACGAGGATCCACAAGTTCACTTGTAGAATTTCATTGAGCTTACTAATACTTTCATTTCGACTGGTGTGAATACAGATTATGTAAGGTTGCACTTTTTCCCCATTCACTGTTGGGGGAAACTAATAGGTAGTTGAATACGGAGCCGGCCAATTCAATCACATCATGGGATGGCTTAGCCAGAAATTTTCTCATCAAATTCTTTCTATCTAGCAAGACTGCGAGACTTCGCAGTGAGACAGTGAGCTTCAAGTAGAAGCCAAATAAAAATCTCTATCATGCTTGGGAATGCTTTAAGGCTCTTCTTCGAGACTGTCCACATTACCAATAGTCCAATGAGGTACTTGCTCATACTTTTGTAGAAGAACTTGATCACAAGACAAAGATTTTGCTAGATTCATCCGCACGTGGTCAAGCATTTGGGTTGACTTATGATGAGCTATAAACATTGTTCAACAACATAGCGCAGGGAAATCCCGAATGGCATTTAGATTCTAGAAGTACCATGAAAAGAATTGCAGGTTGGTTGAAGGCGGACCAATACACTACATTATCAGCTCAGGTTGTAACATTGGAAAATATGATAAATACTCAGTTCAGCTACCTGAAATTAGGTGCTCCACAACCTGCAGCCACAATCAATGCCATCCAATAAGCTACAGGTTGGTGGAAGTATGTGGTAATAGTGGTCATTTAGCATCTACGTGTACTTCCAATCTAGAATTGGTGATGTATGTTGGCAATGCACAAAGGAAAAATTAGGGTAATACCTACAACATGAAGTGGCAGATTCATCCATGAAACACAGAATAATAGCAAACTCAGTAGCCACCGGCATGAGGAAACCAGTCAACTAGCAACATGGAAGAGATGATGAAGAAGATTTTAGTTAATCAAACATAGTTGGCTATGGAGGTAAAAAATCAGCAAGAGGCCACAAGAAGTTTAGAGTTATAGTTGGGGAAATTATCACAAATATTAAATACTAGGCCTTAAGGTGGGTTGCCAGCAGGTACAGAAAATCCCAAATAGGTTATAGATATCACATTGAAGAGTGGTAAAGAGCTTTAAGGACGACCTCTTAAGGTAATTGATAATGCTCAACTTACACCTCAAATAAGTGCAAGGCAGTCGTCGTCAATATATTTACCCAACTTTGGAGTCAAGGTCAAATCCACAGGGAACAATGTGAGTGGCGATTAAACTAGTTCAAAACTATAGCTACAAGTTAAATTCAAATAAATAATAAGAAAAGACAAAATAGGGGTTTCTATCAATCAAACAAATTTGAACCTTTCAACTTATTTTATAACTCAAAACTTAGATTTCAATATTTTGAATCAATGATATAGAGAAACTAGGATTGTGATCACTATGACTATTAATCTCCATTGAATAATAATTGTTCATGATTCTCGTGATAGGTGGGAACAACAAATTATCCCTGCCGATGATACTATTTGACTTATCTCTCGACCTCACCAGACAATTTATTATCTAATTCTCTCGAACTTAGATAACATATCTATTTTGAATCGGATGTTATCTCAGGTAGATTGATCCAGTTACGACATCAATCATTAAACAGAAGGTTGGTAGCTTCCGAGTCCTTGTTGATAATTCACAACCTCTAGTCTATTTTTCCGTTAGAAGCAAATAAAACCTAAGGCATAACCTAATGTTAGCAACCAATAGATTCAAGTTAAAACAATAGAATTTCAAGACGTTCTCACAATCACTCAAACCCTAATCCAACTATTAAATCAATGAAGTAATAATCATAGATCCCACAACCCTAGTTGGGGGTTTTAGTTACTCATACGATAGAAAGAGATAACAAAGATTAAATTCATAACTTAAAGCAAGTGAACTTACAAAAGATGAAATTCAAAGTTGTTTCTCCTTCAAGTACAATAAGAATTTCCCACAACTAAATCAAAGGATGGAAAATTGAATTCTAAGTTAAGAGAGTCAAAAACAAGTGAAATCCCCTTTACTAAGTTACAAGATGTAAAAAGCTGCTTTCGAAGTTGTGAATGAAACCCTAAAAGATTCTATTTATACTAAAGCCTAATTAAGGTAATAAAATAACAAAATCACAGCTCGGCTTGGATTTACGTGACGACATATTGGTGTTGATTGTCAGGCTTCTAACCGTATCTCAGATATGTCGTCAGAAGTCATGCCTTATTAACCTATTTTGGCTCACTCTGATGATGTCCTCCGATGGCTTACCAGAGGAGTGACGGTGTGTAGCAAATGTTATCAGACATTCAGCTTATTTCACCATGTTGTATCCTACTTGACAGCATCTTCTGATGGCTTACCATACTTGTGATGACATATTGAGAATGTCATCACCTTCATCCAGCAACTCTTCTTCACTGTTCTTCCTGATGTCTTTTTCTGGTAGCTTACCACATCTTTAATGGCTTGCAAGAAATGCCGTCAGACTCATATCAGCTCACTTGTACCATATTTTACTTATTTTGTTCATCTTTCCTATGTTTTCCTCCCATCTTTGCTACAAATACAATATCATAAGAAAACGATCTAAAGTAACCAAAAGTTTCTTAAGACTTTGCAATTATTTAGAGTTAAAAGCCTCAAATGTGTTAGCATCTGCTCACACATCAACACCCTTAACTTAAAACAATTTCTTGTCCTCAAACAACTATATAACACCATACTATGATGCTTAACAAAGAGACACATAAGATACCTATCACAGTTGATTATCAAGTTTAGCTCAAAACTCATGCCACTCTCCACGTTCAATCCAATTGTGGATATCCATGAAGATTAGCAATGTGACCCAAAGGAATCCATATATGGCATCAATTCAGCAACAACAACCATGCATGTACCAATATTACACTATCCAAACAAGTTAACAGCTAGCAATGTTACCGATGTGCCCTTACAACAAAGAAGTCCCTCCTCACTCATTTATGAACTCAAGCATGTAAATGTGGGGACGGTCAAGAGGCACTCACTCTCAAAAAGAAATTCCAATCAATGCATGCCAAATACCATATTCTTGCCCTTATTTTCATTACCAAGGTGTCCAGATAGGTAAGTTAGGATCACTATAGGTCTTTTCTTTGGCTTGTAATTTGGCTAAGGGCTGGTATGATATTCTATGGCATTTATAGTGACTAAGCCTCCTTGGCACTGGCTTAACTTTTGGGGTTCACTTATTAACCTTTTTCTTCTTTTTCTCCTTTTCTTGATCACACATTATTCAGGATGAATGTGGCTTTTCTTTTTCATTCTTTTTCTTTTCTTATTCTTCTTCCACACCACCTAGTTTTTTTATTCTTTTTTACTTATTCTTTTCCTTTTATTCTACCTTTCTTCATACTCAGTTTACATCACGCACCCCTATGATAGCCACCCTCAAATTAGGTTGTTTACCTAAGTCTAGGTGCACAGTGTCCAAGGAGGACCAGGGCCAAAACAGGTTCATTATGATCTAAACGTGAAGGTGATAGGTGTCATAGAAGGAAATGGTCAATTCAGGCTCAAAATAGGGATCAAGAGATATCATGTATACAGGGAATGTCATTTAGGAAAAAAGTGACTTAAAAATCAAAACAACCTATGATTCTTTTCTCACCCCTATCTTTCAACCAAGGTAAGACTAACCGGGCAAGTTATGGATTTAAAACACAAAGGGAACTAAGTAGTATCTCTCACACACATGGCATAAAGGTGCATCACAAGCTACTACCTATCCAATTCATGTGATTGTTTAGCAGTGGATATCATGTCACTAGTACTAATGCCATAACAAGCTACACAGTGGTCACACATAAATATATATCACACAGTTATAAAACAGACCAATGGAGAGGTATTTATCAATCTAAAAAATCAACAAAAATATGTCAACTGCTCTAGATACTTATTTTTCTCTAGTTAACCACAAAACATCATAAAACAAACAATGTATGCCTAAATATGCTAGCTTTACTAGGAACAAGACTCCAGAGAAAAGAGGCGCGACAACAAAAACCCCAGGAGGATATCAATACCGACAAGTATCCCTACCCTTAACTTAATATCAGGCATTGTTCCCAACATGTTATATCAAAACAAGAGAGTTAGAAACATACCTATGGAACCATGGGTGGGAAGATCTAATGTCAATCACATAATACGAATACAAACAAAAAATTACCTTGGGTTGCCTCCCAAGAAGCGCCTAGTTTAACGTCGTGGCATAACCCAACTCAGCTTTTTCCTCCACCTTGAGGATATAAGTTTCACCCCCAACTTAGAGTCCATCTTCTTGCCTCGCTCATAGGGAGGTGGTACAAAGATTAAGAAGCCAAGTAATGAATGATGCATGGTAAACAACTCAACCTTAAAGTGAGGTGTGTTTTTATGTTGTTTATCAAGTGTAAAATAAAGAATATAGGATTCTTCTTCTTCATCTTCATAGTCTTCCACTAGTTTAGATGATTCCACAGATAAGATATCATCTAAACATAATGTGGAAAAATGCTTCGAGTGTGGTCCAACAAATCCTACTTCAAAATTTACATTATCCTCTACACACTCACTTTTATTCATCTTCTCAACATTTTAAATTTGAATTGGGATAGAGTCTTTATAAGAGATTGACTTGGATTCTTCTTTTGCCCCTAGCACTATTCCCTCAATCTTGGCATCATCCCTCATGGTTGGCTTGGTTGGTTGGGAAATCTCCAAGGGTTGATCAAGATCAAGGTCATCATCAATATAGGAATCTTTCTCTTCATCATCACACTCTTCCATTATTTTAAATAATTCCACAAATAAGATATTATCTAAATATAATGTAGAAAAGTGTTTTGGATGATTGACCTTGATATCCATCTCTTCTATCATTTCTTTTCCCTTATTAAATGCCCTAATGTCTTGACGTATGTCACATATGGTATCATTCATTGTATCTATACGATCCAACATTAGTTCAAGCATAGCTTCAATGTCACTCTTTCTAGTGCTTCGTTCTTCCTTTTCTTGACCATAAGACCTGTCATACTCATAAGAAGAACTAGAACCTAAGTTAGCGCAATAGGGTGAAGGGGCATTTGGGCAATCACTCCAATGTCCATCTTGACCACCATATAAAGAACAATTATACTCCCGGTAGGATAGAGATGGTGCACATATCTCTCCGAAGAGCATATCTACAATCTTGCCAAAAGTGGGGTCCATCATAATATAGACATGGATCATCTAGATCATAGTAAGAAATAAACAAAAATGAAGAAAATCTACCTAACACAAGAACAAAGGAAATCACAACAAATATTTACAAGTTTGAATTCAAGCAAGTAAGCTAAAATACCAAATTAACGCAATACGCCAAATTGTTCCCCGGCAATGGTTCCATTTTTGATAACGCTCAACTTATACCTCAAATAAGTGCAAGGTGGTCATCATCAATATATTTACCCAACTTTAGAGTCGGGGTTGAATCCAAGGCGAACAATGTGAGTGGCGATTAAACTAGTTCCAAACTATAGCTACAAGTTAAATTCAAATAAATAATAAAAAAGGACAAAATAGGGGTTTTTATCAATCAAACAAATTTTAACGTTTCAACTTATTTTAGAACTCAAAACTTATATTTCAACATTTTGAATCAATGATATAGATAAACAAGGGTTGTGATCATTATGACTATCAATCTCCATTGAATAATAACTGTTCATGATTTTCGTGATAGGTGGGAACAACAGATTATCCCTGTCGATGATACAATTTGACTTATCTGTCAACCTCACCAGATAATTTATTATCTAATTCTCTCAAACTTAGATAACATATTTATTTCTGAATTGATCCAGTTATGAAATCAATCATTAAATAGAAGGTTGGTAGCTTCCGAGTCCCTATTGATAATTCACGACCTCTAGTCTATTTCTCCGTTAGAAGCAAATAAAACCTAAGGCATAACCTAATGTTTGCAACTAATAGATTTATATTAAAACAATAGAATTTCAAGATGTTCCCATAATCACTCAAACCCTAATCCAACTATTAAATTAATGAAATAACAATTATAGATCCCACAACCCTAGTTGTGGGTTTTAGTTGGTCATACGATAGAAAGATATAACAAAGATTAAATTCATAACTTAAAGCAAGTGAACTTACAAAAGATGAAATTCAAAGTTATTTTTCCTTCAGGTACAATAAGAATTTTCCACAACTAAATCAAAGGATGGAAAATTGAATTCTAAGTTAAGAGAGTCAAAAACAAGTGAGCTCCCCTTTACTAAGTTACAAGCTATAAAAAGCTGCTTCCAAAGTTGTGAATGAAACCCTAAAAAATGCTATTTATACTAAATCCTAATTAAGGTAATAAAATAACAAAATCACAGTTGGGCTCAGATTTAGATGACGACATATTGGTGTTGATCGTCAGGCTTCTGAAGGCATCTCAGATATGTCATCAGAAGTCGTGCCTTCTTATCCTATTTTGGCTCACTCAGACGATGTCCTTTGATGGCTTACCGGAGGAATGACGGTGTGTAGAAAATATTGTCAGACCTTCAGCTTATTTCACCATATTTTGTCCCACTTGATGGCATCTTTTGATGGCTTACTACACTTATGAAAACATATTGAGAATGTCATCACCTTCATCCAGCAACTCTTCTTTACTATTCTTCCTAACGCCTTTATATGGTAGCTAACCACACTCTGATGGCTTACAAGAAATGTCGTCAGACTCATATCAGCTCACTTGTACCAGATTTTACTTATTTTATTTATCTTTCCTATGTTTTCCTCCCATCCTTGCTACAACTACAATAGCACAAGAAAACGATCAAAAATAACCAAAAGTTATTTAAGACTTCTTAATTATTTAGAGTTTAAAACCTTAAATGTGTTAGTATCTGCTCACACATAAGTAACTAAGGAGGTAGATGTAGATTTAGCTCCCCAATAGGTAAATGATAAAGTTACTGAAAAATCAAGAAAGTTTGAGTTCTCAAAAGAATAAGTTGCTGCTAAAGAAAAGAAGAAAATGCCGCCATTACCGATCCCTCAAAAGCAAATAAAAGCGAAGGAGGATGCAATGCTTAAGAAGTTCTTTGACACATTCATAGAGCTTTAAATTAACTTACCTTTGTTAGATATTTTGTAGGGTATGCCCAAGTATGCTAAGTACTTGAGGGATGTGGTTGCTAATAAGGTGAAATTGCAAGATGTAGAGGCAATAACACTTACTGAAGAGTGTAGCACTGTAATGACATAGAAAATGCACAATAAGCTTAAATACCCAGGAAAGTTCACCCTTCCCATTCAGATTAGTAATAGTAAAGTGTTCCATGCTCTGAGTGACTTGGGGGAAAGTATAAATTTGATGCCTATATCTATGTTCAACAAATTGGGTTTGGGGAAGCCTAAACCAAGCTCTGTACTATTGCAGCTTGCAAACGGGATCATAGCCTATCCCAAAGGAGTGATTGAGGATGTACTCATAAAGGTTGGTAAATTTATTATTCCACCTAACTTTATTATTCTAGTTTTTTAGAAATATGAACATGTACCAATCATATTGGGACGTTCATTTTTAGTGACGGATGGAGCTTTAATTGATGTAAGAGAGGCACGCTAAAAATGAGATGGAAGGATGAAGAGGCAGTATTTAAAGTTTACAAGATGCTAAACACGCTATCCCATTATAAAGATTTATGCATGATTACTATTGTTAAAGTGAATTAGTATGGGGTAGTCAACTCGCTAAAAACCTCTTATGACACCCTTATTGAGTGACCCAAGCCTGCAATACCACTACTTCCCAACATCATAAAGGTTGAAATTGAGAGAGATACTGACCTTGAGAGTGCTAACTCAAGAGATCAGAAACTCAAGAGAAAATGGCTCTTAAAAGGGATTAAAAAGATGAAGGAATTTGGTTAAGTTTAATTGGGTTGTGCCGTGACACTAAATCAGGCACTGCTTGAGAGGCAACCCAAGTTAAGTAGGTATGTTTTATTTTTAGTTTTTAGTTTTTACTTTATGTAGTTTTTGTTTTTAATTGAGTCATAGGTTGATGGGAAGTCTGAGTACCAAAAACCTACGGTATAGAGCATGGCAAGGACTGAGTGTGGAGTTTACGAATCTTCTTTATACAAAAAGATACTACTAAATAGGCCTAGAGGCCTCAGGGAGTATTTCTATCTCGTACTTTTAAAGTCACTTTAGGGACAAAGTAGATTTTTAAGTGTGGGGTGGGGAATTTCCCGATTTTGGGCTCAATTTAAAATTTTTTAGGTTAGGAATAAGTGATATATTCTTGTTGGTGGTATTTTTGATTACATAGTGCAAGTGTTTTATTTGGTAAAAACATGTTGATTGTGCAAATTACTATTGTTGAGACTCATATGATCAAGTTTTTGACTCTTGTACTTGTTTGCTTGATGATGAATTTATGATATTATTTGGTTAAGAGTCTATGATGATCCTATGTGAGTTGAGCATGTGCCATGTGTGATGTAAGGTTTTTGTATATTCCTTGTTTCATTTGATATCTAGAACTTGCCCGGTGTATGTGCAAAGCGAAATAAAGAGTGTGTGTTTAGGAGATAATATAGGCATTTCTTTGATAGCCTTGTTTTTACCTTCTATTTGACCTACCCTTAGTGCATAATCTTAGTGATCCCCTTTGAGCCTTCAACTTTTTCTTTGGTAGCCTTATTTGTAGCCTTATCCCTTAATTGGTAAACCTTAATTTGATCCAAAAGCTCCTAGGCACTTTAATGAAAAATTAATTGAGTAAGGAGTTTGAGAAATAAGAAAAAAGAGGTGAAATTGATGCCCCAAGGTAATAGTTATTGGTGTTGATAATTGATGTGTGGTGGATGGGTGTGATAGACATTATGCTAGGAATATTACCATGGTTCTGAAAATGAAAAAGAAAAAGAAAAAGAAAAAAAAAAAAAATTTTATGTGGTAATAAACAATACTTCCACTATGTGTTTATGAAAATGCTTAAAAGAGATGGGGAAAAACAAAGGTGATAGGTGGATGGAAAAAGTGTAATTTGGTTGTTGGAATTTGGTTTTAAATGTATAATGTAGTTTATTATAGTACTTAGAGAGCTTAGTCACTATTTTCAAATAGTTCTTACCCATCCCTTAGCCTACATTACAACCCAAAAAAGACCAAATTGATCCTATACTTGACATTTTGATATTAGTGAAGCACTACACTAAGGGAAAGCCTATAGTTCATTGTGTGTAACTTGTGAATTCTTTGTGAGAGTGAGCGTAATTTGATTCTTTACCTATTATTATAAATTGCATTACTGTGAGTGATTATGGGTAACTCTCTTATTGTGAGGAGCACATGTTTGATGAATGGGGGTGATTTGTATGATGTTCCTTATTGAGAAATATTCATGAGTTTGCCACATGTAGAGTCAATTCTTGAGGCTGGGATGTTTTAAAGTAGTATTCGTAAGCTTTCAATTGTGTACATAACATGCTTAGTGTAGAAACTTGCATTCCGTGTAGTCATTATAGTACTAGCTTGAATGTCTTTATAGTGGTAGTAGTGTAGAGTCTCCTCAGCTTATAATTCTTATAGTAAGGGGTTGTTCGAGGATGAACAAGGATTTAAGTGTGGAGTGGTGTTGTTCGGTGTATTTATACATTCTAGTGTCACTATTCTAGCCTTTGCCTTGTTTTGAGGATGATTCTAGTGATTTATGTGTTAATATGATATAACCAAGAATACAAATGTATAAGGACGTGTTTACAATGTTTCAATGTGTTTTCAAACAATTTTGTAGTTAAATGAGTCATTTAGAGTTCAATCATGGAAACTAGCATTACTAGCTTGAGCTAGGTGCTTGTCTAGTTGATCCCATTGGATTCTATTGAGTTTAAAGTGTTCCAAATGGTTTAAATGTAAAATTATGAGTGTAATAACTTATTGGTAATGTTCAAGGTTCAATTTGATTAAGTTAAGAGTCGAAACACAAAGTTGAAGATCATTGCGAATTAGCCTAGTCTTAGCTTGTGTTTTGATTCATCGTCATGGATACTGTGTTGTGATTGTATCTAATTTGCAGTGTGTGATTATTTAGGAAGATTTGTGAGCTGAATATGGTGATATATTGAAGATAAAAAGGATGGAAATCTATGGGAAATACAACACAACACAAGGGACGAAGGATGGAACGATCAACACTTAACCAAATTTGTGAAGATGAATTCCAGTAGCACCATGCGATATCCATGCTTCACATGCTCTATTTCAGGGAAGCCAAGAGTGTTTCACATGCTATATTCCTATGCAACCAAGTGTGCATCTCATGCTCCATCCTATGCAATACAACATGCGTCAAATGCCCTATTTTAGGGCTCACTTTCACACTATTTCCTTGTTCAACATGGCTTGGGCTTACCCTATTGATATAAATACATCATTGTATTACCTTTTTACACATCTTTGGACATCTTGGAACATCAAGGGGCTTCTATAACTTTAAATTTTAGGTTTTTATTATTATTTAGTTCATACATGTTCTTAGTTGTTAATTACAACCTTGTGATTACGATCATGATTATACGTGGATAAACGCCCTCTTTTTGGGGTTGAAGCCAAGAACTTGAGTACTATTATTTTGAATTAAGTTCGATTGATTTGCTTATCATTTTTGGTTGTTTTTTATTATTGAATTAACTATTTTAAGGATTAACTACCCTTATAATTCATCAATTGTCAACCTTGTAAACTCGGGAGAGGGAATAGGGAGATAGAACATAGGAATAAATAAAAAAATGGTTTGTATTCTTTTATGAAATAAGGAATTCAAATTAGTTTCTAGGACAGGGATGCACTTAGATGCCTTACTTGATTCACATATAGGATGATAGCTTAAAGAACTTAATTAGATTATTACATCTCAGCTTAACGATGTAGTTGTAATGTCCAAATTAAGTAAACGGTTAGAGGTCAGGAGACCATGATCATGCAATTAACCTATGAATCAACAACCAAGATATGCAAGTTAACGAATGAAGTTCAATACCATAGTATGATTGTTCAAAGTGTTTAACCTTGGGTTTTGTCCTATTGATTATTTCAAGATCTTTTTACGCATTGTTTACTTTACTTGGAATTACAATTTCCAAACTCTCTTTTTGGCTACTCTTGCACTAAGTTAATCTAAAATGTGAACTAAAATAGAATCGTTATTGAATCAAGTCCTTGCGAGATTGATACTTGGCTTCTTCAAGGCCACTTTAGTAATTGATAAGACCATGGATTCTACATTATTTTATTATTACTATTATTGTGCTTTGACGTTGGGTTAAGGGGTGGTCCCCTATTTGTAGTCGGCTTGATATACCCATCATGACCAGGCCCTAGTTAGTGTCGTGAAACTCTCTTAGTAGTGGTTTTCAGACAGATAGTAGATGTCCAGTTATGTTATGTTAAGTGATTTTATTTTTTATTCAAATATTGACATTTTGTTTTGATTATTCTTATAAGGCTTAGAATTTAGCTTCAGTATAGTGTTATGAAATTTTATACAGTATTCTCGGTGTTATGCCAGTCCATGGTTTAGTTTGGGGTCATTTGTGACTCTAAGCACTGTGTTATGACTTGGGTGTAGTCTCAGATTGTAACAAACTTGGTATCAGAACACCTGGTTTAAAGTATGCTAAGATGTCTAAAAGTCGTGTTAAGTTGAGTCTTATTCTTGGATGTGAAGTGATACTTATAAGTGAGAGAATACAAAACATTTTAGGAAATGTTTTACTTCTTTCATTTTACATGAAGTAATAAAGTGGAAACTCTTGTAAAATCTTCTTCTAACTAGTGCTCAATGTATTTATAGAAAAGGCCTCATAGAAGAGCTAACAAAATGAGAAACAGAAATGGAAAGCAACAAGCTCGTCTATCTCCAGCAGACTCTTTGAATGATCATATAATGTAAGTTTAGTTTAGGGTTGCTTTTATGGTGATATCTCCGTCCATGAATTGCATATTAACTAGCACACTATAACACTAGTCAATCAGACAACTAGTATGACAATAGCTAGGGTTTGAGATTTCACTCAGATGTACCCTTATGAATTCTATAGTTCTAACCTATGATAAACTTATTTCCCGAGGTTTTTCTTAATGACCTTTCTGGTATTCCTCCTGAGAGGGAAATGAACTTTGGGATTGATATTATACTGGATACACGTCGTATCTCTATTCCTCCTTATAGAATAACTTTAGTGGAATTAAAAGAGGTAAATGAGCAGTTAAAGGATCTCTTTCATTAGGTCTTCATTCATCCTAGTATTTCTCCATGGGATACTTTGGTGCTTTTTGTGCATAAGAAAGATAGATCTCTTCTAACGTGTATAGATTATCGATAGCCGAATAAGGTTACAGTAAAGAATAAGTACCCTTTTCCTAGGATTAATGATTTTTTGACCAGCTTCAGGGTGCTAGATGTTTCTCTAAGATTAATTTTCATTCGGCTTACCATCTGTCAAAGATTTAAGAAATTGATATTCCCAAGACTGCTTTCTAAACTCGGTATGGTCATTATGAGTTTTTGGTAATTTCATTTTGATTGACTAATGCTGTGGCTGCTTTAGTTGATCTTATGAATTAGGTTTTCAGGTAGTTTTTGGACTTCTTTCTTATTATCTTTATTGATGATATCTTGCTGTATTCTAAAAGTGGGGAGGATCATCCCAGCCATCTTTGAATTGTGTTGTAGACTCTTAAGGATCAAAATCTGTATGCTAAAGTTTCTATGTGTGAGTTTCGGCTGAATGCTGTGACTTTTCTTGGGCATGTTGTTTCTAGTGAGTGGATCAAGGTGGATCCTTAGAAAGTTTAGGTGATTAAAAGGTGGACTAGACCCACGACTCTAACCAACATTCAGAGCTTCTTGGGCTTGGTTGAGTATTATGGGAGCTTTGTAGAGAGATTTTCATCTATTTCCTCTTCATTGACAAAGTTGACTCAGAAAAAGTTAAAGTTCTTATGGTCGGATGCTTGTGAAGATAGTTTCTAAAAGATGAAGGAAAAGTTGACTTCCACACTAGTTCCTACCCTTCTCAAGGGTACTGAAGGATTTGTGGTGTATTGTGATGCATCCCACATCAGATTGGGTTGTGTTTTGATGCAGCATGGTAATGTTGTGGCCTATGTTTCTAGACAAATTAAGGTTCATGAAAAGAATTATCTGACTCATGATTTAGAGTTGGCAATTGTGGTTCGCTTTGAAGATTTGGTGCCATTATTTTTATGGGGTGCATATGGACATTTATTCTAATCATAAAAGCTTGCAACATGTGTTTACTCAGAAGGAGTTAATTCTCTGGCAGAGGTGGTGGCTTGAATTGCTTAAGGACTATGATTTGAGTATTCACTACTGTCCAGGTAAAGTTAATGTGGTTATTGATACGTTCAAAAGTTGTCCATGAGGAGCCTATCTCATATGGATAAGGAGAATAAAGGATTGGTTAAGGATTCATTGATTGGCCAATTTGGGAGTTTATCTTTTGGACTCTAAGGATGGAGGGGTTATTATTCAGGAAGTTGTCAAGTAATCTCTTGGCACTTAGGTGAAGGAGAAATAGGCTTTGGTTCTTATTCTTATGCAAATTAATTATGATATGATACTACAAAAGGTTATGGCATTTAAGATTGGGGGGGATGTTATCTTGAGGTATTAGGGTAGGTTGTGCGTTACTGATGTTGATGGGCTGCGAGAAAGGATTTTGGCTGAGGCTCATGAGTCAAGGTATACAGTTCATCTGAGTTTGACTAATATTTATCATGATTTGAAAAAAACTTATTGGTGGAACTATATAAAGAGGGATATGGGAAATTTTATAGCTAATTGTATGGTGTGTCAGCAAGTAAAGGTAGAACACTTGAGGCCTGATGGCAAAGCTCAAGAGATAGAGTTTCCCATGTGGAAGTGGGAAGTGATCAACAAGGATTTCATTATGGGTCTTCCGCGATCTAGCAATCAGTGCAATTTGATTTGGGTCATTATGGATAGGATTACTAAGTCTGTGAACTTCTTGCCTATAAGGACTACCTACTCTGGAGAATATTATGCTAAGTTATTCATTGAGGATATAGTTTAATATCATGGAGTGCTGATGTACATTATTTTAGAAGGATGTACGCAATTCTCTTCTCACATTTGGCTTTTGCTTTAGAAAGGTTTGTGGACTAAGGTGAACGTTAGCACTACTTTTCACTCTTAAAAGGATGGACAAGCAGAACATATTATTAACACTTTAAAGGATATGATAAGGGCCTATGTGATTAACTTTAAGGGAGGTTGGTTGGATTTCATACCACTCATTGAGTTTGCATATTATAGTTATTACTCGAGTATTCAAATGGCTTCTATTGAGGCTCTTTATGGTAGGAGGTGTAGGTCTCCTAGTGGGTGGTTGAGGTTGGTGAGGTTAGGTTTTTTGGTCCTGGCTTGGTTCAACAAGCCATGGAGAAGGTGAAGGTAATTAGGGAAAGACTTAAGACATCCCAAAATTGCTAAAATTCTTATGCGGATGTGGGACAAAGGGTGTTGGAGTTCGATGTAGGTGATTGGTTATTTTTTAAAGTTTTTCCTATGAAGGGACTAATTAGATTAGGGAAGAAGGGGAAGCTCAGTTCCTATTATGTTGGTTCGTATCAGCTTTGAGGAGAGTTTGGAATGTTGCTTATGAATTGGAGTTTCCAGTGAATTTGGGTTCTATTCATCCCGTGTTTCATGTATCGATGTGGAAGAAGTGTATGGGTAATCCTTTACTTAATGTCCCAATGGACAATGTTGGTATTTTGAATTCTTTGTCTTATGAGGAATTCCCGGTCAATATTTTGGATAAACAAGTCTGTAAAGGTAGAGGAAGCTACTTGAGAGGCGGAGGATGATTTGAAGGCTAAGTATCCATTTTTTTCCGCATTAGATGAAGGTATTTGAGGTATGGGCTCCTTTTTGTTTTTGTTTAATTTCGAATTTGTTCATGGATTCTTTGTTGCATTATAGCTTGTATTCGTGCTAATGAGTTCCTTAACTCCTCATTCGGGGTTGAAGGATCTTGGTGTGTGTGTGTGGTGGGGGGGAGGTAATGTAATTCCCTACTACGACTCAAGTAATGAGACATAGTCACTCTATATGAGTCATGTAGTGCCTATCATAGTCTAACCAGTAATGTTTTCCAACGTTTCTATCTTGACCACGACTAAGACCCTATGAGTCGTAAGGTATGGTCACGAGTTGTGGGGAGGGACTCGTGACCATAACAGTATAGGTACCCAATGTTTCTTCCTAGACTACGAGTCCAAGCTTGTCATGATCAGACTCCAGGCCTAGTCGTGATAGGTATCTCAAGCTCACCAAGAGCCAGAGACCACCCCTTTAGCCTAGCCAACTAGAACACAATAAGATATAGTAGTGGAAACAACTCAAACAAACATATGGAAGATAGTCTAACACTTCAATGCAGACCAACCTATGAACAAAAATCACCTAACACTGCATAAGGTAACCGAAGAACCCTTAGTAACCTACATCATGAAATGATGTAGCATCGGGGAATGGTTAGTGGGATGAGCACTAACATGTATGTCGGGGAAGGGATAAGGACCTATAAGAGTTCCTCGATGATATTCAAAAGGTCACTGAGATTATGGGCATAAATTCTTATTGGGCTACTTATTAATTGAAAGGAGTGCCTTGAACTTAGTGTAAGCAGTAGAAAGAGGATAGAGGTATAGATACAGGCTTGGAAGAGTGGGATTAGTTTTTTTCTACTTTCATGGAAATATTTTTCCTATTTGAATTGTGGAAAGCCTAGGTTTAGGGGTGTATTAACTTAAAGCAAAAGAAAATAAGTGTATAGGGATATTTCCTAAAGTTTACTCCACTGGATAAATATGCACTGATAATGGTTACTGAATCCAAAACCTTTATGAGTAAGTTTATGTCTGGAGTTTTTGAGGATGTGGTTAAAGTGTAAGACTTTTATGGTTGTTAACGAGATGGAAATTTCTAGGTTAACGGTTTATGCTCATTATACTAAAGAAGAGAAAACCAAGGAGAATGAAAGAAAGAGTAAGAGGGATACAATAGATAGCTTTAATTTCCCTCAACGGAGGTCAAATAGTGGCAATCATTCTCAGCTCAACCAGAAATCATCAGCTCTATCCCATATTTTACTAGTGCTCTAATGCCTAAGTTTAGACAAGATACTTGGGATACTAAACCAGGCTCTAAGTCCTAGGGTAGTGTTAACAGTGGCCATACTTATTTGGTTTGCAGAAGTGTGGTAAGAACCACAAAGGTAAGTGTATAGATAGTATCAATGTTTGTTTTGGGTGTGGCAAGATGGGTTACAAATTGAGAGAATGTCTGATGGCTTCACAGAGAGGTAGGGATCCTCCTTAGCAAAGTCAGTCTAACTTCTCAACAGCTCTAGTAAGTTGCCTAACTCAGCAGGGTGCCTTGTCTAGTACAAGTGGTGGACATCATCACATCAGGTTCTATGCTCTTCAGATCTAGGAAAGTTTAGGAAACTTCTCCTAATATAGTCACTGGTATGCTACAAATCTTTCTTATTCATGTATATGGATTGTTAGATCCTAGGGCCTTACTTTTTTGTGATTCCCTACATAACAATAGACTTCAGTGTCAGTCTCCAAATCCTCTTAGAGCCTTTCTCAGTCTCTACTCCAATCGATGATTCAGTCGTAGATTGACGGGTATACGAAAATTGCCTAATCACTATTTGTAAGATCCCAAAAAATTATAAGCTTAACAAGGTTCGTTAAAGCTTGAAAAGAGGTCCCAAACTTAGAAATTTCAGCTAAGTGCTTATACATAGAAGTATTTTAGCCTTCGTAAGTTGGCGATCCTATTTCACGACAATTACAACTTTAAAATATTATTTTTTAGGTTGATTCATTATAAGGAATATTAGTAGTTCACTTTGGATGAGTTTTGAATTTTTCTGACCTTGTTTGAACCATGTTTAGGTGACCAAAATAGTGGGTATTTGCGATCTCGATGCGTCGCGTCACCCATCGCATCAACGAATAATTTTCCCCAACTTTTAGTGCAATTCCAATGAACCAACGTAAACTTTACATGGTACATTGTCCATTGCATCGATGCAATCGAGCATCGGTCTGTGCATCACTGGGCACATTTTTAGTCAATAAAACTCCACAACTAGAGGGGTAATTAGGTCATTTTCCCACCTCATATCAGCCCCAAAAACATGGAATTAAGTCATCCAGAAAAGCAAAATTCACCTATTCTCTCTAAAATCCTGTCAAGAACAAACCCTAGGGGATCTAATTTCAAATTCAAGATTCAAGGACGCATCATCAATCTTCATGAATTCAAGAACCAAAGTATGTTAGGTGTTTATCCTAGGGTTTTCTCCCACCCTTGGAGTTCAAGAACCTCTTTTAAAACTTTAAGTTTATCGAATTCATGAATTCCATATTGGGTTTGAATGTATTCATGATTATGATGTTAATTGGGTTTCTAATTTATAATTTATTACAAAATTCATGTAAATTTATTAGACACGTGTGTATTATTATGTGAATTCATGTTAAATCCCTTGAATTTGTTTGTTGGGATTTGAAATCATGATGTGTAACACCCCGTACTTCTACCGAGCTTAAAATCATCCCAAGAATGTTAGAAACTTACTTTGAAATATGAATTCATTTTTTTTATACGTGGAATTTTTAAGATTTTTATTTTTTATCATGTGGGAAATTGAATTATCTTTCCAACGATACAAATTTTGACCAAATCCAGTATCGGAGTAAACACTTATGGACATTTTACTTAGAGCTATCATAATCGTCCAGCTGTGACGGCAAGGTTGATGGACCATCGCTTAGACCGTCTTAGCCAAGGTAGTGAGTCAATCTTTTGGATAAGGTGCTACGGACAGGTTGACGAACCGTCGAACTTGCGATGAACCATTGTCCAAGCCATCGCTACTTAGGTAGTGAGTCCTTTTCTTGGTCCACGTACGACAGTCGAAATGATGCACCGTTGAAACAGTAATGGACCATCGTATGAGCCGTCGTAAATCTCATTTAGATATTTTAAGTCATTTTTAAAGGGTATTTGGGTCTTTTTCTACTTGTTTTAACGCCTAATTATATCAGACAAAGACTCATAATTTCATTATTTATTCACAACATCAAATTAGGGTTTTCTCTCAAAGATCTATCCTCTAGAATAAGAAAACCCTAGGTGTTTAATTCCAAGTCAAGAATTCAAGTTTTTCTCCATCAATCTTCAAGAAATCATAATCCAGGTATGTCATGCATTGATTCATGGGTCCCTTTCACCCATGAAGCTCAAGAATCTCTTTTAAAATCTAAGATTTGGGTATTTGTGAATGTCCATCATTTAAATTGAATTGAAATTCATTTTCATGATGCTGTGTTTTTTTTATTCATGTTTTAAATTATATTTTCCAATAATTCACCCTAGTATGTGATGGTTTGCATAATGACATTGATAAACCCTCTTCAAATTACAAGTTGATTGATGTATCCATGATTATTAGATGTGTTAATGATTTTATGACCAAAGCATGCTCCCCATGTGTTTGATTAAATGCCTATGTGAAAGAAAAGTGCCATACTAGTATGATAATATGAAATCCCCATTCATGTATAAGTTTATACATATCAAGTGTTGGATGAAATGTCTTAGTCAATGAACTATGGATATATGTGTGGTCATTGTGGTGCATTAGAACTTGTACTTCATGAATTCTCCAGCGTATTATATTATGGATTGTTGATGTTAGTCATGTATTCAAGAAAGTCATGCTTTGTCATTTTCGATCCATCGCATCCTGGGTGTCATGTTTTCACAATAATCTCAATCAAGCCATGATCCATAGAACTCAGTCAGTCATGTGACTCAGGAAAACCCACAAATCTTAGTAATCTCAGTACTCGGTAATCTAAGTGATCTCAATACTTAGTAATCTCGGTAACCTCAGTATTGCTAGTAAATCTCAGTAACTTCAGTACTCTAAGTTAGTCTTCTGATCTCAGTAGCATTCCATCAGTCAACGAAACTTAGTAAACTAAGTTTAGATTAGCTAAACAATACCATTAGTATCAGTTCAGTTTTGTTAATCAGTTCAGTGTCTATTTAGTTTGGAGTAGGATTTAGCACTGAGTGGACCTAAGGATGGGGATTCACCTGTTATTCAGTAGAGGGTATGAACCTTAGAAACAATCTTTGTCTTCAAGAACTACGTAGCCAACGTAGGTTGTGATGCACCCTACGCTTTTAGGGATTTATACAACTCATTTGGGTTACCTACTAAGAGGGGTTGATGGAAGAGCACCCTGTCAGCGAGGGTATACTCACAGCTAGTCTTTACCCGGGGCACGTTATTGACATTAATCCAGCTGGGTTAAAGGTTGGACACCACCAATTTAGTTTTGCGGCATGTCGGTTAGATGATTAACTCCCATAGTTACAGTCTCAGTCTTAGTAAAAGAACTCAAATAGTTTTTCAGATTTAGGACTGTTAGATACAGTTAACTCAGTACAGTATGGAACTCAGCTAGTTCCATCAGCAACTAGATGGTCAGAGACATTCGCTCGGTATTAGTTATTTTGGTTATATAGTTATTAGTATCTCATGTTATTAGTACTTAGATTCAGTACTCATGTTATCACGAACTCAGCATAGTTATTATGTATTCATGCATGTATTCTCATATTCATGTTGTCCAGTCAGTTAGTATTGTTCATACATGTGAACCTTTTGCATTCAACCAACCTTCTATGCATACCAGTACATTCAAAGTACTAACATATTTGTGCTAGGGTGTTTTATACCATAGGTTTAGAAGCACGATCTCTAGAGCATCTGCAGTATTCCAGTCTCAGCAGTCAGAGTTAGAAGTGAGTCCTTATCCTTCGAGGACATGACTATTACTTTGTTATCTCATTAATTAATTTATTTTAGTAGTTGGAGTGAGTTGGGGACCTGTCCCATAAACTCCTTATTCAGACAGTTCAGTCAGTTAGAGAGTTTTCAGACTATCATGTTCGGACAGTTTATATCAGGTTTTGTTTTGGAATTGTGATACCATATCATTCAGAGATTATTTTAGCAATTTTGAACCTTATGGCCTTCTAGCCTTTATTTCCATATTTACACTGTATATTATGTAGTGTTCAGGTATAGATATCAGTCATGGGTTAGCTTGAGGTCCTTCGGGGTCATGAGCACCATGAAGCATTTCGAATACCAGATTCAGGGCATTACAAACTTGGTATCAGAGCCTAAGGTTCAATAGTATCCTAGGAAGTCTGAAAGCTGCATCTAGTAGAGTCTTGTGCATGGGTTTGTTGTGCCCCACACTTATGTGTAGGAGGCTATGAGTTGTTTTAGGAACAGTTTCCCTTCTTTCAGTGTTTATGTCGTGCCAGTGATCATAAGCTCCAGTTAAAGACTCAGTCTAATCCTTTTCTCCCCTTCATTTATAGATCATGCCTCCCTAAAGGGCTAGCAAATGGGGGAAATGAAAATCAGACAACACCTCAGCCCGTCTAGCCAGGTCCTTTGGATGAGAACATCTCTCATACAGAATTCAGGACTTCATTCACTACTCTAGCTCATTTAGTCACAACTTAGAAGGAACAACCAGCCACCATTTCGACCAACCTAGGGGCCAATGCAACTGCAAGCTAGATTCGGGACTTTACCTAAATGAATCCTCCCCTAATCACCAGTTTTTAGTCTGAAGAGAATCCATATGAGTTCCTAGACTAGATCCAGAAAGTCATAGACTTCATGGGAGTGACTTCCAATGAGAGTGTAGAGTGAGCAACCTATCAGCTACAAGACGTAGCCTAAACATGGAATAAGTAGTGGAAGGTAGACAAGGGTATAGATACAGAGCCCATAGAGTGGGAAGAGTTTGCTACGACCATCTTAGATAGATTATTTCCCCTAGAGAAAAAAGGAGCCAAAGTGTTAGAGTTCATAAATCTTAGACAAGACACCATGAGTTTGAAAAAATACTCCCTTAAGTTTATTCAGTTAGCTAGGTATGCTCCCCATGTCATAGCAGATAGCATATCAAGAATGAGTAAGTATGTGTCAGAAGTATTAGGTAGAGTTGTTAAGGAGTGCAGGACTACAATGTTGATTAGCAATATAGACATATTTAGTCTTCTGGTCTGTGCCCAACAAATGGAGGAGCAGAAGCTTAAGAAAAAGAAGAGAGAAAATAAGAGGGCTAGAACATGTAGTTATAGTTTTTCTCAGGCAGGGTGGCAGGGTAGTAATCGTTATCAATTGTATCGGAAATGTTTATCCCCTATTCACTCTTCAGCTAGTACACCAGGATCCAAGGCTCAGGGTAGTGAGATCAGGGTTTTTACTCATCCATTTTGCAAAGAGTGTGGTAAGTATCTTAAGGGGGTGTGTAGAGCCAGCAGTAATGTGTGTTTTGGATATGGCAAAGTAGGTTATAAAGTTTGAGATTTTCCTAAACCCAGTCCTCAAAGTCAGCATGGTAGTTTTTCAGCTCAGTTCGGTTGCCCAAAATAGCAGGGTGCCAATTTCAGCACTATCAGTGGACAACGCCAAAACAGTCTTTATGAACTTCGATCCCAACAGAATCACGAAAGTACTACTGATACAGTTAATGGTATGTTATAGATCTCTCATTTACAAGTTCATGCTTCTCTAGATTCATGAGGTTCTTTTTATTTGAAACCTTGCATAACAGTTAAACTTTATGGTCAGAAAGTCAAGCCTTCAGATTCTAGTTATAGTTCCAGTATGTGTAGATAATCAGTAAGGGAAGATAATTTCTGACCCATTCCTGTCTTAGTGTAAACTTTCATACTATAGTAATCATGATATTAACACATGCTACCCATTTCAGTTCCACAAATACAGCTTGTATCCGCACGCTTCTCATAGAATAGTGTGTATTTCAAGTTCCTAGTATGAGGAATGCCAGTTCCCTCAGTGTTATGAATCATGTCCCATGACCACAAAAATTCCATACTCGGGTCATACAGCTCATAAGTTATGTACTCATGCCATGTTTTACAGTATGTCCAGCCCACATGAATCATGCTCCTTCAATAGTGATTAGCCAAACTTAGCTTATGCCATGTATACTCTTAGTTTAGATTCCTCGATAAATCTGTGACATGGATGTTCTATCCTTTAGTCCTCAGTTACAACATTAGTTTAGTAATTGATATTCGATAAAGGACTTAAATATTCCTATGGGACCATGGCTATCCATTATAAGTTACTTAGCTATTAGGATTCAGTACTTTATTATTTGTATCAGCCTCAATTACAAGCATTCGCTACCTGTATGAGTTTCAATTACATACTTAGTCACATTTTCTACTACAGTCTTAGTTATAATGCCAGCTTTAGTTATGTAATCAGATCAGAAACTCAGTTCAGTTCTAGACTTGCTTGTCCAACGCTACAGTTATCAGTTACTCAGTTAGTACTATTTTAGTATGTCAGTCTATAGAATATATCCAAATTATGCTAGATGCCTAGCCTTCATTCTTGACATGATCCAATTTTGCTCATTCATGCTCAGTTACCTCATGTTATCCAGTCAATCATTACCTCCTATGCATAATATTTTACAACCTCAGTCTAGTTATTCTGACTAAGTATAGACCAATCTTAGATGCCCAGTATTCAGCTATCAGTTATTTACTTAATCAGATAAGTCAGTATGTTTATGTATTTGCGATCCATGCCCTTGTTAATCTTTTCAGTAGTCTTTGTTGCAGTGCAAGAATCTTGGTTATTTCATCATAAATGTTATTCGTAGGTCTTAACCTATCTTACCGAACTTTTGCAAGGTAGTGATTTTTCCTATTCAACTGCCTTGTTTAGACCACGCCAAGATTTCCTTGTTCCCTAAAGCCATTAGAGATATATAGAAAGAGTGTTAAGGAAAGGCTCCAGTTGACTATAGGTTTTTAGTATGTGTTAGTCTCAAATAGTCAAGTTCGTACAGTTTGGTTTCCTATCTTTCTATGTATTCTCTCTAGCCAAAATCTCATGAATGAAACTATTCTAAGAAGAACCAATCATGTATATGCAAGCTGAGCTCAGTTCATGTATCATGACTCAGTTTTAGATCATAGATAATCAGTTATGAATCAGTTCCTAGGTGCCTAGCGCATCGCCTCAGTTTCCCTTAGTAGCTCTGGAAAGTCAGTATTTATAGAGGCACCTAGTGTCCCAAGGAAGAGATATACTATAATCACCCAAACATTCATGACTTAAACATCCCACTCTCTTTTCTCGAAATGGATCCAAATTGGAGTAGTGGGTACTTATAAGTTGACTCCCAAGTTCCAATCTCAGTCGTGAGCCATGTATTTAGGGACTTAGTTTAGTTCATAAAATTCAGTTTATATATCATGTTTCAGTCTCAGCCATGTTGTTAGGTTCCCGTTCATGCATACTTTTAGCATAATCATGGGTTCATTAGTACTTTTCAGTTTACTTAACAGTTTTCTTAAACTTACTCAGTTATATGTCCAAATTACCATTACAAACTTGGTACTCGGTTCATGCTCATATTTCCATTATAAACTTGCATATTATTAGTACAGTCATGTAATTATGCATCAGATATGCATTCTCATTTTGAGAAAATCTCAATTCATCATGACACTCAGTCATGAATTCATGAATCAATTAAATATGCATCAGATATACATGTTCGGTATAATATATTTAGTTACCAGTCATGTCAGTCATGAGATCATGTTCCAGTCATTCATGTTTAGTCTCGCCTCTCACTAAGTCTCAATTGAAGATGAATGTTCTAAAGGGGGTCATATTGTAATACCCCGTACTTCTACATAGCTTGAAATCATCCCAAGAATGTTAGAAGATTACTTTGAAATATGAATCCATTTTTTTATATGTGGAATTTTAAAGATTTTCAGTTTTTATCATGTGTTAAATTGAATTATCTTTCCAACAATACCAATTTCGTCCAAATCCGGTATCAGAGTAAAAATTTTTGGACGTTTTACTCAGAGATGTCAGAATCGCCCAGGTGTGATGGCCAGGTTAATGGACTGTCGATCTAGAGACAGACCATCGCAACAAAGGCAGTGAGTCAACCTTCTGGATAAGGAATGACAGACAGGTTGACAAACCATCAAACTTGTGATGGACCGTTGCCCAAGCTGTCACTACTTAGGCAGTGAGTCCTTTTCTTGGTCCATGTACGACGGTCAAATTGATAGACCATCGATCCAGCGACGAACCATCACACGAGCTGTCGCAGAACCCATTCAATTATTTTAAGTCATTTTTAATGGGTATTTGGGTCTTTTTCCACCCGTTTTAACCTCTAATCATATCAGACCAAGGCTCATAAGATCATTATTCATTCACAACATCAAATTAGGGTTTTCTCTCAAAGATCTATCCTCAAGAACAAGAAAACCCTAAGTGTTTAATTATAAGTCAAGAATTTAAGTTTTTCTCCATCAATCTTCAAGAAATAACTACTCAGGTATGTCATGCATTGATTCATAGGTCCCTTTCACCCATGAAGCTCAAGAATCTTTTTTAAAATCTAAGATTTCGGTATTTATGAATGTTCATGATTTAAATTGAATTAAAATTCATGTTCATGATGTTGTGTGGTTTTGATTCATGTTTTAAATTTTATTTTCCAATGATTTACCCTAGTATGTGATGGTTTGCATAATAACCATGATAAACCCCCTTCAAATTACAAGTTGATTGATGTATCCATGATTATTAGATGTTTTGATGATTTTATGACCAAAGTATGCTCCCCATGTGTTTGATTAAATGCCTATGTGAAAGAAAAGTGTCATACTAGTATGATAATATGAAATCCCCATTCATGTATAAGTTTATGCATGTCAAATATTTGATGAAATGTCTTAGTCGATGTACTATGGATATATGTGTCGTCATTGTGGTACATTAGAACTTGTACTTCATGAATTCTCTAGTTTATTATATTATGGATTACTGATGTTAGTCATGTATTCAGGAAAGTCATGCTTTGTCAGTTTCTTTCTATCGAGTCCTAGGTGTCATGTTTTCACGATAATCTCAGTCAAGACATGATCCATAGAACTCAGTCAGTCACGTGACTCAGAAAAATCCAAAAATCTTAATAATCTCAGTGATCTTAGTACTAAGTAATCTCAGTACTCAGTAATCTCAGTAACCTCAATATCCCAGTAAATCTCAGTAACTTCAGTACTCTCAGTTAGTCCTTAGAATCAGCAGCATTCCGTCAGTGAACGAAATTCAGTGAACTCTGCTTAGCTCTGCTAAATAATACCATTAGTATTAGTTCAATTCTATTAATCAGTTCAGTGTCTATTCAGTTGGGAGTAGGATTCAGCATTGAGTGAACCCAAGGATAGGGACTCACCTATTATTCAGACGAGGGTGTGATCCTTAGAAGCAATCCTTATGTTCCAGAACTTCATAGCCAGCATATGTGGTGATGCACCCTACGCTTTTAGGGATTTATACATCTCATTTGGGTTAGTTACCAGGAGGGGTTAACAGAAGAGCTCCCTGTCAGAAAGGGTATACTCACAGCTAGTTTTTACACGTGGCATGGTATTGGCATCCTTCTAGCTGGGGTTACAGGTTGGAACTCACTAGCTCAGTTTTGGGGCATGTTGGTTAGATGATTATCTCCTACAATTATAGTTTTAGTTTCAGTATCACTCTCAGTCTCAGTAAAAGAACTCAGATAGTTCTTCAGATTCAGGACTGTTAGATACAATCAACTCAGCGTAGTACGAAACTCAGCTGATCCATCAGAAACTAGACTATCAGATATAGTCGCTTGGTATCAATTATTTTAGTTATACAATTATCAGTATCTCATGTTATCAGTACTCAGATTCAGTACTCATGTTATCATTAACTCAGTTATAGTTATTATGTATTCATGTAGGTATTCTTACGTTCATGTTGTCTAGTCAGTTAGTATAGTTCCTGCATGTAAACCCTTTGCATTCAGCTTACCTTCCATGCATACCAGTATATTCAAAGTACTGACGCATTTGCACTATGGTGTTTTTTACCATAGGTTCAGAAGCATGAGCTCCAGAGCATCAGTAGCATTCCAGTCTCAGCAGTCAGAGTTAGTAGTGAGTCCTTATCCTTCGAGGTCATGACTATTACTTTATTATATCATTAATTAATTTATTTTAGTAGTAGGAGTTAGTTGGGGGCATGTCCCATCAACTTCTTATTCAGACAGTTCAGTCAGTTAGAGGCTTTACAAACTATCATGTTCAGACAGTTTATTTTAGGTTTAGTTTTGATATTATGATACCATATAATTTAGAGATTATTTTATCAATTTTGAACCTTATGGCCATACAACCTTAATTTCTGTATTTATATAGTATATTATGTCGTATTCAGGTACAGATATTATGCATAGGTTAGGTTATGGTCCTTCGGGGTCATGAACAACATGTAGCCTTCCGGATACCAGATTTGGGGCATTATAAACTTGGTATTAGAGCCTAACATTCAATAGTGTCCTTGGAAGTTTGAAAGCCGCATCTAGTAGAGTCTTGTGCATGGGTGTGTTGCCGCACTTATGTGCAGGAGGCTATGAGATATTTTAGGAATAGTTTTCCTTCTTTCAGTATTCATATCATGCTAGTGAGCATAAGATCCAGTAAAACTCTCAGTCTAATCCATTTTTCCACTTCGTTTATAGATCATACCTCCCAAAAGGGCTAGCGAAAGGGGAAATTAAAATCAGTCAGCACCTCAGCCCGTCTAGTCAAGTCCTCTAGGTGAGCGCATCTCTCATGCAGTATTCAGGACTGCATTCACTACTCTAGCTCATTCATTCACAGCTCAGAATGAATAGTTAACCACCATTCTGGCCAACCAAGGGGCCAATGCTAATGAAGCCAGGATTCGACACTTTACACAAATGAATCCTCCCCCAATCACCAGATCTAAGTTCGAAAAAGATCCACAGGAGTTCCTAGACTAGTTTTAGAAATCACAGACATCATGGGAGTGACTTCCAGTGAGAGCGTAGAGTTAGCCACCTATTAGCTACAAGACATATCACAAACATGGAATAAGCAGTGGAAGGTAGACAAGGGTACAGATACAGAGCCCATAGAGTGGGAAGAGTTTGCTACGACCTTCATATATAGATTCTTTCCTCTTGAGCATAAAGAAGCCAAAGTGTTAGAGTTCATAAATCTTAGACAAGGCAGCATGAGTGTTAAAGAATACTCTCTTAAGTTTACTTAGTTAACCAGGTATGCTACCTATATAGTTGCAGAGAGCAGATCTAGAATGAGTAAGTTTATGTCAGGAGTATCAGGTAGAGTTGTTAAGAAGTATAGGACTCATTTAGGTAAATTGTAAGGTTACCAGAACCTCCACTCTTCGAAACAAGCATGTTACCTGTGGTACGAGTTACATAATGACTCGTTAGGTCTCCCTCCGAGTTGTAATAAATACCATAGCAACTGTAAGATGGATGTTTAGAATAGTTAGTTACAATAATCAATCCCAACATAATATTAAGCCATTTGAATTTATTCTAACACTCCATAAATTCACCCACAACTAAGTTTCAGAACACAAGTTCAATTTTCTATTCTCATTATCAACTTCTTACCAATATTACTACGAATAGGGTATTAGCATATTTACATGTAAATTTTTCATCAAGAAATCCAACTACTAATACATACTTAATGAAAAAGTTTAATAATTATAGTATAAAAGCATAAATCACTTACTTGTTTGCTTGAAACTTGGATTTCTTAACTTCAAACATCTTTAAGCCCCAATCATTACAAATTTTGTACTTTGGGAGGATTAGACTTGGTCATTTTTATGTTTTTGGAGTGAATGTGAAGTTTTTTTGAGCTTTTCTAGTCAAGAAAATTGGAGAGAGTTCGTAAATTGAAGAATTGGGTGCCTAATTTAGGTTCAACTTTTATTTAAATTGCGATCTGGATTGGGTTAACTCGCGAGGACTGATATGTCGGGTTTGTTATGAGTCATGATTATGACTTGTATCCTCAGATTACAGGTTGCATTCTAACCTCCCCCTAAAAGACTTAAAACCTTACCTATGTCTCAAGTCATTACGACTTAAGGTGATGAGTCATAGTCATAGGCTATGACTCATTTCAAGAGTCGTAATGACTCTAGAGACCTAATACCTAAAATTGATCTGAGTTCCAGTTTCTTACGAATCCTGCTTACTAGTTGTAATGTCTTGTTACAACTCGTAAAGAGCCCCATGTGGCTTGATTTAAACAAATTTCTAGTTGACTCATGCAATCTTTAGTCCAGCACACTAACACACATGTTACCCTATAATTTAATAATTACAAAACATCAGTTGCCTCCTACGAGGTACTTGATTTAATGTCGGGGAATGGTGTGGCTAAGTTGGAAATCAGGCTTACCAACCAGTCCCATGGCTTTCCTCCCATGTAGTGCTTGATTTAACATCGTAGCACAACTCGTTTGCCTTGGTTACTCAAATGAACCAATGATTAAATTCTCAATTACCTTAACTTCTTCCGTGTTACCCATATTATGCTTTACCCTTTGCCCATTTACTTTGAATGGGGATTCACCATCACACCTTAATTATAAATCAACATATGGAAACAATCTCACCACAGTAAATGGCCCGTACCATCTACACTTCAAATTCCCTAGAAACAAGCAAAGTCTAAAATTATACAACAATACTTAGTCACCTAGCTCAAATACACTTTTCTTGATTTTTTGATCTTGATGCAACTTCATCTTCTCCTTTGATAATGCAGAACTCTCATAATCCCAGAGTTGGAACTCATGCACCTCATTCACTTTAATCATTCTCGCCTTTTCTATATAATGCCACTCAAATTTTAATCTCTTCAATACCCACAATGCTTTCTTCTCAAGTTCAAATTGCAAGTGACATACCTTACAATACACCAAATGGTATGGAGAAGCACCTATAGGGGTCTTAAAAGCTATTCTATAGGCCCATAATATATCATCGAGCTTCCTTAACCAATCAATCCAATTGGCACTCATAATTTTGCCAAAATGAACTTTATCTCTCTATTGGACACTTCAACATGTTCTCTAGTCTAAGGATTATAAGGTGTTTCCACCTTATTCAATGCACCATACTTTTCAAGAAAACTTTTTAACAGTCGATTATAGAAGTGTGACCCACCATCAGTAATGATTGCACATGGAGTGCCAAATCGAGAAAAAAAGTATTTTTTTAGGAAGGTGGTGACACCTTTTCCTTCATTATTAGGGATCATAACCACTTCCACCCATTTAGACACATAGTCTACCACCATAATAATGTACTTCATACCAAAGGAGCTCACAAATAGACCCATAAAGTCGATCCCCCATACATCAAATAACTCTAACTCCAGAATGGGTGTCATAGGGGGTTATATGGTATCGAGAGATATTACCTTGACATTGGCATTGGTCATAGGTTGATGCAAAGTCATGAGCATCCTTGTATATTGTAGGCAAATAGTACCCACATTGCAAGATCTTTTTGGTTTTGTGGGTTCATCCATGGTGACCCCCAATAGGTGAAACATAATAAGCCTCAAGAATTCTTATCATCTTCTCTTCATGGATGCATCTATGAATAACTCCATCCACACAAATTTGGAATAAGTAAGGTTCATCCTAAAAAAACTTCCTTACCTTATGCATAAATCTTTTTCACTACTTGAAGGACAGTTCTTTTGGGATGATATTACTTGCCAGGTAATTTGCAAAGTCAACAACATGGAATTACGTCTTGTGATGCTGCCAAAATCTACTCGTTTGGAAAAGTATCACTGATTTCAAGCCTATTCCTTACTTTCTACATTGCTTCATCCTTAAGTCTGGACGAATGATCAATGACTTAGTTTTCTACACCCTTTCAGTCTGTTACCTAAAAATTAAACTCTTATAGCTAGAGAACCCAATGGATCAATCTAGGCTTTATGTCTTTATTTGCCATCAAGTATCTCAAGGCTGCATGATTTGTATGCACACCAACCTTAGTGCCAATAAGATAAGACTAAAAATTATCAAAGTAAAAAACCACTATTAGTAGCTCTTTTTCAGTCACAATATAATTCTTTTGAGCAGGGTTTAATGCCTTGCTGGCATAATAGATAGGGTGCAGAATCTTTTTTTTCCTTTGGCTAAGGGTTGCACCTAAGGACACTCTTCTTTTATCACACATGATTCGAATGGAAAGGATCAGTCAGGAGATACTATGATTGAGGAAGACACCAACTGCTCCATTAAGCACTCAAAATCTTTCTTACATGCCTCATAAAACTCAAATTTCACCTCTTTCTCAAGAAGCTTACGCAAAGGATTAACAATCTTTGAGAAATCTTTGATGAATCGCTTGTAAGAACCTGTATGTCCCAAAACGTTTTGAATTTCCTTAACCAAAATTGGCAGTGGTAAATTCTTAATCACTTCAATTTTTGCCTTGCAACCTCTATGCCTTTTTTGAGATCTTATACCCAAGCATAATTCCTTCTTTAACCATAAAGTGGCACTTCTCCCAACTAAGTACCAAGTTGCATTTCTTACATCGACATAGAGCATTGGCCAAGTGAATCAAACATTGATCAAAAGAATCTCCAACTATAGAAAAATCATCCATAAATACCTCAATGGTTTCTTCTACTATGTCAGAAAAGATGGACATCATGCATTGATGGAATATCGCTGGAGCATTTCACTACCCAAATGGCATTCTCTTGAATGTAAATGTCCCATATGGTTAGGTAAAGGTTCTCTTCTCTTGATCTTCAAAAGTAATTGTAATCTGATTGTACTCTGAATAGCCATCAATAAAACAATACTAACTCTTTTCTGCAAGTCTAACAAATATTTAATCCATGAAGGGCATTAGGAAGTGGTCCTTTTGGGTCCTTATATTCAACTTCTTGTAGTCCATGAACACTCTCCAGCCTGTGACTAGCCTCATTGACACTATGTCATTCTTCTCATTTGACACTATTGTAATTCCATCTTTTTTTGAGATGTATTGAACATGACTAACCCACTTGCAAGTAGCGATTGGATAAATTACACGAGTATCTAACCACTTAATGATATCTTTCTTCACCACCTCGTTCATAGGTAGATTCAATCATTGCTGGTGCTCAACAGTCGGTATACCATCCAGTTAAAGTTAGATTTTATGAGTGCAGATTCCTAGTGGAATACCCACAATATCTGCCATAGTCCATCCTATAGCTTGCATGAAATTTTCCAATATAGACAATAATGCATCTACCTCAGTCTATATCAAATCCATATTAATAATTATTGGAAATATGTTGTTGGATCCTAGGAAAGCATAGAATAAACGGGATGGAGGGCCTTCAACTCTAATAGTGGTGGTTGTTAGATTGATGGATGAGCGGGAAGAGTGATTCTATTCTTCAAATCCAGATCAAACTTCTTTGGGGTAGAAGTATAAGAACCTCCTCCCATACAGAGAACCAACTATCTCGCCGTATTTCTTAATTCCATCACTATCAAAATTAATAATTACTGCTACTAATGCTTCAACACCAGCCTCTCTTCAATTGGAATAGTTAGTGCATCAACTTTATCATTAATAGTGTCAATCCCAGACACAACTCTCATATCATCCTATTGCTGCATTGACTAGCATACATTGAATATTACCTATTCATCATTGATTCTGAATATCACTTGTCCCAGATCCATATAAACTAACGCCTTACCCATATCTAGAAAGGGTTTTCCAAAGATTATAGGGACTTTGAAGTCCACCTCATAATCAAGCATCACAAAATTGATTGGGAAGATAAAAGATGACACCTTTACTAACACATCACATAGAATACCAACCATCATTTTCCTGGTTTGCTCAGCTATCAACAATCTCAGCGATGTTGGTTTAGGTGCTCCTAACCCTAATTGCTTAACCACAACTAGTGTGATACAATCCAAATGGACTTCAAATTGCTAGAGAGGATGCTTAAGGGTTAAGAGACACTTGAAGACTTCTTAATGGATAACAAAAAGTGTCCATTAGATGATTACAATGATGTAGGTCAAGGGACGTTATAAAGTCCAAGGGAAGGAAAAATAGTGATAAAAAGCCCCCGAAAGAGGATATGCACCCCATCCGCTTTGGAGGTGCACCCAACCCATTCTAGATCCACTAGAGCGGGTCAAAATAGCCCATTATACCCTTGAGGTGTTGATAATGCTTAACTTACACATCAATTTAAGTGTAAGATAGCCATCATCAATATAATTACCAAACTTTGGAGTCGGGCTTGAAGCAATGAGAAACAATATGAGTGACAATCAAGTCAATTTGAAATAATAGATACAAGTTAAATTTGTATCAATGTTACAAGAACATAAAAGTGGGGGAGATAGATATCTACACTACTGTTTGTTTTTGGGGTTTTCAAGTATAAATTTGGGGTTACAAATAATTAGAGTTTCAACAATTATGCATGAATATTGGGATTATGCATTACTAAGGAAGTAATCTGTGAGTGTTAGCAATCAACATTAATTTATTAAGCAAAATATGTGTAGGTTTGGTTATAGATTTTGATGCTAGTCTTTCAATAAAATACCAAACATTCACCCATTGATTCTTTTGAATATCTAATAGGTATGTTCAACAATTTGTAACCACAACCTTAATCTAGGCATCCCTATTTCTAGGATGATACCCATGGTATAGTCTACCTCACATTCACCCTTATATGTAAGATATTGAAAATTTAGCAAACTACACATATAATTGCCTATCATTGCTTTGGTCTCCACATCCCTCTTTCAAAGATGATATGGATTCTTAAACTTCACCCGAAACCCTTCTTTTGAAGATAGCTTTGGTTTTCTAAAGCATGGAGCTTTCACTCATTGTACCCATGTAGGAATTTGGGGCTTTCACCCATCAAACCCCAGCCAAAGTTATCATAGCAATGATAAAAACAATAAACATGACTACTAAGTAAAAGCTAATGAATAACAACCCACACACACTTTAACCCTTATTCACACATAACCCCAAGAGGGAGATATAGCTACACATACGATAAATAAGCATAGATATACCCATAATCTCCATTGAAGTGATTTATTAAAGCTTGAGTGAATGTTAATTCAAACTTGGTACTCCCATAAATCAACAATGGAAGTGAGCTAATCTTCCCTTTAGAAAGTCTCCATGTATTCTTCACCCAAAAATTATACAATGTTTTCTTCTCTAAAAATGGAGGCTATGAACTCAAGAGCTAAACTTAAAAATTAGGGAAGATAGAATTATGATACATGATCCTAGCATTTTGAGTCTTTTTGTAAAAGTTGGGATCACCCACTTGCATTTCCATTTTTTCCCTTAGGCTGCTGTCTTCCATTAAGCCGTGATTGCTCCAGCTTGAATGCGACCGCAACCTCTGTGACTGTAATAGTCTTACATGACTGTGGTTGATTGACTCTACTTGACTGCTGTGATCGCAGTCAGCAGAATGCGTCTGCGGCAACTAAGGCCCTTCTTCTCCAGGTCATCATCTGCACTTTCTTGATCCATTTTTTATTATTTTAAGCTGCAATCCCTATCTTTTTATCCCCTCAACTCTATGCGTGTAAAGAGTGGATATTAGTGTATTTAATCACAATCATGTCTCATTTATTTATTCAAAACAAGGTAATATGAATGAATATTGAGTGCAAATAAGTGGTACAATTACCTCTCATCAATACCCCCATCTTAAAGTATTTTCTCTTCCTCAAGCCCACTACCTCTTACCATGAGAGAACAATCATCTATGCCCAAACATTATGCCTTAAAGCTCACCATGATTTCAACTTTATTCTCTACCACAAGTAGCTCATTGCACACATGCTAAGCTAATTTCCACTACACCCACCATCGTAAGATGCACCATTGAAAGAGACATAGGAATTTAAAGAGAAAACAAGCAACCAAAACCAATACTCTAGAGGTGGCTTCATCTTGACCACAACTTAGATATACTCCATTTGTCTTATTATTCGGAAGGTGACAAAATCACCCACCCAAACTTGTTTAACATGCCAATCCTCACAAGAAAGAAAATTCTACACACCAAGCTACCAAAAATGCAAAAAGGAGTTTTAAGTGAAAGAAATCTCTCTCTCTCTCAAAAGAACTCTCTATGCAACAAGTGCCATACCATAGGCTTGCCCCTACTTTGAGTCACCACTACAAAGAATGTAAATGGTTGGAGATCTTAAAGGACTTTCTAAGCTTGTACTGTAGGTTCTGGTTAGGGTAGGATATCATTTGCGAGCAACATTTCTACACCCTTCCTTGAATGTCTACACCACACTTTTCAATCCTTCGTTTTGACTATGGGCCTCTCTTCTTTGTTTTCTCTCTTTGATCATGTCTAAGTTTTGCTTCCTTTGTTTACCTATTTCTTTCATTTTTTTTCTTGCAATTATCGTGCAATTCTTTTCTTTATTAGATCCATTCTTCTTCTATTCCTTTATTTTCAACACTTTGGCATGTTCAGTTTTTTAATAGCAGTTCGTGGAGCCAAACTTACTTTCTTCAATATTTTCCACCCCCAAGTTAGACTTTTAGCCTCAAGTTGTATTTTCAAAATCAAGGAGGTTATGTTTCAAAAGAGGGATAAAAAGCATGGTGCACGACTTGTAATGTGTTAGCCATAGAAAGGTTCAAAGGCTCAAAGTGCGTAACTAGGGATTATATTCATGCTTGTGTAGGCATTTTAGGATAAAATGGCTTCCAAAATCACAAAGAGGGACTAAGATCATTTCTCCAATCAAATACAATCAAAATTAGTTTTGAAAGACTAATAGAGAAAGTTCTAGATAACACAAGTGTACAAGAGATGAATATAAAAATCACACCACACATGGCATGCAAAATTCGCCATGGGAACTCAAATGTCCCTCCCGCGAGAGACAAAATGGAAGTATCTAATTCTATTCATAAGTCAAAATTTATGAAGCCACAAAAAGAGAAAAAGTTTGTAACAACATTGCTCATGTCCATGCCCTTGATTTTACAAAAATTTTGGACCCAGGGGATTGGTCATTTTGCATTAGCCTCTTGCATAATTTGCTAAACTATGGCTACAACCAAAGTCTTAGTCTCATATTTTGTCTCAAAAAGGGAAACTAACCATATGGCTACTTATACTTCGCCAATGGTGTATAACAAGATACCAAATTTTTAATTTACAATGCCACAGGTACTCAGACATCCCTTGCATTCATGACATTTATGCTATGGGTACTCAAAATTTCCTTGTACCTATATCTCAAAACCCAAACATGATGCTTTACCCTTAATAATGTCGTCACTCAATCCATCATAGTGTAAAACTTGTCTTGCATCATCAAAATCAATAATAAAGCTAAAGAAAAAAGGGAAAAAAACAAAACTAAAAGAAAAACATGATAATTGGTAAAACGTGGGCACCATCAGAGTGCCAAAAAATATTGCATACAAGAAATAAAACAAAATAATATCCAAGATGTCAAGGAAATGTAGTGTTCTAACTGTATGTGCAATAGAGCAAGATTAAGAAGGGTCTCCCTGAATCTACATCAAGAGCTGCTCTCTCCCGGTGACTCTGCACCATCACCATCAGCATGATCAGCAGACTAATCTTTAGAGGCCTCATCTTTACTGTCCAACCTCAGTAAAGGTAGTCGATGATTGGGCTTGGGCACCTTAAAGATGCCCTTTACCCCCTTCCAAAGCTTTCTTTTCTTACTCTGACCTGAGGCACCCTCACCTCTGAATTTGAGTGGGTAGATAAGAGATTCTAGACATACCCAAGTATCTATAACATACTCTTCCACTTTTTCTCTTTTGTAAAACTCAGTGATAAGGGAAGGGAAAAGAAGGTACGTACATATATGAGTCTGGAAATACCTCAACTCTAAAAGAAAAATATTTTCCATATTAAAAGGGATGTAAGATAAGATGCAAGCCACCATTCGAGTTCTCAAGTCAGTGACAATAGTCATTTGGGTGCATGGTAATACTCGGCTGCATATGATGTTCAACCAAAGCCTGGCTTTTGCTGTGAAGTCCTTCATCAAAATATCTCTCTTGGTGATGTACCAGGGAACTACTTTTACAGGATATAAAATGTTGGCCATCCAGGTCCCTGGCTCATATGCTCCTTCCTGGAACTACCCCATGTTGGCATCTGGGAGCCCACACATCGTATTAACCTACTTTGCTCAAAAGTTCACTTTCTTAGCCTGAATATTCATCACTGGGTCTGTGAGAAAAACTATCCTGAGGATTGCGTAGAACTCACATACCTATTACTCATTAGCATAGCAGGGTTCTAGGGCAAAGCATATCCACCGAGTCGAATAAGTCTAGCATAGAATTCTAGGAGCTTCTTCTCTACTTTGTCTAAGCTAATACCCTTTTTAGGGAGTAGCTTAGTCCTATGGAAATCCTCATAGTAGAGGTGTTAACATTGCACGATCATGAATTTGGTGTTGTCAAAATCTCCCATCTTTGATACTGAGAACCTATAAGTAATGTAAATCAGACAAATATTAGTATTATCATACCAAAAACATGCTAGATCAAATAGATAAGCTTATGTGGTAGTGTTATGGCAGTTTCGAGGGAAATAAATAATGTGTAAACATTTTTGATTCCTGCCAAAATTTACCCTCAGGTATGGCGATCGCGGAGCGTTGACTGCGATTGGGTGCCGCAATCACGGTCATCAGGACTGCAATTGTGGTACCTGAGATTAGACATGCCAATTTCTACACTTCAATCTAAACACAATTTTTACCCCACTTATGTTTCAACTAGGAATGAAAACATGATAAATAATAAATGAAAGCCTAGAATGTGTGATTATAGCCTCTAAACTTTGAAAGAATTCAAATTAAACTCTGTGGGGAATTAAATAGAACACATGGTGTGCACGGTCACTTCGACCATTTAAAGAATAAGTTTGTGTACTCAAGACTTCCCCATTAGCACGTACACTGACTTCAACAACTACCCATATCAATAATCACTACTAAGCATGTATTTATCAGTGAAAGCATTATATCAGGCCTCTCCCTATAATACGAGTTCTAAGCATGCAATTATGTAAAAGTCCTGGGATTTGAGACAACTTAATAAGTTAGATAATGCTAATAGAATGAAATGACATTTGGGTACGCAATGCAATGCCAAAATTGGAGAGAATTTAAGAAAAGATCATAGGGATAATGGCCATTCAGATGGACATTTAAACTATTTGACTGCAATCGCGGACTTAGTTATGCAGTCGTGGTGATGCGGCCTCTACAATTGCGGTGGCATGAACCGCAATCGTAGTAACTGAGACAAAAAATATGGGTCTCCTACACATCTTATTCAGTCAAAACTTGAAAATTTCACATATTTCCTTTCTTTTCAAGTTCATTCAACATTCCTCCTAGTGTTAGAATTTCAAGGATTATGCATGAAGATATGTAAAAACAAAAGCTATTCTATCATACATAAATAAAAATGGTATGTGCCACTTTTTGTGGCATGATGGGTTGTCTCCCATCGAGTGCTTAGTTTAACACCATAGCACGATGCCTCTACCATTTTGTTTTGTGTCACAACTTAGAAGAGCTGAATCTCTGTACCAATTTTTGTTTAATATAAAATGAGTGGCAGGGTGAAAAATGATTTAGATCTTCCAAGATGAGGCTTGTAAGAGGTGATGAAATGGCAAGTAAGCTTTGATCTCACCATTTTGAAGACTTGAACCTTTTACCTAGCTTTATATCAATTTTCCAGATTTTCTCCTTGGGTAAAAGAATTTACATCAATAGGCCATTCATTTCACATCGGAAGTTGTGTTCCTTGGCCATTGATGGGTGGGGTTCCATATGCTCTTTTGAAATGCCAAATTACAAAATTTAAGATTCGGACTCCTTCTCCCCACAATCCACCATTTGCTTAGAGGCATAGATCCTTATCACATCCTCTAAAGAAAATGTTGAAAAGTTGATTAAGCGAGGTCAAACCCTAAATTCTGGGTTATCCCCCTCTAAATGATCTTCAGCCCGAAATGAACTAGAGTCATCATAAGAGATTTGCCTCAATTCTTTGTTTGACTCTAGTACTATTTCTTTTATTGTGGCTTCTTCTTCCTCATATCACTTGGTGGATTGGGAAGTCACCGAGGAGTCTTTACTACTAAGATCATCATTATATCATGATTTTTTTTCTTGATGAACCTCCTCTTAGGAAATGGGTAAGGTAGTGGTTTTTGCAAAAATTATGTTCTTGCCCAATTCCTTTTCTTTGACGTTTGCCTTTCGAATACCCTTTAGGATTGATGCAAGTCTTGTGCATTCTCTCAAATTATAGTTACCCAATCCAAAATGGTTTGAATCACTACTACAAGACCAATGGGTCTGGTTTAATACTCCTTCTTCTTCTCATCATCAAATATAACAATCACATAAGAAGAACTAGCAATTCAGTTAGTATTATAGGGGGAGGGGGCATTTGGACAATCATCCTAATGTCCATATTGACCATTACATAAAGGACACCTATACACTCTATAAGATCGAGCTGGTGGGTCCATCTCTCTCTGAGAAGCATAGTTATAATCTCACCTAAAGTATGGTTCATCATAGATTGGACATGGGTCATCATAATAGGATTACCAACTACCAATATCATATTTATTAGGTGATTCCATAGAGAAAAGTAAAAATGCAATAAAATATACCTACAAAGAAAAATCACTAAAAATATATATAAATGCTTGAATTCAAGCAAGTAGCTACAATTTCAAACTAACTTAATACGCCAAATCCCCGACAACGGCATTATTTTTTGATAACTCTCAACTTACATGTCAAGTTAAGTGCAAGACGGTCATCATCAATATATTTACCTAACTTTGGAGTCGGGGTCAAATCCACGAGGAATAATATGAGTGGAAATCAAGTTAATTCGAAATAATCGATACAATTCAAATTCAAACCAATATTACAAATAGATAAAAGTGGGGGAGATAGATATCTACACTAATATTTCTTTTTGGGGTTTTCTAGTATAAATTCGAGGTTACAAATAAATAGAATTTTAACAATTATGCATCAATCTTGGGATTATGCATTACTAAGGAAGTGATGTGTGTGTGTTAGCAATCAACATCAATTTAGTAAGCCAAAAATGGGTAGGTTAGGTTATAGATTTTGATGCTAGTCTTTCAACAATACACCAAACTTTCATCCATTGATTCTTTTGAATACCTAATAGGTGTGTTCAACTATTTTTAACCACAACCTCAATCTAGGAATCCCTATTTCTAGGATGATACCCATGGTATATTCAACCTCGCATTCTCCCTTATGTCTAAGATAGTGAAAATTTAGCAAACTATACACATAATTGTCTATCATTGATTTGGTCTCCACATCCCCCTTTCAAGGAAGATATGGATTACTAAGCATCATCCAAAACCCTAATTTCAAAGATGACTTTGGGTTTTCTAGAGCATGGAGCTTTCACTCATCATGCCCATGGTGTAATTTGGGGCTTTCACCAATCAAACCCTAATCAAGTTAGCACAACAATGATAAAACCTATAAACATGAACTACTAAATAAAAGATAATCAATAACAACCCACACACACTATAACCCTTATGCACACATAACCCCAAGAGGGGAATCTAGCTACACATAAGATAAACAAGCATTGATATACCCATAATCTCTATTGAAGTAATTTATTGAAGCTTGAGTGAATGCTACTTCAAACTTGGAACTCCCACAAATCAACAATGGATGTGAGCTTATCTTTCACTTATAAAGTCTCCAATGTATTCTTCACCCAAAAATTATACAATATTTTCTTCTCCAAAAATGGAGGCTATGAACTCCAGATCTAAACCTAACAATTGGGGAAGATGAAATTATGATACATGATGCTAGGGTTTGATTCTTTTTTGTTAAAATTGGGATCATCCTTATGCATTTCTAGTTTTTCCCTTGGGTTGCTATCTTTCGCTAAGTCGCAATTGCACCAACTTAGCTGTGATCATGGCCTCCATAATTACAATTTATTGACTATGCTTGACGATCGTGATCCGGTCAGTAGACAACAATCACGATAACTGAGGCCCTTCTACTCCATGTCATCAGCTACACTTTCTTGATCTCTTTTTAACATTTTAAGCTATAAGTCATATCTTTCTATCTCCTCAACTCTATGCCTGCAAAGAGTGGATAGTAGTGAACTTAATCATAATCATGTCTCATTTATTCATTCAAAATAAGGTAATGTGCAAGAATATTGAGTACGAATGAGTGGTAGAATTGCCACTCATCAGGTGTGCCTCATATGCTCTAAAAATTTTCAAGCATGTGCTTAATTAGTTTCTACGTTTAGTCTATCCTAAATGGGTCACTTTTGGGCCCATATGATGTAATAGCTTAGCCTAGACTATAAATAGGACTTCTATATCATTTAGTAGGTAGTTATTGATGAATTATAAATGTAAACACTTGTGAAAGTGTGAGGCAAGCTTGGATTAGCTTATGGCAAGTGTGGAATCGCTTCTGTTGATTTATCATTTAGAAATATGGGTTACTCGAGATTCCAATTTTCTTAAGGTCTACGTAGGGATTAGGTTATTTGTGTGTCATTGAATAGAGGGTTTATGGTTTGATACACCCTTTATTTGTTATTTATTCATCCATTGTGCCTATCTATTATTTCTTCTCTATCTATCCTTAGCTTTTGTTTATGTATCATAGTTTAGTTTTTGATTCCATACTTTGTTCGTGTATCATTTGGTATTAGACCTAAACTTGATTTCATTCCACTAAAGTCAATTTTGGGTTTGTTATCTTGAAAATCCACAAAAAAGGAAATGTAAAAGTCTAAAATCCCAAAAAAGGTCATTATTCACATTTTTAGCTCTAGGTCAAATTTTAAGTTTTTGATTTTATATTTTTCTTGTGTTTCTAGTGTAAGATTTGTGTTCTCTAACACTATAAGAGTCCATATTTCAAATTTGCATTAAATCAGAGTCAAATTAAGTGAGATACCATTGTTACGAGCTTGAACTTGAAGAAAAGTAAAGAGGAATGAAAATCTGGAAAAAATGGTTGAGATTTTGGGAAAAAATAGGTTGGGAATGAGTTTATAACATTGAAAACTGCTTACGCTCAAAATTTCAACTCATTCTGAGCTCTGGAGAAGAAGTTAGTGTTCTTGGTGTACTTGAAGACATACCAATCTTCAGGTTGAATCTTAATCAAAAGTTGTTTTATCAAAAAATAAGGAAGAAAAGTCTGGAAAATGTGTTTTTCCTTAATAATAAAAGAAGATTCCAAGGGATATTCCACAAGAGAGTACAAGGGGGGATCATTTAGAGGGCAAAAGGGCCATTTTAAGAGAGAGAGGCAGGTGACCAGCCTTGCATCTGTGCCCAAGGTTCTTTTGGTCTGGTCCAGTAGGACCAACACACCTCCAACCAGTAGTTAAGGTCTCTCCTACATCCAACCTATATCCCACATGCTACAGCAGCCCCCAACGCATCCCACTAATGCAGAATACCTATAGTTAATGCAAACAGCCCCCAAACGCACTCCAAATGTATTTCCATACTTTTCCAACTTCAATTCAAGTTCTAAAACACATCTCAACACTTTAAATCTCCATTGATCAAGATTTTATTCTTAGTTTCATTTTCTTGATTCTTAAATCCCTTCATTGAATCTTAATCTACTCATCGACAAGTAATTCATTACTACATTGATCGATTAGTTCTTGAGTCCTATTTCTTTTGGCATCCTACTTCTTTAAAGATTTTATCTTTTGAATTAATTGTGATTTCTTGGTTCAACTCCTTAATTAATTTTATTTTTTTGAGTCTTTCAAACATCCATTCCGACCTCAAGCCATAATTTGTACCACACAAACTCTTTGGAGTATAAACGATCTATCAATGCTTCCGACTCTAATTAAGAGACAAACCAAAGGTATGAACTTTGAGATCTTGTGAGGTTGATTTCCTAACTTAAATTGTTTGTTTTTTATGTTTTTGTTTAGTATTTATTTTATTAGGTACCATGGATGATGATACCTTAAATGCTATCTTAGCAGCCCTTGATGCTATCAACCGTAAGATAGATAACATGTGTGGGAGGATGGATAACATGATATATCGTATAAACTATCGTAACTGCAACCTTTAATGTCCCTTGAGTGGACATGCTCCAAATGAACTTCAAGGTAACCAAGCTACCTTGCACTCTAGTAAATGTGAAAGATTATTATAAGGCTAGTAGCCAACTAAGTGTGAGTGATAGCTTATCTTTAGATGAGACTAATGTATCTTTATGTCATAATTATAATATACAAATTGAGAATGTGGATACACTAGTTGATCCTCATGATTACCAAATTGACTCTTATAGTAAGACCGATTTGTGTCTACCTAGTGTTGAAGCCGTTGCAATTAGTGATAGTACCTTGTCTTGTGGAAATTATGTGAACCAACTTGTGTATGAAACAAGACCACCACTTGAGTATATTTTTTATGTGGTTAATGAACCTCAAGTGAGTGATGATGTTAAAAATGTTGGTCAATCAAATAGGAATGACCCTCTATTTGCCTTTGATGATATTCATACTAGTGTAGAGGGTGTAACTCATTGTATTGGTGGAACTCTTAGGGGATAAGAGAGTTTCCCAAACCTATGTCCAAGGACACTCTACCCATTTGACCTTGGTGACTATTTGGATTGTGGAGGTTCTTTTTCACATTACTTGGTGCTTGGTTAAGATGAAAAGAAAATCATTTGTTGAGGTTGTTGGAACTTATCCCTATGATGGAGAGTCTTTCTTGAAAATTTCTAATCTACTTGAGGGACCAAATTTGTGTAAGGGAAGGATTTCTAACAAGGATGAGTGTTATAGAGGGTGGTTATGTGCTTATTAAGACTTCGAACCTATGTAAACCTTCCTGAGCGGTTAATTGATTGCCATGCTTCCTTTAGCCTTTTCAAATCTCTTGAATGTCCAAGTAGCTTCTATATTATGGGGTTATACACCATTGATTGATCATTTTGATGATTGATTATATCTTGAGTGTGTTCAACTTTGGCATGATGATATTTTTCTCATATTGAGATTGTTTTGCAATCTTATTAATGCAACTAACTTAAAGAAATTTCTTGATGCTTATCATAGCCAACCCCTTTACACATTAAATGTTGACTTATCTTCCATTGTCTTAAAGGATATCTGGTTCTATGTGAAATGATTGTCCTTTTTGCATGTATGTTTTTATTTTAACCCTTGTGCTAACCCTCATTCTATGAGAAAATATTGGTTGTGTTTTCTTTCTCTTGTGTTTAAAGGTTGTAGATTCGAGGATGAATTTTCTTCAAGAAAGAGAGGATGATACATTCCAAATGGCCTTTGGACTGCTAGAGAGGATGCTTAAGGGTTAATAGACACTTGATTACTTTTAGATGGCTATGAAAAGGAATCCATTGGATGATTACAATGATAAAGGAGGCTCAAGAGACATTAGAAAGTCCAAGGGAAGGCAAAATGGGGCTGGAAAGCTCCCCAAAAAAGATTTGTGCCCCATCCACTTTAGAGGTATTTTTGGAGTGTTTTTTTTTTGTAGGAAATCATGTTTTGATGCTAATTTCATGAAAAAGGTGATCTTGGGTACTTATGGGAGAAATTAGGGATAATTACTAATGTTCGTAACACTTTTAAGATTGTTCGTGACTAAATCATGTTTGGAAATTGAAGAAAAGTTGAAAAGATGATTCTCGACAGTTGCAAAGTCAATATACGGACTGCATGTATACTTGTGGACCATATATGGACAAAACAAGTGTTACAAGTCAAAAATCCCGATAGCTAACTTGCAAGAAATTTTGGGCTGGCACTTATTTTCGCTACTTGAGCCCACTTTATAGACCACAAGTAGCCCCTACGCCTACTCTGCAGAGAGTAGGTAGCGAAAGCTAGTAGCCACCTACCTCAACTTTTCTAGATCATTCTGAAATCATTTCCTTGGGTTTTCATGTATACCAATTACACTTATATGAATTTTTTAGGTCCTATTATGTATGAGTAATTAAGTTTTCATATTTTATTTCGGATTTGAATTCTAGGGTTTCTTGTAACCTATAAATACCCTTTAGGCTTTGTTTAGTTTATTCAATTAAGATTATTTAGAAAAAGACATACACATCTTGATAGATTAAGAAGGAGGACCCATTGGGGCTAAGTTCTCAAACATCTTATTGTTCGTGGTTTGTTATTCAATTTAATACTTTGGGATTTATTCTTTCATTATTGTGAGATTGATTTTGTAATTTTGTTTGTAGATTCCATGATTGATCTCATAACTATGAGAGGCTAATTCCCTTAGATAGGTTTGTGGAAACCCTAGCAGATTAACAAAGTAAAGGAAGACCCAAGTCGTTCTAGATAAGGATTCACGTATGTATTGTGCCTTCTTTGTTCTCATTGATTTTTTAGTTTTGGACAATGTTAAGATCCCTCCTAGATTACTACTACTTACTCCAAAAGTGTAGTAGTGACTAGGAAAAGAAGAGCACAACAATAATTTAAAGATTAACAATCAATCCACGCCACTAGGTATTATCTAAGTAAGATCATTAACTATCATCTAATAACTAGAGACCCAAAAGGTAATAGTTAACTAGGACCTAGGAAAAGGGTTAGTAAGGCAATATCCTAAGACTCAAAAGGTAAAGATTGAAATCTATCTGCTTATCCAAAAGACTATTAATTATGCATAACTTATCAGATTCTGCATGCAACATATTAGAATAGTTTAATAGTACACGATAAGTCTACTAAGTTAAGAAGCCTTGGGGAACACAAGCCTACTGTTCATCTTTGATTGTTTATAACCAAGAGCAATCAATTCATTTCCTTTTCTAATTGAACAAATTCCTTTTTTTACTTTTCTACACTACCTGATGATTGTAATAAGTTTGAGAAGGATTTTTAACCTATTCCCAGTGGGATCAACCCTAACGTAGTTGGATTACTATATTTAACACTGACCACTTCATCCTTCAATTGGAGGTATATTTTAGATGTCATCAGATTGTGGTGCCATTTCCAGGGAATATAGTTTTGAAATTCTTGATTGAAGTTGTTGGTGTTATTAGGTTTTCATTTGTTTTATTTGTTTTGTTGCGTACTCTTCTTGAGATAAAACCTTGACTAGAGGAAATATGAAGTTATGATGACTCCTTATTTGTTGATACTCTTCCTTTTGATATGGTGCATTACTGTAAGAGCATGATAAGTATATTACTAAAACATAATAAGAGCATGTTTGACATGTTAACGCTCCTAGCACAAGGAAATCAATATTGTATCCAAAGGGTTGCTAGGTTTTTCTTGGATATCTACCACTTACCATTGAAGATGGATTCAAAAGATGCTACATGTATGCCTAACAACCTAGTTATCAGTGGTGTGAGACTGAAAGAATTCTAAAAAGCCAACTTGAGGAGTTAAAATTAGAGGAGTTTAAAATTGCTTATGCTATTATGGATAGTGTCACTCTTATGAAGAGCATACTTGAGTTATGGGGGATATAAAGAAACTGCAAATTATAAGTTGGGGCATATTGGACCTAATTCTAAGAATTTTCCACATTGTGTTTGGATAGTCAAATATTGATTGAGCCTGAAGAGTGTAGGAGGATGAAACATATGTCTATATTCTTGAATTTGCTGAGCCAGAATTAAAGGACTACATTCCTCATGTAAGGGACAAGAAGAAAAACATGCCATATCTATTTCTTGGGTCCTTTATTTTTATGCCTCCACCCCATTAGCATAATGGGAAATCAAAAAAATAATTAGGGTGTAGTTTATAAGTTCGAAGTAGAAAGAGAAGTTTGAAGGAAAACTATTGGGCCACCTTGATGAAGTTTGAGTAATCAAGGTACCCATGGTCTTGTTGGGGAAGTATGAGTACCTAAACCAGTCCCGTTATGCCGTGACGTGAAATTAGGCACTTCTTGTGAGGCAACCCAAGGTATTTTATTATTTGTATGAGTGTTCATGATTGACATCAGATCTTCAAACCTATGGTTCCATAGGTATGTTCCTAACTCTTTTTTTTGTAGAGATTTGATGCATTTTGGACAATGCATGACTTTAAGTTGGGAGTGGGGCTGCTTGTAGCTCTTGATGTCCTCTTTAGGTTTTGTTGTCGTCCCTCTTTTCCTTAGAGTCTTGTTCCTAGTAGATCCAACATGTTTAGGTGTAGTGTATTTTATTTCATGATGTTTTGTGTTTAACTAGGAGAAAAATGAGTATCTATGTTAGTTAACATATTTTTATTAATGATACCCCTTTAATAGCTTATTTTTGAACTATGTGATATGTATATATATGTGACTATTGAGAATCTTGTCATGGCATTAGAATTTTTGACATGATAACCATTGCTAACAATTGCATAAACTGGATAGGTAGTAGCTTATGATGTAACTTTGTGCCATGTGTGTGAGATACTACTTAGTTACCTTTGTGTGTTAATCTAGATCCTTCCATGTTAGTCTTGTCTAGGTTTTAGGATAGTTTGTTAGGAAAGGTTCCTATGTCCTTTCTGATATTAATCAACTTTTAGCCTACGTGACCTTCTATGTGTGAATTATATTCCTTGATCCCGATTTTGAGCCTGATGCCTATTTTTCTTGTTACATATTTGACCTTCCCATTTATGTTACAATGAACTTGTTTTGGCTTGGTCCTCCTTAGACATTGTGCACTTCAGCTCAGGCAAATCACCTAAGTTGATGGTAGCTATCATAAGGGTGCATAATGTAGAGTAGGTATGAAGAAGGGTAAAATAAGATAAAAGTAAAGTAAGGTTAGGTATGGTGGAAATAAAAACAAAGAAAAAAAGTTAAGATGAAATTATAAAAATTGTGAAAAAGAAAGAAAGTAGAAATCACACCCAGCTTAAATGTGTATAAAAGAATAAAAAGGAGAAATAACAGTGGAATAATGTGAAAAATGATTAATAAGTTAGACCCTAAAGTTAGTGTAGTTCCAAGGAGGCTTAGCCACTTTAAAAGTCCGAATGTATAATACCATCCCTAAGCCTACGTTACAAGTCGAGAAAAGTTCTATAGTGATCCTAACTTCACTTTCAGAAACTAAGGTAAAGAAAATAAAGGCAAGCTTATGCTACTTGATATGCATTGATTAGAACTTCTTTTGTAAGTGTGAGTGTCTCTTGACCGTCCCTACATTGACATGCATTATTTCATATGGCTAAGTGGGACTACTTTGTTGTAAGGGAACATAGGTTGTATTGCTAGCTTCTTACTTGTTTGGGTAGTGTAACTTGTATATATGCATGGTTATTTATTGCTAGTGTAATTCCATAGTTTGATTACATTGTGTTACATTTTTGTTCTTCATTAAGACGCACAGTTGGTTTCAAAATTGATTGAACTTGAAGAGAGTAACATTTTTTGAACTAAAATTGATGACTGACTGCCATAGGTATCATAGGTTTCTCTTGGTTAAGAATAGGCACATTATTTTGTTATGTTTTGTTTCCTAAGGACATACAACATTCTAAGTTGAGGTTCTTGATGTGCTATAGAAATATAAAACTTACGATTCTTAAAACTATGAGAAAATGCATGTACTTAAGGCTATTTTGTTGGATTTGAGGTGTTTTTGGAGTTTTTGCAGAAAATCATGTTTTGGATTCTAATTTCGTGAAAAGGATGAAAAAGGCGAGTTAGATACTTATGGGAGAAATTATGGGCAATTATAAATGTTCATGACACTTTCTGGCTTGTTTGTGACCAAATAATGCTTGAGAATTGATGAAGAGTTAAAAAGATGATTCCCGACACTTATTAAGTCAACATGAGGCGCATGTAGTACTTGTGGACCGCATGTGGGCAAAAAAGTGTCAAAAGTCCAAAATCCCAAGATCTAACTTGTAGGAAATTTTTGTCTGGCACTTAGTTTTTCTACTTGTGCCCACTCTTTAGACCGCAAGTATCACCTGCACCTACTCTGCAGAGAGTAAGTGAAGAAATCAAGTAGCCACCGACCTTAACTTTTTTGGATCATTCCTAAATTGTTTCCTAGGATTTCCATGTATCTACATTCCTATGATATTTGTAAGTCCTATTATGTATGGGAAATTATGTTTTCGTATTTTATTTAGGATTTGAATACTAGGATTTCTTGTGACCTATAAATGCCCTTTAGGTTTAGTTTAGTTTATTTAATTCAGATTATTAAAAAAAAAACATACTCATATTGATTGATTGAGAAGGAGGCCTCTTTGGGGCCGTGTTCTCAAAAATCTAATTGTTCTTGGTTTGTTATTCAATTTAATACTTTGGGATTTATTCTTCATTATTGTGAGATTGATTTTGTAATTTTGTCTTTGGATTCCATGATTTATCTCATAACTATGAGTGGATAATTCTCTTAGCTAGGGTTGTGGGAACCCTGGCAGATTAACAAAGTAGAGGAAGTGCCAAGTCATTCTAGATATATATTCTTTCGTGTATTGGTTTTTTTTGTTCTTATTGGTTTCTTAGAGTGGCCAACGTTAATATCCCGCCTAGATTATTACTACTCACACCAAAAGAGGAGTAGTGACTAGGAAAAGAAGATCACAATAGTAATTTGAAGATTAACAGTCGATCCACGCCACTAGGTATTATCTAAGTAAGATCATTAACTATCATCTAATAACTAGAGACCAAAAATGTAATAGTTAATTAGGATACAGGATAAGGGTCAGTAAGTCGACATCCTGAGACTCAAAAGGTAAAGGGTGAAATTTATCTGCTCATCCAAAAGACTGTTGATGGTACATAACTTATCAGAATTTGAATGGAAGGTATTCGAATAGTTTGATATTGCACGATAAGTCTACTGAGTTGAGAAGCAAAGGGGAACACAAGCCTAGTATTCTTCTTAGATTGTTTACAACCAAGAGCAACGAATTCTTTTTCCTTTTTCTATTTCAACAAATCCCTCCTTTTTACTTTCCTGCCATGCCTGGTGATTGTAACAAGTTCAAGAAGGATTTTTGGACTATTCCCGGTGGTATATATCCCAACCTAGTTGGGTTACTATATTTGATAGCGACCACTTCATACTGCAATTGGAGATGTATTTTGGGTGTTATCAATAGAAACTTCTGATATTTATTCTTATCCTACTTCTTTCTCAATATATGAAGATAAGGTGGTTGAGATCTTAGAATGGTTTTTAGAATAGGCTCCTCAACCTTACCTTTACCTTTGTCTTCCATACTACTACCCTCAACATCTAATGATTTCTCTTATTCTACCTCCGACACTTCCTTAAAAGAAATAGGATCAACATCATTCTTTGACTAATTCACAGTGGTCATGGGTAGATCCATAGTGGTTTTACCTCTTCGAGTGGTAATGGTATGGGAATGACTCTCATTCTTTGGGTTATGTATTGTATTACAAGGAACAGTGCCAGGTTGCCTTTGGTTCAACGTGGCCAATATTTGGCCAAACTGCTACTCCAATTATTTGATTCCGGTAGTATGCGACTCAACTTTTCGATTCAGCCCTAATATATCTGGCTTAATCTCCTTAAGATAGATCTCCTGACTCTTGGACTTTTACTAATTTTTACAATATTGCTTCTTTTCTAGGATCAATATCTTGGCTACCCAGTGGAACATATATATCTCTCTTCTTTTTATAGTCATCCTTGTACCTCCAATCACCATCTCATTCTTTGCTCCCAAATTGGTACCTAACACCATAATAGTTCCGACCTTGGTTTCCTTTTTTTTTTTTGGATCATAAACCCACCACTTTGTTTTTGAAATATTTTGATTCCTCATATTTATCAAAGTCATAAGCTTTGGAAGTAGATCTCTATGCCCCTACAACATTCATCTTTTCAAATGTCATTGATGCAAATTGTCTTGAAAGAAGACCAATATTATTCTGAGCAATGCGACTTTTTGTGCTACCGTATCATCACTATCTCTGTAGTCACTTGAAGCTCCAATAGCATATATGATAGATCCTTGATCAACCTCCCAAGTGTGCCATCCTTGGTTAGTGATATAGATCTCATCTAGCATCTCTTGGGACATCTCGCAATGTGGATACATAAGCGCACCTCAAGATATTGTGTTTACCATTGCCCTACAGCTAACATTTAATGATCTATAGAATATTTCCAACAGGTTGGATCCTTGAATCCTGTGATGGTGTACCATACTCAACTTTTTTTAACCAAAACCATGCTTCATATATAGACTCAACAGGTAATTGCTGGAAATTGTAGATCTTTATTTTTAACTATAGCATTTTGGTAGGAGATAAAAATAAATTCAAAAACTATTTTATCATGATTGAGCCTCTAGGAAGTTCTCCTAACCATAATAATGCTTCACCTATCAGTGGAAAAAAGGAACAACCATCACCTCAATGCTTCCTGATCCACCCCAGGGATAGTATATGAAGTGCATATCCCAATAAATTTTTTTAGATGCATGTTTGCATCATCAGTTGTTGCCCTCAAGAATACTCCCTTTAGATTCAGTAACTAGATCATTACACTGGTAATATCAAACTTCACTTTAGGGGGTAAAGCAGGTGGAACAATGTCTCCAGTCTTAGTAGGCTCTACATACCCCATGTATTTATCTTTATCACACGATGGTAGATACTGATAGGATAGGACTACTCTAGCTCTACCACCATGCTCTCTACCATGATTTGCATTAAGTGGTGCTCGATAATCTTCTACCAATCTTGGCAAAGCTAGATATGCAAGTTGAGCTAATCGGGCCTCCTCATCTACTATTCTCTCTTCAAATACCTCTATAAAAATTTCTCATTTGTCTATTGGCGACATTCTATAGATCAACAAGAGGAGGGAGAGGTGCATTCTTAGGGTTTCATACCCCATTAGGAACACCATCATGAACTTGCTTTGACATACTTCATGGTGTTTGTAAAATTCTCTTTGATTCAAGATTAATAGGGAGTAAGGGATTGCCTTGACTCCTGGTGCTAGGCATACACCAGCGTATACCCACCTAAAATAAAAATAAAAACACACCAACTCTATCAACTTCAATCAATAATTCACACTGTGCTCCAAGGTAATGACACCAAAATTTAATGTCGCACAAAGCTAACCTCCAAAGAAGTATATTGTGGTTGATGCCAAATATAGTAACCCAACTTAGGTTGGGGTCAAACCCAAGGAAATATGTCAAACAATATCTTAAACTTGAAAAATTCCATGAATAGTGCACAAAAGTAAATGGGGAGAATCGAAAGTCAATAGTTACGGAATAAAAACTTGAATTCTTAAGTTTGTAAACAATAGAAGACGAACACTAGGACTATGTTACACCTGGTTTCAGAACTATGTAAGATTCTCGTGTTCAATCTACCTAACCTCCTGCTCTATATGCAAAGGTTACAAGCTATGTACTATGAATTGTTTTATGAAAGCATTGATATATTTGACCCTTTACCTTGTGAGTCTCAGGGTATCGCCTTGCTATCCTTTGTCTATAACCTCAGTATAACTCTCAACATTTGAGTCTCTAGTTGGTTAGATGAGGGTTGATAGCCTTGAATCATATTTGTAACCTCTTTTTCCCAATCTTAAACTACCTTGTGAGGACGTTGTTGAATATGAACAATTCCCAAGCTTTTGTAGTAGCTTGGGTCCAATTAATACAAAGAAGGTTACAATAAATAGAACTATAGTAGAATAAATAAATCTCTCACTTTCCTTATGTAGCTAACCTACTAGGATTCCCGTAACCCTAGTTAAGGAATTTATTCACTCATGTTCATGTAACAATCTATGATAATCAATAAAAACACATGTAGTTAATTGCACAATGATGAATGAGTAAAATCAAAAATATCTAATTGAATACAATACTAAATATCTCAATGATCAAAGTAATCTAAAAGTATCAAAAGTAATGTAAAAGTGCATAACCTAATAAAAGAATAACATGAGGGCATTTATAGTGTCTCAAATCATAAAGAAATCCTAATAAAAATGCAACAGTAAAATTTAGTCGACAGTCATTAAAACTTACACGATTTCCTTATGAGTTATATGCTGCTAGTTATAGGCATTCCAATGAACTTTCATCCTCAAGGCTTCAAGATTCTATTGTTATTACAATCTCTTACCATGAGTCGTAGTCAGTCCTTATGACTTGTGGTATTTACTCATTATCACTTAACCCTTATACTTTAGGTCTTTACATACTGGTTTCATTACGACTGATCACTATGAGTCATAATCTAACCTTACGACACATAATAATTTATGACTTCAATTTAGGTTCTCAGCTCTACTTACCTGTGTTATTACAACTGCACACCATGACTCGTATCTACTCCTTATGAGGCATGTTCACCTTTTACTTAGATCCTTCTCTTAGCTTGCAAATACTGTTCTTCTTATGAGTTGGGCTATGAGTCTTATATTGATAAAATGACTCATAGCCTAACCAGTACTTGACTTTTCTAAGACTTTTCTTCCCCTTTTTAACTCAAGCCATCTCTCATCTATTTTCCCTGTAATCATGCAACTACAAATCATATCCAAGAAGGTAACCTAAGTCCAAGAATAAATTCTTTGTTATTAAATATTCCATTAAATCCCAACACATGAATATTATCTTAAGATGTGAGAGATTTCAACCCTTTTAACACTTTCACAATGATTTACTACAAAAGCTTACCTCAAGCAATAGATTTATGAATTTAAACTTATTATATTAGTATTATATGTGCATGTGTTGATGATGTGGATGGTGTTTATTATATTAAAGGAATTTATTATATTATAACCTATTTAATTTTGAGTCTTGATGATATATAGTCGATTCAATTCTAAGTATTGATGATATTTATGAACGATTTTATTTTGAGCCTTTATTATGATGATGAGTGCATTGTGTTGGGTTTTATGATGAAACTGGGATGTATGGGGAGTCTTTCACTACCCAAACCCAATCTGAAAATTGAAGTTAGGTATAACCCATTAATTTACAAAGTTTATGAGTATTATGGTGAGAATGCACATGTGGAGTGTGAAAATTTATAATATTGACCTTGTAGTACTTCTTATCAAGGTCAAAGTGGTGCAAATGGTTATACTAGATATAGTGGAGATTTTCCCATGAGAAGAAGAAGGCATATATCTCCAAAGTTGAAGGGTACTTATGTGCCTTACAATGTTGATCCAAACAAAAGAGTTCACTCTGAAAAGGTTATCATTTGTGGGGTATCGAGCTTCCTCATTGTGCTAAATGATAGGTTCTATAGAAACTACATCATTCTTTCCATGGTTGACTGTTGGGGCTGTTTTGAGAACCTTTACTTATTTCATATTACTTGGACTGGTATAAGGTACCGAGAGGGTGAAGGTTGCCTTCTCCCACTTTGAATACAATGAAGAGCTATGGTGCAATATTTTTTCCTTTATTTACGATCATGTAAGCTTGGGTGCCAATTAGTTTACATAACATAAAGTTCCAAATATGCAAAATTGGCCTAATATTGTAAGAGATCTATGGGGAAATCATCTCATGATGTCCATTTTACCCAAGTATCAAAGAAAAGTGCTCATTTATTCCAATCTGAATGGAAATAAGAGACAAAAGATTGGAAGGAGTAAGGGTGTGTAAGGTGGCAATCTGATAGTGAAAAAGGAGAGGTTGTATGATGTGAAATAAGGAGATTACCACCAAATTATGCTAACTATGTTTGTCTTTCTATTTCTAAGGACATTTGTGCAGGTACCAACTTGGCAATTGGAGGAGAACAAGGCAGAATAAAAGTTGTTGGCGAAGCATATAGGAAACCTTCACACCACAGCAAAGAAGAATCTACTCAAGAACTTTAAGATAACATAGCTAACTCTTACACTTTTATGCATGTGAATGATAATTGAGTAGCTAGTAGCCCATTGAGTGTGAGTAGTAGCTTACTTACTTGTGACTCAAATGATTCTTCACCTCTAGTTGATGATGTACATGTTGTGAGTATGGATACACTAGTTGATCATGTTGATGACCAAATTGACTCTTCTTGTGATATCAATTTATGTTCACCTAGTGTTGAAGCCAATATATTAAATGAAAGTACATAATCATGTAAAAATGGTGTTGATCAACTTATGTGTGAAAATTGTCCACCACTTGAGGATGTGTATGATGTGATTAATAGAACTTAAGTGAGTGAAGAATGTGAAAATATTGGTCAAAAAGATAAGAGTAAACCTGTGAGCTTGTCCTTTAATTCTAATATTTGCCTAGCTCATAGGGATAATCATATTCTTGAAACATCTTTGAATCTTGATAATGAAATTTTAGAGAGTGAGCTTACTTGTTCAAATTCTGCCCAAGGAATAGATCCTTCTATCCTTTGGTATAATGTTTTGTTTAAAGATAGTTTAATCACTCATAATGTAACTAGTGGTGAGAATGATATTGATGGTATATATTGTCTTGAAGGCTATAGCCTATATGCCAATGCACTATGGTGTAAAAACATTCCTTATAAAGATAGACATCTCTTCTTGGAAGATGAGAGTACTCTTAAGGTTAAGGAATGTGTAGTGTTGGAAATTGCTTCTTCTTCTACTTTGTGTGACCTTATTGTTGAGAGTACTCATGGTAATGATTGGGGAAATAGTGAGTACATGCATGAGGATACCTTAGTAGAAGTTGACTTGAGTGACACCTTTCTCTACTCTCTATTTGTCTATAATGATATGTATTTTATGGTAGAGAATATGCCGTGTAGCTTGGGTAAAGCTTATGAGAAAAGGGAGTGTTATCTAAGCCCGTGTCTATGGACATTCTTCCCATTTAACCCCGGTGCTAAATATTGAAAAGGTGATATTAGTTTACCCAACTTGTTTCTTGGTCTACATGACAAGCAAAGTGTCATTCTTGAAAACCCGAGGGCAAAGGTACCATTGACTCCTTGGGGTAATGTTCCTAAATATGCATCCTTGTTTGACACACTTATGCTTAAATTGCATGAATTCCAACTTGTGGATGTCAATTTTCCTATTTGTTTGAAAGAAATAATGTCTATATGCTTAAATGCTTTGCCTTCACCCATGTATGTGTTTACACTTGATTTTGTCCTATACTATCTTATTGCCTATGATGGCATCTATTCTAGTTTAGGATTTTTTGTAATAGAGGTAGGAAATTTGTTAGTTTCTCCACTTGTATGAGTGATGATGCTATATGGATCTTTTGGACCTTAGAACCAATTGAGGCACCACCCTTGGTGCGGTCAATTAAAGAGATAAAGAAGAAATTGTGTCTTATGGCTCCTAAGATGTAGGTACTTTTACGTTGTGTATTATTTGATGCCATCAGGACTTTTCTAGTTCCCTCATCTCTCAGTGATTTCAATAGCCGAATTCTTTATGCATAATTTAATAAGTTTTAAATATTTTATTCAAAAGATCCTTGGTTATATTGCAAGTATGTGCAACCTTGGAATGTAGAGATGATTTTTTGTGATAACCCTAACTCTCATACCATGAGGAGTTTGTATTCATTGGTCCTTTATTTGGTTATGCAAGGTTTGGATTCGAGGTCGAATCCTTTTCAAGAAAGGGAGGATGATACCAGCCAAATGGCCATATAAGCTTTTGTTAGCATCTTTGGAGGCCAACACATAAAGGCTCAAGACTTGGTCACCGTGTGGTAATAAGAACATATACGAATAACCCATTTTGAGCATTCGATAAAGCAATTCGAAGTGTGGAAGATTGTGAGGGGCTTACCTTTGACTCCAACCCGAGACCACAAGTGTTAAAGCATGATCCCACAATTTTTTAGCATTGAAGAAACACCCTTCATTTATGGAATTTTGAGGATTACACATATTAGAAATACACTCGATGGGTGCCCCATTTTATTAAGGATATTGTGATTATTTTATGATGTAATAAGCTAGGCTATAAATATGTTCCTATTAGTCTTATTTTCCATAGTTGTTTGTGATGAATATTTGAAAGACATTGAAAGACTTTTCTTCTCACTTTGAGAGTATAGTGTAGAGCTTGGAAAATCCAAGTAGTATAGGGCTTGGTACAAACATTATCGATATTTCCTTAGAAATGGTGGTTGAAAGGTAGAGTTGATTCCATTAGCAGTCACCCTAAGAAGATTGTTGTTTGATTTTGCGAGTTTAAAGGTGTTGTCGTTTGATACATGGTTTGGTTCTTAATTCTTCATAACTTCTTATGTCATCTTATCTATCTCTTTCCTTTATTGCATTTGTTTGTTATCTTGTTTCTATCAGTCTTTACTCTTTAGGTCAATTATTTTATCACCTTTGACTTAGGTCATCTAAAGCCTTACTAATCATCACCCGTCTTACCATAAAGTTAGGAATTTCAAACTCTTCATGTTGAGGCCAAACATCCTCATCATCTCCTTCTACTTATACCTCTTCACCAACTTGCTCTCTATCTTGAGAATTTTCATTATTCTCATCCACTTCTAGCCTTACCTCTTCTCTAAGGTAATATAATTTCCCTTCCCAAAGGATCACCTTTCTTGGGTTGGGACATTAATTTGCCTTATGTCCCCATCCTTGGTATTTAAAGCATCGAAAATCTCTAGTATTAGGAGCAGGAAATTTGTTACCTTCATTCCTTGATGGGTACTTGGGAGTACTCTTTTCTCCAGGTTTTTTATCATAGGACTTGTTGATGTCCTTGTTCTTGTTCTATCCCAAAGAAGATTGAGCTACCACTTTGTTCTTACTCCAAGAATTGGTAGATGAGTACCTTTTTAGTTTACGAGTCGCTCTTTCTTTGATATCCCTCTCAATCTCCAAAGTTGCTTAGAAGATTTATTCTATGGTTTCAAACTTGTGTATGATCATACATGAGGAGATATCTTTATTCAAACTAACTTTGTTATGTATGATGTCATGGTTCACATTCTCTTAATGATCTAGCTTCAAGATCAATTGTTGGAATTCATCATAATAGTACAAACACTCTTGATACCTTGCCTAAAGTTGTATAACTTGGCTAGTATCTCATGTCTATACCTCTCTGGTACATTTCTTTGTCTCATAAATACCTTCAATGCATTCCATGGAGGAGGTTGACCTTCATTCAACACATTTCCAAATCTCTTGACATAATCCCACTATATAGTGGCATATCCTTCAAAATGGGTTATGGCATGGTAACTTTTCATCTCTTTGATTATATCATTGACTTGGAAGATCCTTTCACAGGAGGACTTCCATGAGACCTACACTTTGGGATCACTCTCAGGTTTGAAGGTTGGATACTAACCTTGATGGAATTGATACCCATATCTCGATCTCGATTACCATGTTGGTTTCTTTGTTCATGATCTTGGGGTCAGTTTCCCAAGTTTCCTCTACCATAAGGCACATGACTAAATCTTTCTCTAATACAAGACGAATTGGATTCACTCTTTTGTCCACTCTTTTGGGATCTATGCTTCAAGACCAAACCCAAGAATCCACTACTTGATCATCCTAGGTAAGAAAGTACGTGATTAGTTATTGAATCACATGGCTATAAATCTCTAGGTTTTTCTTTATTTTTAGTTAGTTGATGAATATTGATAAGAGATAAACTTGTGAGTGTTTATTGATGTTTTTTGGTAGCTTTATGGATTTGTGAGGAATGTTGTTGCTCAGGATTCCATTCTTGTAAGGTCCTCGTAAGAGGTTGGTTCTTGTGATAATTGACAGGAAGGTCTTTGGGTTTAATACACCCTTTGGTGTCCTCTTTTTATCATTTTGTGTCAATCTGTCTATCCTTTTTCTTTTTCTATCTTGTTTTAGTATTTTCCTTTGTATGTTTCTTGTTTTTGTTTTCATTTTGTTCATCGTGTATTTAGTTTTTTCCTTTATTTTCCATCTTTTTAGTTATCTATTTTTATCATTTGGTATCAAAGTCGAGCTTAATTTTATATCCTACAAAGTCAATCTTTGGTTTATTTGTGTTAAAAAAATTGAAAATAAACAAAAAAATCACTATTCACATTTTTGTCCTTAGGTAAAATTTTGAGTCTTTGATTTTGTTGTTTTTCTTATTTTTTTAGTGTTACACTATTGTTCCCTAACACTAGTAGAGTTTAAATATCGAATTTGAGCTTCATTAGAGCTATATGGAAGATTCGACCATTATTGAGAAGCTCAAGTTTGAACTTTAAAAGTGGGTTTTGAAATATGGAATTTTTTGTTAAGAATTTGAGAAAAATTATGCTTGGAATGTGATTAGGAGGTGTAAAAGAGCTTAGGTTCAAGATTTCATCGCATTCCGAGCAAGGGTTGAAGAGATAGAGCTTTTTGAAGTTTTTGGTGTTCTTGATGAAGATTAAAATATTTATCTTGAATTTTCTTCAAAAGTTGGTTTTTGATCCTAAAAATGAATAAAAAGGTGGTAAAAGGTATTGGGACAAAGCACCTTTTGAGTATCCAAAAGAATATTCCAAAAAAGAGGTCAAAAGGGGACACAAGAGGACAAAAAGGTACTTTAAGTGAGCTGGTGGTTGACCTGCGTTTGGACTGCCTTGGGCATATGTTTGGGATTCTTCCACACATCCAAACCAAGTAAAACCATTGAGGAAAAATTCTCTCACATCCAAGCTACATCCAACATGCACCCAACAAGCTACCACTTGTCAAAACAGTCCCTTTATGCGTGAGACTTATGCCTAAAATGTGCCAAGACTACCAACGCATTCCCAATGCATCTCACATCTCTCAAACATGTTTTAACCCTCCAAAAACCTTCATTGACTTAGGTTCAATCCATTACATTTGTATCCTAATTCTTTATTTGATCTGTTTCGTTCTTAATACTAATTAACAATAACACTCAATCTACTTAGTTAGTTAATTAGTTCTTGTCCGATCTTCTTTTTGTTTCTTAATAATTCCTTGTGATTTTATTTCTTTTACCTTTTGTTTCTTGGTTTAATTCTTGAATTAAAGTACTTACTTCTTAAATAAGTCATCCATAGTTCCTTCATCTTCTTTCTACCATATTCTAATAATCATGGATAGAGCAAACCTTGATACTCTTATGGAAGCTCTCATGGGAATGCAATGAATTGTGGATAAATTAAATGATACATTGAGTATACATTGGAAAACATGGAGAAATGACACATTCACCTAAAATAGAGGTTCAACCATAAAAATTATAACCAAGACCTCAAGAACATATTCCCTCAACCCAAGAAAATACAAACCAAGATCCATAAAATATTGTGCGACCACTCTAAACTCCCTTTTCCAAAGATCCTTTCCTTCTTAGGTCTACTAACAACGATACTAGCATTTTGCCTAGTGTAAATGAGATTGAAGTCCAAAGGGAGTTCTTACCAAAGGATTCCAAGAGTGGAAAGTGTAATGAAATATTGATAAAAGTTTTAGATTCGAGGACAAATCCTTTTTAAGAAAGGGAGGATGATACAAGATGCATTGGGTTCACTTTTTTGTCTAGTATCTTGGGATCTATGCTTCAAGGAACGAACCTAAGGATCCATTGCTTGATCATCCCAGGAAAGCAAGTACATGATTAGAGGGTATCTTAGAGCATGAGAATAGCTATATTTGATGATTTCATTTGAGAGAAGAGTGGTCAACATCTCATTTGGATAGTAAATTGGGCCTCAAGAAATCATGGGGACCAATATAGGGCCCAATTAGTATGGTGTTAGGATCTTGGGTCCCTTTTTGGCTGATATAGCATTTAGGGTCTTGTAATAAGTAGCGCATGGCTATAAATAGCTAGATTTTCCTTTATTTTTAGTTAGTTGATGAATGATGATGAGAGATACACTTGTGAGTATTTATTGAATCTTATTGGGAGCTTTATGGATTTGTGAGAAACGTGGGTTACTCGGGATTCCATTTACGTGAGGTCTTTGTAAGAGGTTGGTGCTTGTGGTAATTAATAGGAAGGTTTTAGGGTTTAATACACCCTTTGGTTGTCCTGTCTTTTTTATTTTGTGTCAATCTATCTATCCCTTATTTTTTTCTATTTTGTTTCCTTATTTTAATGTTTTCCTTTGTTTTTTGTTTCTATTTTTAGAGTTTTCATCTTCTATTTAGTATTTTCCTTTATTTTCCATCTTCGTAGTTTTCTACTTGTATCATCCCCCTCAACCTCAATAACCCCTTCAATTGATTGGTCTACCTCTCATCTCTCCTACCATCTTGTTGACATCCTCGAATGCTCCATATTTGATACAATACGAATTAGCTTTACTCTTTTATACACTCTTTTAGTGTCTATACTTCAAGAATCGCACCTAAGGATCAAGGACTTGGTCGTTCTAGGAGAGAAAATATGTGATTAGAGGATATCTTGGGAAGGAACTAAACTTGATGATATCCTCCAAAAACGTGTTGGACAACATCGTATTTGAAAGATTGCATGGACTAAAGAGGTCCAACAAAGCAAAAGAAGAGCATATGTGCCAACATGTGGCTATTTTGGCTTTTATCTCATTTCTGGGCCCATAGTCATGAGTATTTATTTTTTGGGTATCGTTTCGGCCCTTAGCATTTAGGGTCACTTTTGGGCCACATTATAATAAATGGTCTTGGGCTATAAATAGCTAGGACTCTCTTTAGTTTAGGGGGGTTGATTTTGGATAATTGTATGCACTTGTGAGTGTTTAATTAAAGCTTGTTGGGAGATTTAAGGATTTGTGAGAAACCTTGGTTGAGTTGATATAAACCAAAATACGAAAGTAGGAAACACACAAAAAGAACAGAATAACAGTGGAATATGAGATAAACACATAAAAGATAAAAGAAATAGAAAGATAGCTAGATATATATATAGATAGACACAAATGATAAGAAAAAGGACAACCGAAAGATGTATCAAATCCAATGACCTTCCTTAATATTACAACAAACACCTAATTCCTATATAGACCTCAAGGGAATCGATTCCCGAGTAACACAAATTTCTAAACAACGTATTAACAAAAGCTAATCCAAGCTTGCCTCATACTCTCAATAGAGTTTATATTGACCAATCATAAAAAATTATCTACTTAATGAAAGACAAGTCCTATTTATAGTCTACGCTAAGTTATTACATCATATGGGCCCAAAAGTGACCCATTTAGGAAAGACAAACACATAGAAACCCATTAAGAACATGCTTGAGCATATGTAATGCACATGGGGTGCATCCCAAGGGCATAGTAGGTTGTTTTGACCCGGTCTTTCAAATCTAGAAAGGGTTGGGTTCACCTCCAAAGTGGATAGGGTACATCTCCTCTTACGGGGGATTTCTAGCCCCGTTCGGTACCCATTGGCCTCAAATGTCTTTGAGTCTCCTTGACTATCATAATCTTCCAATAGATGCCTTTTTATAGCCATCACGAATTCATCAAATGTCACTTGACCCATAAGCATCCTCTCTAGCATCCTGAAGGCTATTTGGATTGTATCATCTTCTCCTTTTCAAGAAGATTCATCCGCAAATCTACAACCTTTAAACACAAGAAAAAAAAAACAATCAATATATCCTAGTAGAACAAGGGTTTGCACAAAGATTAAAATCAAAACATCCATCCCAAGGAGACACCTATTTCAGATATAACCAAATCTGGAATGTAATGACGAAGCATGAAAATATGAAAAACTAGATGAACAGCTGATAAATCTGGGGGCAAAGCTAACTTATAAGCCACATCACCAATAATTTAAAGAAAATCCAATGGGCCAATATACTTGGGGCTAAGCTTGGCCTTCTTCCCAAACCTTATCATACCTTTCATAGGAAAAAACTCAAATTAAAACATAATCACCAACACCAAATCTCAGGCATGAAGTTTACTATATGCATAGTACTTCTGCCTTCTCTGAGCCGCACGAAGACTATCCTAAATATCTAAACTCTATCAAAGGAATCATGAAGAAAGTTCATACCATGAGGTCTAATATAAAAAAACTTTAAACCAACTAACTGGAGAGCGACAACGCCATCCATATAACATCTCAAAAGAAACTATTTATAAGGTAAGGGACTTCAACCTCAGACTATCACAACTATAATTAATTGATATTGGGACTTTATCCCCTTTAACTCATGAATCATTCATACATTAAATACAATACTTGAGGACTTTAACCATCTAGTCAAGTTCAACACTATATCATAACCATAGAGTCCTTATGGGAGCCCTCATTTCTTAACTATTTCAATAGGCTAATGCCTTCACTCAACAGATCGAGAAATTAAGTCATGGTCTTCATGAACCTTACAACTTTCACATTTAACTAGCAACTATATACCATATTCTTACCCTACTTTAGTTCATCGTACAATTCAAACTCATTTTTATATCTAGGGACTTTACCCTCTCATTAGCCATTGACTATCAAGGTTATCCATTTAATCATACATGGTTCATATTACCTTCACAATAACATTTATCACACATTCATGCATATTGGAACTTTTTCTTAGTTCAACATATCACCAAAAATTTATTAGACAATTCACTTAGATATTTTCACAAACACCTTTTATGCACACCTTTAACAAAGCCATTTTCATGGTAGATATAGTCAAGGTTAAGATTACTCAAGACCCTCATGTTAGACAACATGCAATAAGAAACACATTCACAATCTACCATCTATAAACATGCATCAATACAAGTATAAACGAGAATCATCATTATTCATCATTTGATAAGAAAACCCATTTCATTTGATTCACAACCACCATGTACACTTACTAATCCAAGACCAAAATACATGGGTTTAGAGTTACTAAAAAAGGGGGAAGAGATACATTTCTTGAAAAAATTGAATCACCAACAAACTTGACCTCTTCCTTGACACTAGATGAACACCTCCAAACCTTAGTCTTAAATCTTGCTTCAAGAACCTTTAAAGTGTTTAGCATGTTTGAGTCTTGCAAAAATAAAGACTTAGGAGGATGAAATGCTTTATATCTTGAGAGGGATTAATGTTTTAGGCATGGGAAATGACCAAAATTCCCTTGTTTAAAATCTGGAAAGTCTACACGTCCAGGGGTCAACTCCCCCTTATGGTTCACATAGCAATCATAACCTAGGGTACGATTGGTATCCTAAGTCATACCCTAGGCTCCTCCTAGGTCAACCACACTATTGTAGGTATGAAAGGGCAGCCTTGATTCATAACCAAGATATGACTCATGTCCCAATAGTGATCTTGATCTGTGACCAAAACAGTCCACTCTATTTTTGAGGTTTCACTCCATACATTTGGGTAGCATATGACTTGTATGCTACCCAAGGGATAGCCTTGTCATATGGAAGATAGTATACTAACCTAAAATGCTTCCTAGGATACTAAAGGGGAGAGGGATAAGTTTATGAGTCATGACCAAGGGTACAACTCAATCCCTTCAATCGTGACCACTCCGGAGACATCTAAAGTTTTTGTTCTTTCAAGAAGTCAAGCCTAGGTGCTTCAATTCCCCCCCACCAATAATACTATGCATCCTTGAATAAGAGGTAAGGCAAGCATAAATATTATTGAGCATACAAAGATACATCAACCAACCCTACACAAGTTAGAAACAAGCACACCACAAGAATACAACACAAGATATATCATGATTGTCACCAATCACCCAATAATTTTTTACAAGTCCACATTCTTGGGTGTTTCACTACTGCTGCTTAACTTTTAGGTTCATGCTTCTAACTATTGATCATATGCTGTCATAGAATTCTGAGAAAGGATCTGAGATCATATATGTCTTTGGTTCAATGAATAATTTTCATAAATAAGAACGAACCCTTTCAAACATTGAAACTTAAAGGCACTTATAGGTTCCTTTCAAGTCTGTGTGCGATCTTACAACTATCTATGGGGGCTGTTTGAAAAAACTCCATCAGTAGAAATTTAAAAAGCTTGATTATTTCTGTTATCTCAAAACAAGGAAGAATTCATATGAATGAAACAATGTATGAAGATGTATAAGTTTCTTAGAGAATATCTCTATGCGATCTGAGATCTAAAATAAGGGAAACATTTCTTAAATTCCCTATAGCCTCTCAAAGAAAAGTACAAACATATTTGTACTGTTCTGTAAGACTCTTCTAGACACGGCTTCATAGACACCCTAGCACGCTTAAACCATGTGATCTGATACCAAATTTGTCATGACCCGAGACTACCCCTAGTCGTAACACGTTGCTTAGAACTACAAGTAGTCCAAAACTAAACTAGAAAATAGATTGATACTTGAGCAACTAAATTAAATTAAATATATATGGTAAGTTTGCTGAATGGAAGCACAATCATGAGAAAATCTTAATACATGTGATACTATAAAAGTTTACAACACGATAAATCTGAAGGAAGAACTTAAATTACATAAGTAACTCTGACTGACTATCTATGAAGCCTCTACTATACAGACTATAGGTAACTGGGACATACCTCCAACTATCATAAATCAATACATAAGGAATATATAAATACGAGACTATAATGAAATTATCCCCGAAAAAAGAGAACTCCTCACCTACTAGCGGAATGCTGATAACTATTTGACCCTGGTGTATGGACTACATCTGTTACCAACATCATCAAGGAATATAGCCACAAACTCATATATGTGGTCAGTACTTTGGAATATCCTGAGTATATAGAAATATACACTACATCATAAAAATATTTAAAAATATGCTTTACAACTAAGAACATAAGTTATTCGCTGTAGTATGCATTTAAATCATGGTTGTACATAAAAGTTGTAAGGCATAGTGAAATGTAAAGATCATGAACTGAAAACAATTATGTAATTTGGGTTGTGGTAGAAACATGAAAATTGTATGTAAATCACGTGTAAAGCAGATTATACAGTAAAACTACACTGAGGATCATGTATGACTACTAAGTCTGAATTATGAAATAGGAAATGACCCAAAATCATGCATACCTGAACTAAAATGTAAACTAAAATAAATTAAGGATCTGAATATACAAATATACTAAGTGTGAATGTATAAATATAATAATTGAATGCAAGACCAAGTGAAGAGTTTACTAAAACAATCTATAATCTGAATAATTATTCTCTATATATCTGGATAGTTGATAACAATATGACGAAATAATTGAGAATTATACACTTGGTCTTAAAAACCTGAACTAATATGAAATGAATATTAAACTAAAACTGTGAGAGCTATCATGTAAAAGACATACCCCAATCTGAGCTAATTAGGGTCCAACTTGTAACCCCAGTTGGAAGGGTATCAATACCTTGCCACGGGTACTAACTGTGTGGATGTACTAAACTATTGTCCCAAAGGACCAGGGAGTCAGGCCTAAACTGATGAGTGACCCCTAAGAGCAAGTCAAGCATAAACTAAAAGGTAACCCCTTATATCCCACGCTGGCTATGTAGTTCAACAACCTAAGGATTTCTGCTAACGACTCTACCTAAACTAAAGGGGAGTTGCTATCTCTACGTTCACTCAGTGCTAAGTCCTACTCCCAAGTTAAAAACACTAAAACCTGAGCTGGTGTATGCACTAATAAATGATAAGCTTAAGTCATGGTATTCTTAAAATAATAGTGAATGCATAATCTTAAAGAAATCATAAACATTTGAACTGATATATTTAACATAAAATAATACTGGTGAGTTCATTCTAAAATTGATGATCTGAACATAGTGATAAAATCAATATTCTAGATGACTTGTCACTTGAAATTCTAAAACACGTGTAAACAAAAAGGTATCTAGTATTCATAACCTGCCAATGTTGAAATACTTTAAAGACAATAATATTATTTAAAACACTATAAGAAAATTCATAATTTAGAGACCAAAGCATAGAATATATCACCATTGGTGGAACTCATGATTATGTGCATGGGAATATGGTAAAATTATAAGAACAATATACTTACATGTTTTAATGCATAAATTTGAGGATTTAACATGATATTGACAAAACATGACATGGAGTTTTGGAACTTAAATCATAAAGGAACGTAATTCACATGGGAAAGATTATTAGCATGGCTTGAATATAAAACTAATGAGTAAACATGGATAAATTTCATAATTTAAATTGAACTTGATCATATAAGAGAGTAAAATTCATACTTGAAACAAAAAAGGGATTTTGGGACTCAAAGGGTGAAAAGAACCCATTGATGAATATCCCACATAGCTCAATTGGATGAATTCTTGAAGACAGCTTGAAATTGGAACTTGAATCCTTGAATTCTTGGGGAAGAAAGCTTGAATTTTTTTCTTGGGGAAAGGGAAAAGGTTTTACATATGATAACTAAAGAGAAATGGGGCAAATAATGCCCCTTTTTAGCTTTAACTCATCAATTTGGGTATTTTTGGTAAGGGGAAATGACCAAAATGCACTTTGGTCCTTTACTTATGAATTCAGGAAAAATAGCCTCTATATTGCGAAGGTTATTGCGGATCCTAAGGTTTGTGACGTGCTTTAATTACGGACCCTCACTAGTTGCGCACGAAAATGCCCATAAATTTTTTCTCACGTGTCGGATTAAGGCAAAATTATATGCATTGAAAAGAGGACTCAATTATATATAATTTGGTAGGTATTGAATCCAAAATTACACATATCCCAAAATTTATACATGTTAAAAGTTGACCCTTGTAGGATCAAATACCAATATTTGGTCGAATCAGGAGCTCTCAACACTACTTTGTTCTAAGTGTTTCCGATGAACATTTTTCACCTCATAAGCACTCTTCACAGTAGGATAATGATCATGACACCTATATTTACATGGGAATTATTGGTTTTGATTTAATACACATAGGAAGGATGGTTCAAATTCTAGCCCTATCATATTCGATACTCCAGATTCAATGGCGATTTTAGATTTTCAAAATGACATTGCTTTCATAAAGTTGACCCCCAAAATCTAATTTCACAACTATTTGAACCAAGGATCAAAATGAGATATAAAAGCCAAAAAAATATACCAACTATTTTACCACCTAAAAATTGATGTTTTGGATGTTTTCGCATATTTTATTTTCTCATCCAATGCATAGATCAAAAAATATTGACCAAAGTTAACTATAAGGATATTAAAGCCACCAAAAAATACATCATATACCCATGCCAAAGTTCATCGAGAATCATACCAAACATTCCCACGCCCTAGAAATACTACAAGGTAACTACGAGGAGGGGTAAAATGGTCAGACCACACAAAAAATAATATTTCACAAAAATCACCAAAAATCAGGTTATTACAAATGGTGTTTGATGGTTCTGCATTCAACCATTTCTTATCTTTCCTAAGAAATAATAAGAGGTAGAGAGTGAGCCTGACGTAGTCAGTGGGGATAAAAGTATCACTAATCTACAAGATTTTCTGTAGATAAACTAGAGGATCCTTATATGATAGACCTATGAATTGCCCACAATTGTGCAACAACTACGCCTTATTCTATTTAATCTTAAATCTACCTCCATGTTTTAGTTTTTGGATGGAGGAGGTGACATTAGTTGCCAGTGGGATTGCCACTTCACGTACTGTCTTATGGGTTGGTTGATATTCAACGATTAGAGCAGGAATAACTTCTTCCTAATGAATTTGACATATTCAATAGAGAAGTACTACTTCTGTCCTTAACTAATGTAAGCATCACTCAAGTTTAGGATATGGCAACCAAATCCCTTTCCTTTTCTAGCTTACTAAAGTTTTAGATATGTACCTATAAATTTAGAAGCTAAGATCAAGTTGTTATCTCTTATAAAACAAAATAGCAAATTTAAAACTAAGACAGTTGCCAATTTTCAAGTCCTCATCAATGGTACCAAAAACTATTGCATCCTAGTGCACAGGTAAATGTACATGGTCTCCCATATAGTAAAGAGACCTTTAAAATCCAAGTATCAAACAAATGGGAACTTGTGCGTTGTAACAATCTAATTCTAGTATAACTAGAAAGATTAAATAATTGCAAAACTGACCAATAATATTTGAGATTGGAAACGTAAAGTAACCATAAACAATTCTGAATTATAAATTGTTAGAGAAAATAATGATGAAGAATCTATGGTCAAGGCGCTATGAATAATCATACTTATCTATACAATCTTGTTATTTTAGTTAATTATCTTTTTTTTATTCACGGGGTTGATAACAGAACTATGGTATTTCGAGCCTCTAATCATCTAACTTAGCCCACAACTATATCATTGAGTGGGGATGAGAGAACTAAGTTAAACACATTTATATATCTAAGGGAAATTAGGCATATTCCTATCCTAAATGTAGATCGTACCTTTAATTCATCTAAAGACTAAAAACCCACATCCAACATTCTCATCTGTTATTCCTCATTTTGGGCTCGCAATAGAAATATAGGTTTATTCTAAGGGTCACTAATCAATAGAATAGTAATAAAAGGGATATATGAACAACCAAACATAATAAAAAATATAAACCAACTAAAATATAAGCTTAAGTGTTCATGTTCTTAGCCTCAACCCTAGATGAGGGTGTTTAACCTCTCATGGATTTACAACAAATCTTGATTAAGGAATTCAAGAATAAAAACCAAAAGTAAACTAATAGAAAAATTAAGAACCCTAAAACAGGCCTCCTCATGTGTATTTCCAGCACCAAAACTCATCCAATTTATGTACAATAAAACCCAAGTATCCTATTTATGGTATGAAGCCAAAAGGCCATTTTTGAACCAATGGTGTATCATGCCCATGTCATGGTACATTAAGGTAATGGAGCACCATCATCATGGATTATCACTATTTTGATACATTTTGGTTTGTGTCTTGGGGCATGGCATACCCTTATCTCAGAGATTGAAGGGCATGACATGCCCATGTGCTCAAACTTTCCAAATTTTGTCAACGTTTACTCCTTCTATTTTCCGTTGAGTTCCTCATTTTGTCGGTGTCTTTCCAACATCATTATACCTTGATATTCTCTTGAACACCAATCTTAACATCTTACATGGTCTCCTAAAATATCAAACACCATGAATTAGTGCATACAACACACTAGAATTCAATGAGATACACTAAAACAACACATAGCTAAAGCTAGAACATTTATTTTTTTGACTAAACTCTAAGTGATCATTCAGGTTTAAAACTTGTTTTGAACACAGATTTCTCATTAAAAATAAGTTCTTTAATACATAGATGCTCAATTATACCATTATCAACTTACTACGCACACAAGAAGTCCTCATAATAGGGCTAAACAAGCATAGATTATGCACTTAGGTGCATACAGCCACCTAAGATCAGTTAAGCCATTTGAAGTGTCTACACCAATTGGTGAGTTTATTATAGGTATAAGAGCTTGTCATAATTGTATAGTGAATATTTAGGATTGTGATACATTGGCTGACCTTGTTGGGCTAGAAATGGTAGATTTTGATGTAATAATGGGTATGGATTGTTTGTCTTCTTATTATGCCATGGTGGATTTTCAAGCTAAGAGGGTGCATTTTTATTTTCAAAAAGAGGCAGTCCTTGAATGGAGGGGTAATAATCGGGCACTAAGGGGTAAGTTTATTTCTTATGTTAAGAAAAAGAAGATGATGTACAAAGGGTACATATGTCATCTAGTGAGGGTGAATGATACAGATGCAGAGCCACTAACTCTTTAGTCCATTTTAGTGGTAAATGAATTTCTTGACATATTTCCTAAAGAGATTTTAGGTTTGCCTCCAGAACAAGAAGTAGAATTTCGTATTGATGTGATCCTAGGTACTGAACCTATTTCTATTCCTTCATATAGAATGGTCTCGATAGTTTTACATGAAATAAAAAAACAATTTAAAATGTTTCATAAGGCCTAGTATGTTCCATTGGGGCACACCCATGTTATTTTTATGAAAGAAAGATGGCATGTTGAGAATGTGTATTAATTACCGACAACTAAATAAGGTGACAATTAAGAACAAATATTCTCTTCCAAGAATTGATGATTTATTTGATTGGTTTAAAGTGCTAAGTGTTTCTTAAATATCGACTTGAGGTCATGTTATCACCAAGTAAGAGAGAAGGAGAAATATATACTCAAAATGGCTTTTCAAACGCGATATGGTCAGTTTGAGTTTTTAGTTATGTCATTTAGGCTAACTAATGCACCAACAATTTTCATGAATAGAGTGTTCAAGACATTTTTGGATGTGTTTTTTATCGTATTTATTGATGATATTATGGTGTATTATAGATTGAAAGAAGACCATGCTAATTATTTGTGATAGGTGTTACAAATTATTCATGACCGTAGGTTTCATGCAAAATTCTCTATATGTGACTTTTAGTTTAAATTAGTGGCATTCGTCGGTCAAATTGTATCTTATGAAGAAATAAGAGTTGATTATTAAAAGATAGAAGCAGTAAAGAATTAGCCACCACCTACAATGCCTATGGAGGTTCGTAGTTTCCTAGGTTTAATAGGTTATTATAGAAGGTTCATTGAGGAATTTTCATCCATGTTTGCACCTTTAAGAAAGCTAACACAAAAAGAAGCCAAGTTTCAGTGGAATGACACATGTGAAAGAAGTTTCCAAGATCTGAATAATAAGTTAACTTTTACACCCATATTGGTACTTCCAGAAAGCACAGAAAGCTCTGAAAAATATTGTGACAATTCAGAAGTTAGCTTAGAATGTGTGTTGAGGCAACATTGTAAAGTAATAGCTTATGCCTCAAGAAAGTTATAGCTACATGAGAAAAATTATCCTACACATGATTTTGAGCTAGGAGCGGTTATATTTAATTTAATAATATGGTATTGATGTCGTCCAAAACTATACCTCCAAGAAATATAAGACGATCGATGTCAAATATAGTAAGCTAACAAAGGTTCGGGTTGAACCCAACCAAATAACCAAATAATCAAGAACAAAAAGTTCCAAGATCAAAAGTCAAATCTTAAAATCAATATATGTTTGTGAAAGTAAAGAGTGTGTTAATTAATACAAAAATACATAAAGGGTATTTATAGATTACATTGATAAAAGCCAAATGGCCATCTATGCCTTTCAAGACATCATTGAAGGTCAATGCATAAAGACTCAAGACTTGGCCACCTCGAGGATAAAAGAACATGCATGGAGGACCCATTTTGAACATGACATAAAGCAAACCTATGTGTGGAAGATTATGTGGGGGTTATCTTTGATGCCAACCCGAGTCCACAAGTGTTGATGCATGACCCCTTTGTTTTGGATCATTGTAGAAGCACCCTTAATTAAGGGTATTTTTGGGATTACACTTGTTCAAAAGATACTCTATGACAACCCCTTTCATTAAGGGTATTTTGGCCATTTTTCTATGTAATAAGCTAGCCTATAAATAGTCTTCTATTAGGTCATTTGCTTTTTAGTTTATTACAGATATTTGACAGACATTGAAAGTCTTTTTCTTCTCTCATGAGAGTATAGTGTAGGGCTTGCAAAAGACAAATAGTGAAGGGCTTGGAAAAGCCATTATCGATCTTTGCTTAGAAATGGTGGTTGTAAGTCAGAGTTGATTCCTTTAGCGGTCACCGTAAGAGTTTGGTGTTGTTATTGCGGGTATTAGGGGTCTTATCATTTGATACATGGTTTGGTCCCTTTTTTTTATAATCTCGTATGTCAAGCTATCTATTTTACTTTTTGTGTTTGTTTGTTATCTTGTTTCTCTTAGTCTTCATCTCTTTAGGTCATTTTTCTATCATCTATTTTCTTCTTTGTGTTGTTTCCATTGTTTAGTCTTGTGTTTGTGTCTTCATCTCAATTTTAGATAGTCTTTAGGCTATCATTTTATACCAGGAGGAAGGTTTGATTTTATTCCAACAAATTCAATCTTAGAATTGTTATCTTGAAAATTAAAAAATTGAAAGAGAAAAAAGAAAAAAGCTACAGTTCATGTTTTTAGGGTTTTTCAATTTTTGAGACTTTATTTTTGTGTGTGTCTAGAAGAAGTGTAGAAAATAAAAAATCTAATAAAAAAGTTTTTAATGGCAGATTTTGAAACTTATATCTACTTTATTTTTGTGTGTTTTGTGAGTTTCTAGTGCTAGATCCTTGTTCCTAGAACTAATAGAGTCTAGATCTAAGATTGGAGCAAGATCCGGGTTGTTTTGAGCATTCCGCCATTGTTAGACTTGAGTTTAGAGCTTTCTGAAGGTGGATCCATATGGGTGTTGTGATTGTGACGTTGGTTTAAAGTTATTTTGTGCTATTTGTGCTTATATTGGCAAAGGGAACCTCAATCTACAAGAAAATTTAAATTTGAAGGTCATTTGCCTTGTGGTCAAAAGTTGGTCAACTCTTGAATATTCTTGTTGTTCTTCATCATCTTTATTTATTATTGGAGAAGAATATTCAATAAGGGGTGTTTGATCTTGAAAAAGGAGGAAAGAGAGTGTTCTACTATTTAAGGAAATTTCCAATCACCTTTCTAGTAATCTAAAAGAAAGAAAATAACAAAAGGGAAGGAATAATCAAGTACAAGAACATGTACAATTGAAAGTAAAAGGGGGCACCATTTCAATTCAAATTCATTTGAACTTGAAAAAGTCTCCAAGCCTTGTGTTTTTCTTCCAAAAACCGAAATTACACTCCCTTGGTTGAAGATTTGCCGAAAACACAACTTGAAAACAAAAAATATTACAAAATTAACGTCCAACCATAAGCTGCCCAAATCTTGATTTTATTGTTTCTATTCTTGATTCTTAGTTGTATTTTTGTTGATTGTAGTGCTAATTGACAAACAAGTAATTATCTACTAGGTTGTGAGTTAGTTTTGAGTCCTTTTCTTTCCTGTTTTCGTTTTTTGTGTGCTTTTCTCATTTTTAATTCGTCATAACTTTTTGTTTTGAGTTCTTAAATAGAATTTTTTTTTCTGTGTCTTTAGCCCATCAAACAAGAATCTATTCCAGCAGCTAAGTTGTGATTGACACCTTATTGACTACCGGAGTATAAGTAACTTTCAATATTCGTCGCTCCAATTGTGAGGATCACAAAGGTGAGTGTATACGAGTATTGGTAAGGAGCTTTTACTACTAATCTTGTTTGTTTTCTTTTGTTTGTTATTGAATTTTTTGTTAGGTACCATGGGATCCCATAATTTCAATGTCATGTGTGATCGCATCAATGATGGTCTTGAACATTTGAAATGGCATATTGAAATTATACGCCAATTGTTACCCAAACTCTTCCCTCAAAATCGAATTTTCCAAGCAACTTGCGAAGAGAGCTTTCCAAAGGAAGTTTTTGCCCAAGCTTGTGATGGAATTTCACAGCAAGGTAAGGATGAACATACTCATGAACGTCAAGGTAAAATAGATAACTCTTACACTTTTGTGCATGCGAACGATAATTGTGTGGCTAGTATCCCATTGAGTGTGAGTGGTAGCTTATCTATATGTGAGTTCATTGCTTCTTTGCCTCTTGATAATGATGTACATGTTCTGAGTATGGATACACCAGTTGATCCTACTGATGACCGAATTGTCTTTCTTGTAAGATCAATTTAAGTCCATCTAAGGTTGAATACAATGTGTTGAATGAAAGTACATCGTCTATTGATTCTTTGTCAATTGTTGATGATGTGTATGTTGTAAATGTGGATACACTAACTGATCCTATTTATGACCAAATTGACTCTTCTTGTAAGATCAATTTATGTCCACCTAGTGTTTAGCCTATATGTTGAACGGAAGTACATCGTCTTGTGTAATTGATGTTGATCAACTTATTTGTAAGAATTTCCCACCACTTGATTATGTATTTGATGTGCTTAATAGAACTCAAGTGAGTGAAATACTTAAAGATGTTGGTCAACAAAATGGGAGTGAACCCGAGAGATATTCTTGGGATAATCTTGTACTTGAAATCTCTTTGAAACTTGATATTGATCTTTAGAGAGTGATGAACGTGTTTGTTCTGAATCTGCCCGAGAAATAGATCCTACTTTGTTTAGGTATCATATCTTGTTTAAAGATGCTATAGTCACTCCTAATGAATCTAGTGGTGAGAATGATGTTGAAGGTGTAGCTTGTCTTGAAAGCTATAACCTATATGATAACCCACTATGGTTTGACAACATTTCTCCTAAAGATGGAAATCTCTTCTTGGGAGATGAGAGTACTCTTAAGGGAAAGGAATGTGTGGTCTTGGAAAGGAATGATCAATTGGGTGATGATAATTTTAACTTTCTTGAATTCTTAAGAAACCCAATAAGTGATTGTTCCTTGAAAATGGATTGTGGTTGTGATCCATTGTATGATACCCCACCTATGTTTGATGACTATGACGATCAATTGCTTTCTTCTTGTAAAGAGTTATGGAATAATCCCTTTGATTTTGGTGGAGGTATGTGTCTACGTGAGGGTTCTTCCATAAAAGGAAAAAGTGTCCATTGCTTTGAAATTACTTCTTCTTCTACTATGTGTTAATTTATAATATCTTGGAACTTTGCTTTTGATGATATGTATATTGTTGAAGAGAGTATGTTATTTTGATTGGGTGCAGCCTATGGAGAAAAAGAGATATCTATGTCCAATCTTTCTATTTGACCCTAGTGCCAAATGTGGATATGATGATGTTGGCGCACCCAACTAGTTGCTTGTTATACATGACAAGTAAAGTGTCATTCTTGAACACTTGAGAGCCAAGTGTTCATTGTCTCTGTGGGGTAATACTTCTAAATGTGCATCCTTGCTTGACGCACTTGTTCCTAAGTTACATGAATCCCAACTTATGGATGCCAAGTTGTGTATTTGTTTGAAGGAAAGATCGTGTATCTGCTTAAATTCTTTGTCTTCACCCGTGCACGTAATGATACAAGACAAAGTATGTATTAAGAGATTCAAGAAAACACAAGAGCAACAAGCTTAAAAAAAGGCGCTAGTGAATCAAAATAGGCCACTCACGGCTTCACTAGAATTTAGATTTAGTTTTGAGCCAGAAAAGAGATGAACCCAAGAACAAAAATGCTAGTGAATCACTAGACTTCAAAGACCAATAACAATACAATGTAAATAAAAGAGATGGATATATAGTATGGCATACAATATTCAAGAATCTATGAACCCTAACCACATATAAGGACCCTAAGATTAATGAATATTAACACCAAACTCTTACATTTACAAAAGAGGGACTTGACCTCCCTAATCACCAATGTATCAAGCCAACAATGCAGCAAAATTGATATCCACACATGGGCAGCCCTAGTTAAGGATTGGTGGCTTTTCCAAGCCCTACAACTAAGGGGTGTTACACTCCTCACACTGGAAAGAGAGTTTGTGTTCCATCAATAAAATACTAAGTTCTAAAACCCTATCTTGTTCTATTTATATTACATTACAAAAGAATACAAATGACTACACTACCCTTAATGAGAGGGGTGTCCATGGGGTGCATTTTGGGCGAAAAGAGTGACCAAAATGCCCTCAATGATGATGAACCAAAAACTATGAGCTATTAAGTGTCCAAAACCGTAAATCCTCATGTCTTCAATGCTCCAAGAAATCTTCCACTCACGGACTTGATGAATGATATGCTCAATGGTAGGCTCAAAATGGGTCTTCCTTCCATATTCTTGTGCCCTCGGGGTGACCAAGTCTTGAGACTTTAAGTGATGGTCTCCAATCATGTCTTCAAAAATTAGGGTGGCCATTTGACTTGTATCATCCTCCCCTTCTTGAAAAGGATTCGACCTCGAATTCAAAACCTTGCAAGAACGAAGGGGAGATAAACAAGCACCAAATCCTCATGACATGTGGGTTAGAGTTAGTACAATAAACAACACTAACATGCTAAGGAGGTACACACTTGAGATATAGCCACACATCCTTGACTTTAATCATTAGGGGCTCAACAAAAATATTACAAAGGGGTGGTTCCCTAATTAAAATTAAAATCCACGCAACACATATAGCAATATCACTTAAACAACTGGACCGACCAACAACTATCTGTCCTTCATACCTTAAGAAGTTACCGGGATCAAATGGAAGACTTAACAAAGAATTTAGGTCTTGGCCACTCTCATTCTCCCCTAGGGTGCCATCCTCAAGGTTAAGCAATCCCTCATTATTAGCATTGGGAATATCATGCTCAAAAAGAGTGTTAAGAAAGGTGTTCCACAAGCCAACTTCAAATAAAGGGTTCTAGTGCATGCACTTACAACTAGTTTCAATCTCAACAAGGAAATATACCCAAGATAAGAAACACTTAAAGAAGAAGTATATGGCATTTCTAAGCACACATAACCTTCTCTTTCAAATGAGCAATCCTCGCTTAGACACAAACCACCATAGGCAGCCAAAGGATCACAAGGAAAACCATCTTTACCATAGCAATCACAATTCGGGTTTCCTAAACTATCAAGCACATCAAGGTCTTTTCAGCCCAATTGATCATTGTCCACATTCTCACTAGTTGTTGGCAACTTATATACAAATGTAGTCTTACCTTGTTTTTCACAGGGTTCAACTAGTGTGTGAATACTCTCGCCACTTGGTATTGGAACCTTAGTCAAGTTATAAGTTCTAGCACTAGATGGACACAAATCATTCTCACACGGAGAATCAATTTCGTCATCTAAAGGATCAACTAGTGCTTGCGTACCTATAATAAAAGTTTGGTCCTCATGCGACCTAACAATACAAAGAGTATCACAAAAGGGAGACTCAAGCACCTCTACCCGAGAAAAAGATGCAAGTACACCCACTTGGCTCCTACTAGCCACAACACAACATTCTAAGTCCATAGCAGTATAGGGAATAACGTTTTTACCTCATAGCTCACATGAGATATAGGCTTCCTCTTGAAGTGTGTTCGGGTAGCGCACTTACACCCTTTCACCTACCATATGATCTAACCTTTCATTTGCCATAGCTAGGTCTTAGGACATAGTGTCAAGGTAGGCCAAAATAACATTGGTGGCATTGTTGCCCATGGGTTGTGAGGTTGAAGCCGCGGGTTCCATTGAAATTGTTCCTAAAAAAAAATAACAAGACTTCAAAGCAAAACACAAGTTAGTTCAAAACAATCTTACCACACTCTCACACACTTGATCGTCTAATAGTTGGATTCACAAGTGTTGTAAGTCGGCTTGTAGTTCGTGATAAGTCGAGGGGTGAGTCTACTCCTTGGTCAGAATGGATTCTTTGATTGAAGAATCAAGGAAAGTAAAGTCCTAAATTTAACCAAGAAGTACTATGATTTTAGAAATTATAAAAGCACAAAAGAAACGTAGACACGAACAATTGGTTAAAAAGACTAATTGATAATCTAGTAGGAATTTACTAGTTTGTTAATTAGTACTAAAATCAATTAAATAAAATAAAGGATCAACAAATAAGAAACTAAGAAATATAAAATTTGAGCTTTAATATGTTGCATGAACAGTAAAACATGATGATGTGGCAGCACGTAATGGTTGCGGTTTTAGACAATTTGTTATTTTCCAATTTGGAAGTCTTGGTCAATTTTCAATTTGGCGAATTAGGGAATTTGTTTAAGGTGGGAAATTCAAATAAGTCTTGGAGAATTTTTCAAATTCAAGTTTCAAGACTTGACTTTCTTTTACACCCTTAAAACATGGCCTCTTGTATCATGGAAAGTTATTGGATAGTGGTTTTTAAAGTCTTTGGTGGTTGTGAAGTCTTGCAAGACTAAAAAATTCTTACACCTTTTCCTTCAACTTTTTGGATCAAATAGGCACTTTATTTTTAAAAAGGTATGAAGGTTGTGGAAAACATCAAGAACTATAAGAACATTCACTAAGAACAACAACAACAATCTCAAGAACAACCAACAATTTCCACACATTTCCTTCCAAATCCACAACAACAATATCTTCAACACTTGGCCAACACAACTACAACTTCAACAAAGATGTTCTTAGGGAATCAATTAACAACAATATCACGTGGTCCATCTTATAACAACAACAACAATTTGAAGACTACACGGCCAAAATAGTCCACCACAACAATGTTCAACAAGAAGCGATCAAGTCTTATACTCACAACAACACCAACACTTCAAGCTCAAACTTAGATATAGACTCAATGTGTTAGTGAAGAACAAAAATAACACTTAGAGATAACAAATACAAGTAAAAATCTTGGCCAATACACAACAAGAACACAATTTTTGGCCAAGAACACAAGATGGACAGATTGCTCTTTTTAATGGAATTTTCAGTTTTCAAAAACAATTACGTTTTATTTGAATTTATCAAGAAAGGTAGACAAAAATTGATCTTATGGGAACAAAATCAAGCCACGGTTTGATACCAAATGATACAAGACTAAGTGTGTATCAATAGATTCAAGCCAACACAAGAGCAACAAGCTAAACAACAAGGTGCTAGGGAATCAAAATAGGCCACTCACGGCTCCACTAGACTTTAGATTTAGTTTTGAGAAAGGAAAGAGATGAACACAAGAACAAAAATACTAGTGAATCAAAAGATCCCCACACAGATTCACTAGATTTCAAAGACCAACAATAATACAATGTTAACAAAAGAGATTGATAGATAGTTTGACATAAAATATTCAAGAATCTAAGAACCCTAACCACATGTAAGGACCCTAAGATTAATGAATGTTAACACCAAACTCTTACATTGAAAAAAGAGGGACTTTACCTCTGTAATCACGAATGTGTCAAGCCAACGATGCAACGAAAGTGATATCCACACTTGAGAAGCCCTAGTTATGGATTGATGGCTTTTCCCAGCCCTACAACTAAGGGGTGTTACACTCCTCACACTAGAGAGAGAGTTTGTATTCTATCAATAAACAACTACATCCTAAAACCCTATCTTGTTCTATTTATATTACATTATAAAAGAAGATAAATGACTACACTACCCTTAATGAGAGGAGTCATCATGGAGTGCATTTTAGGCAAAGTGAAGTAACCAAAATTACCTCAATGAAGATGGACCAAAAACCAAGAGCTATTATCCAAAATCTTGAATCCTCAAGTCTTTAATGATCCAAGAAATCTTTCACTCACAGCTTTGATGAATGATGTTCTCAATGGTAGGCTCAAAATGGATCTTCCTTGCATATTCTTGTTCCCTTAGGGTGACTAAGTCTTGAGCCTTTAAGTGATGGTCTCCAATCATGTCTTTAAAAATTAGGGTGGATATTTGACTTGTATCACATAGTATGTGATTCGTTCCTATACTACCTCTTTGCTTATGATGACATTTATGCTAGTTTTGAGTTTGCATTAAGTAGAGGTAGGGGTCTTATTTGTTCGTCCACTTGTTTGATTGATAAGGATATGTAGGATTGGTAGACTTTGAGACCAATAGTAGCACCACGTTTGATAAGGACACTTGAAGAGGTAATTAAATAATTGTGCTTTATGGTTTCTAAGACATGGGTAGCCTTACCTTTTGGACTTAGTGATATAATTAAGACCTTTGTAGTTTATTTATCTTTTGATACTTGTCATAGTTATTTCCTTTGTAACATTCTTACTATGATTTTCATGACTAAGAAAAAGGATTCATTTTTATATCTCAAGTACATACCACCTTGGCATGATGATGTTATTTGTTGTACTAACCCTAACCCTCATACCTTGAGAAAGTGGTGCTTGTTTGTCCTTTTTATAGTTTCACAAGGTATGGATTTGAGGTTGAATCCATATCAAGAAGGGGAGGATGATACAAGCCAAACTATCATCTATGCTTTTGAAGACATCATTGGAGGGCAATACATAAAGACTCATGACTTGGTTACCCCGAGGACAAAAAAACATACATGGAGGACCCATTTTGAGCATAACATAAAGCAAACCCATATGTGGAAAATTGTGTGGGGGCTTACTTTTAATGCCAACCCGAGTCCACAAGTGTTGAAGCTTGACCCCTTGGTTTTGGAGCATTGAAGAAGTACCCTTCATAAAGGGTATTTTGGGGATTACACTTGGTAGAAAGACACTCCATGACCACCCCTTTCATTAGTGGTTTTTTTGCCATTTTTCTATGTAATAAGCTAGCCTATAAATAGTCTTCTATTAGGTGATTTGCTCTTTAGAGTAATATGGATATTTAAAAGACATTAAAAGTGTTGTTCTTATTTCTTTGAGAGTGTAGTAGAGGGATAGGAAAAGCGAAGTAGTGTAGAGCTTGGAATAGCCATTATTGATTTTTTCTTAGAAACAGTGGCTGTAAGGCAGAGTTGATTCCCTTAGCGGTCACTGTAAGAGTTTAGTGTTATTATTGCTTGTCGTTTGATACACGGTTTGGTTCCTTTTTCTTGTAATCTCATGTGTCAAGATATCTATCTTACTTTATTGCATTTGTTTGTTATCTTGTTTCTCTTAGTCTTCATCTCTTTAGGTCATTCTTCAATAATCTTTTTTCTTCTTTGTGTTGTTTCCATCGTTTAGTCTTGTGTTTGTGTGTTCATCTCAGTTTTAGATAGTCTTTAGGCTATCAACATAGAAACCCTAAAATTCCAACCAAAATAAATAGGAAAAACTGAGTCGCTGGCTACTTATGACCATAAGTGGTACTTACACCTTGTAGGTGGGTGTCGTAAGTGACCTAGATTCCTCATTTTGCAAGATCCCCACTTACGAAGGCACCTACAGCGCCTAAGTGGCACGTAGCTGACCTCATTGTAGGTATCAGAAACTTTTTAAATCTTCAGCTTCTCTAAACTTTCAACTTCTAATACCTGCGTTTGCACTTTTGGCACTGTAAATGATACCTACGAGCCATAAGTTACCCCTTGTTAGTATCAGGAACAAAATCGACTAATAGGTTCTCTGAACTTGTCATATCTGAGACTTGGAAAGCCACTTATGGTGGTTGTAAGTAGTACTTACGCTACGTAAGTGGTTTCTTTTAGCAACTTCAACTTTTTTTCTTCTTTCAAGCTCCAAAGACTTAGTTTTATGCAAAATAGACACAAAAACACATCATATCCAACTAAATAGATGTAAGAACTTGCATATTATTTGGTTTTAAGCATCAAAAGTTCCATGAAACCATGGCACATCAGGCGCCACTACTTTTTTAGGGTTTATATTGATATACATACTGACCATAAGAGTTTCTATTACATCTTTTAAGTAGAAGAACCTAAATTTGAGATAGTTGAGGTGGCTTGAGCTATTAAAAGATTATGACATTGATAATTTTTATCATTCGGGAAAAGCAAATGTAGTAGCTGATGCATTAAGTTGTAAGGTGATGGTGAGCACTTATGGGCAGTCCATGGCCAGGCAAGTGATAACTAAAGATCTACAACAATTAGCTAGCTTGGGGGTTCTCCTTTTTGAATCTCTAGATAAAAGAGTTATTATGCAAAATACAGAAAAATCCTCATCAGCAGCAGAAGTTAAAGAGAAGAAATATGTAGATCTTATTATTTTACAGCTTAAGAGGAGTGTACAATAAGGTATGTGTCATCACCTAATTTATGAGTGATGATGGAACCTACCCTATCCCGCCAGTAGGTAAGTCAAACCGTAACCCGGAGGTAAATACAATGGGTTAACTTGATGGAAAATGCCCAATCATAGATGAGAATGAACAACACACTTATAAATAGGCAAGGAGTTCTAATTAAATAAAAAATAGTCAACGAAGATGTCATCTCATGACCTGGTAGAGCTAGTACAAGAGCCTCTAATAATAATACAACTTAAAGAGTTGGAATAGTCAACAACATCGGTCTTAATAACAAAAGACTGAATAACTAAAGATAGAAGGAAATATGTGACTCCGACTCCAAGAGCTCACCCTATCTTCAAAAGTATCAACACAACACGATCACTGATCAACGATGATAGCTAGTACATGGATCTTCATCAAAAAGTTATAGAAGTGTATTATGAGTACCAAAACAACGAGTACCCAGTAGGCATTATTAGCCAACTGAGCTAATTCATAATATAAGTATGATAAAATGCAAGACAAAGTAACAAAGTTAAGGAATAGATAAACCTAAAGTAGCTCTGACATAATTGTGCATTGATAAGTAAATAAATTGAAATAATAACATAAGTGAAAGAATCAACACATACAGTCATAACTACAAAATTGGCTCCCGTACGCCAATTGGTGCAAAAAGTAAATAACTCATCACAGACTCCTATGCACCTGGAGTGTACACTCGAAGATAGAATAAATCAACTATTCATCGCTTATGAATGATTAACTTGTTATTTAAACATCATTTCACAATTTACCAACCTATAGCAACCTTTCATCATTTATATAATAGTCATCATTTATCAACTTAGCATCATTCATCAACTAGTCATTTTACCACTAGAATTCATTTATGTCATGCCACATTATACCTAACATCATGAATATATGTACTATCAACAATCCAACTAGGTATATGTATATATAATCAACATCATGAATAGCATCAGAAATATCATGAATAATAACATAATCAATAGGCATCAACCCTCACATTAACAAACATAACCATCAAGTATCAAAGTTTCTCAATATTTCCTCAAAAGGGCATTCTGTAGGTATTCAACAAGTGTACAATGATTGCAAGAGAACTAAAATCAATCTTGTCTTAAGGTGGGACAAAGAGCCCACTTTTAAATCCCCAAAAGTACATTCTAAGAAAAGTTATACCCCGAACTCGGCTAAGGTATCAAAATTCATTCTTAGATGCATAGCAAGAACCAATTTGTCCTAAGGTAGAGATTCTTCTCAAGCACTTTAACTAAGTCAAATGTAACTAAAGAGACCTTCACCAGTGTAAGCAACTAAGGCCAAACTTACCCTAAGAATGAGTGTCTAAAGCATTCTAAACTAATTTGAGTTATCTAAGGCATTCTCATGATAAACATGAGACACGAAGCCTCATTCACCTAAGGCTTAAGGAAACAAGTGAAGTGTTACAACTCTACGGTTTCAAAATAGCCTAAACGATCTAACTAACCAAAGTCTGCATTTCATCAACCCAACACCTAAAACTTATCCCAAATCTAACACAATATCATAAGAATACTATGAAATAACTTAATCTAACAAGGATAAACCTAGCCTACTTCAATGCCAAAGAAAGATCAACGAGCTGCTAAACCCTAAGTTTCCCTTCCAAGAAGCCTCCCTAAGATGCTTAGATTTTGAAAACACATTATACTCATCAATACAAGAATAACCATACCCATATTGAACCATTATGCTTTGGGTTCAAAAATCACATCAAAACCCCTATATGGGTCCTATTATGATAATTGCATTTTAGAAACCAACCTAACATTACAAGCTCAAGAAATCATTAACCTCAAAAATGAGTAAAAACTAAGCTAAATTAGGGATAAAATCAAGCCCTAAGGGTTAAAAGCACATTTTTTTGAAAATCTTATATCTCCATTGAGTCTGAAGCGTCGAATTTGATAGGGTAACATAGTTCATTTGCAATTACGAAATTTCTGATAAATCCTGAGGGGTTCGTAGAGATTTGGAATCCTCTAATTCTCCAGTTGGTGCACCCACATATGTGATCGGTTGGTCGCTTATGCAACTGGCAGACCAAACCTAAGTGTTTCTTATGCGATATCTTGGTCATGATTGAAGGACTCGCCTATACGACACTTGCCATCATGGTAGGTACCATGTATGCAACACTTGGTCTCTTAAGTGGTAGTTTCTTAAGCAACCCAGTGATCGCTTATGTCATACCTGGGTCCGTTAAATACCTATATTTTACCATTTTGCCTATTTTTAAGACTTTGAGCTTAGGTTTTCATGAATTTTAGCAATTTCCACCATTTCTAAGCTTCGGTAAGCTCTAAAACACCTATTTCAATTACTTTTCCTCAATTCTATCATTTAAACTTGTTTTAACGCAGATTTAATAGTGGGAAATTGGGAATTTTTGTCCGGAGAATGTATTTCTCCAACTTAAATCCCAATTTCAACCCGTTCTCACTTGGGTGAGTTTCTAATCTTATAATAATCAGATTTTTTTTAATTTTATCCTCAAAACAACTTTAATTCTTGATTTTTAAAGTAGATTTTAGGGGATCTTTGTCGGTAAAGTTCAAAAATATTTTTTCTTCGATTTGGACCTTGTTTTAAACTTGTTTTTGCTAAGGTTCTCAGCTGTAGACTCCTAAGAGTATGGGATCATATTTCAAAAATAAAAATTACAATTTTACCATTCTATTTGAAAACCTATTTTGGTGGTCCATTTTGACCCCAACTCAAACTTAAGCAATATGGGTATCATTGGTTTTCTTTTGACATATAAATTTTATATTTCTATATCTTAGTTGATTTTGAGTCTATTTCTGGGAATAAGGCTTTGGATTGAAGGCTTTTGGACTAGTTTTTGGCATTCAAGGTAGGTTATGGCCTAACTTTTTTTAGACTGGGCTGAGTAGTTAATACTGGTACAAAATAATGTTAAGAGTGTGGGAACTAATCATGAAAATGGCTAAATTATTTTGTTATGCCCATGTGGAGGCCTATATATTAGTATGACTACGTGGGGTCTTATATGATATTAGTTTTCTTATGTACATGGAAATTAGTTGTAATCTTGGTTGATGAAAAATCCTAATATGGTAACGATGGTGAAATCTTAATGTTTTTCATTCTAGAATATGGATTATGTTTGATTCATATATAGTTGGATTAGTGAGTGAATTTTGGCTCACTTGGTAGGTATATTGGGTGTATATGGAATTTCTGAGTCTGGTTGGTTACGAGCATTACATCCTCATATCATAATTAATTCATGGAACATTGGTACCGCCATGGAAATACTAGAAGCATTGGCTTTTTTTGACAAAAAATATGACTTCTTTAAACCTTCTACTGATGTATGTGTCGGTGAGGAGTTATTGATATTGGTTGTATATGGGTTGAAGAACCCCTCCATTGGTCCTCTGTTGGGAAGCTTTAGCTCCATAGGTGTATATAGAGGATGTACAACAACCTCATGCACCATCATCATCATCTCTATTATATTTGTATTTCCTTTGTACATTTTTGTGATGTATCATTTTCCTAGATGTGATACTTGTCTATGTGTATTTCTTTCTTCTTATTCATATGTGCGATATTTGTATATTTGTATTTCTCTTTTGTATTGTTATGATGTATGTGAATATTATAAAACTATTAGTAGAGATGGTGGGCTACCATTTGGGATATTATCTAGTTACAGGTGACGAACACTTAGTGTGTATTTTGTATGCTTTATTTTCTACTTTACTCAATCAGTCTATGATATCTGCTAAGTACAAGTGGATTGTACTTACCCCTACTGCGCCCTTTCAGTTAAAATCTAGGTTTTAGTGTGCCTCACGATAGTTGATTCCGGTGATATTTGAAACATCCTGGGTTTTGACCCTTAGAAAATTTCATCAAATTTCATTCTCCATACCCAATAAAAATTATGGGCACAAGCCGTATGCTGGGGTACGAGTGGTATAGTTTTGTCATATATTGATCAGTGTTAATTGGTGGGATGGTTTTGATTACTGGAATTGGTACGACTTAAGGGTATAAGTCATAGGGATTGGTACGAGTTGTATCAAGGAATTATACGGGGGGCAGTATTTAATCCTCCTGGAATTTCATTCTGCCAGGGATACGAGTTAGGGGTACGGATTGTATGTTACAGTTATGACTTGGTTGGATAAGCCATTTACTAGACAATGTTTGATCCAAGGGTTAGTCTTTGATACGAATGATGGGTACCAATCATATATAAGGGTATGAGTCATATGGGTCAGTCGTATTCCAACAACGAGATTGTAAGGGATTTAAGTTGGGGTATTCTGAATATTTCCCTACTTACCCTAATTAGGACCCACAACTTCTAATACACTTTGGAGGCTATTTTCCCTATTATTCTTTTCATTAACACTTAGAAATTATTCTAATTCACTTGATAATTCTCTCAAGAGCTTTTGGTGTAAGAAGGCTAGGGTTTCATCTTGAGTATTGCTTTGGAGCTTGCTTTGGTGATTTCCTTCCATCTATTCTTTGGTATAAGGCATGATTCTCTTCCCTCATTGTAATTTCATGAAAAGGCATGGTTTATATGATTGATATCATGATTTTACTATTTCATAATTATTATGGTTTTCAACTATTATTTGAAGGTTTTGATATTGAATGCTTGGTTATAATTTTCGATGGTTTTAATTATGATTTTATTTGCATTAATGGTGGTTTTGGACAACTGGATTTCATGGTAATGGTTTAATGGCCTTTGAAATTGGTTTTGGTTATATTATTCCCCTAAGGTGTTTGATAAAATGCTTATAAAGATATGTTTATTACATTGACTTCTACAAATGGAACTCTTGCATCTTTTAAACTTTATATAGGATTTATGCATAATATAAATGGTTTGAAAAGGATAAAGGCTAAATGTTTATGCTTGGGGAGAACATGAAAGTCTCCTAAGTAGATTTAATATGGTTATTAGAAGGGCACCTAAGGTCCCCTTAACGTAAATTGTTTGCCTATCGATATTACTTGCAAATAATGGGTGGTATGATGATACCACTAATATTGGCCTTGTTTTACAAATTGATAATGGTTTGATTGTTTGGAAATAGATTTTAATTGGGCATTAATGAAGGGGTGTGTATCTTACCGTGGAAGGTGGCAGTCCCGCGAGGTCCAATATTAGAAACTCATATTTGCTAATATATGGGGTCTTGATGACTGTGTGCATGTGTCACATTTTATTTTAGGGGATGTAGTAGTCATCCCATAAGATATTGCCTGGTCATTTAGCTACACATATTGGGACCCTTTCAGCAGGGAAAGCTAAACCCATATGGCCCATAGGCAACTAAGAGGGCAAAGCTACATAGCCCAAGTAAAGGTTTTTAATGCATGTTAAGCCCAATTCCCTTTTGCAGCACTTATATATGTATGGTTTTATGCATTATGGATGGTTTTACTTGGTTTTATAACTGGCATTATTTTATCCTTATCTTGACATTCATACTAGAAGTCACTTGCTAACCCCATCTACTAGCGGTTGTATACCAATGCTATGTAGGAACTGGCCATTCTACTCCTTCTGTTTAGTATGCAGATTTAGTATCATCATTTGGATTGAAGTGATGAGCTTTCATCCTTTCAGAAGAAATTATTTTATGTTATGGATTTCTTTAAATATTTTTCTTTTACTTTGGATATTAGTTTTGTCCATGGTTGGGGGCATGTCCCAATCGAATTTATGTACTCTTTCGGATAGAGACTTTCTGGTACTTTTAGGGGTTGGTATAGGTTAGATCGGTATTGGTGTCATCCTTGGCATTGAAATAAGCTGGGAGGCTGGCATTATCGAACATGATTTCTGACTTTTCCATTATATTAGATTTTGGGATTAATCATATTATGTTTTTGTATTCTTTATGGTTTATGGCCTATGGTTTAGTTAAGTATGGTTAGGCAGCTGGTGTGGTATGGTTGGACTCGATTGGGGTAGTCACGATTGTGACCCTATCCCAGAGTCATAATGGGAACAATAATGTTATTTATTTATATATTCAAAATTTAGTACACCTAAGGATGGATATAGGTGGTTTAGTTGGGAAATAGGGGGTGGTCCCTGGTCCTGGTTAGACTTGGGATACCTATTACAACAAGGCCTGGGGTTGGGTCATGTCAAGTTGGTGTCAGAGCCTAGGCTCATTGTCAATTGGGAAGTCGACAAAGTCGTGTCGAGTAGAGTCTCTTTTAGGGGTGTGAAGCATTCCACACTAATAAGAGAGAGTCTATAAGACATTTAGAAATATTTCACTTTCTTGGTATTCAATCTCCAAGATTCAGTTCTCAATCCTAGAGTTTCCTCTAATCCTTGTTTATTTATCTTTCAGATCATGCCTCCTAGATTTGGGACACAAGGAAATTCCTTCATTCCATCTGGGGATAATGCTGAAAGGGTACATCCTATGTTTGGAGTACATCTTTGATCTTATAGTCCTATTCCTAACGGTGTTGGAGTTTCTTCTATTTCAGCTAGTTATCCTCAGGTCCCTTAGGGAAATATGGTGAATGTAATATTTTGTCAGTCTATCCATGTTATTACCTAATTGGTTGTTGCTCAAGCTCAGCGTGGTGTGGCTGGTGCTTTGTCTGCTGAGGCCGCATGGGTTGGTCAATTTGTAAAGATGGGTCCTCCAACTTTTATTGGGGTGAAGGTAGAGAAGGATCCATAAGGCTTCTTGGATGAGATGGAAAATATCTTTTGGGTGATGCAAGATACTAATGTAGAGAGGTTCAACTTTACAACTTATCAGCTCAAAGATATTACTTATCAGTGGTATAGGGAGTAGGATAGGGATAGAGGTAATATAGAAGAGAAAGAGTTATGGGAGGCCTTTTCTAATGCCTTCTTAGATTGTTTCTTTCCTCAAGAGTTGAGAAAATCTAAGATGGAGAAGTTTGTGAACCTCAGGTAGGGGAGGATGCTAGTAAAGGAATATGCTTTGAAGTTCCATCAGCTATCAAGGTATGCTCCTGATTTTGTGGTTGATATGAGGTTAAAAATGAGGAACTTTTCTTCTGGATTGAATAGAGATTTAATTCTAGAGAGAAAGAATACCTTGATAATTAAAAATATGGGTATCTCGAGGTTGAATGTTCATATACAATAGGTTGAGGATGAGAAGAAGAAGAAGGCGGAGTTTGGGGATAGGTAGGGAAAGAGGAGCAAATTTTCTGATCAGGGAGGTACTCAGCCTTAGGGTGGTAGAGCAAGTGGCAGAAAAAGAAATGGTGGAGTTCTGGCTCCTTTTTCAGCTAGTGCTCCTTACCAGTCAGGAGAAAGGCTTCATAAAGGTGGTGAAAATTCTCGGGAAGAGGTTTCCCAATCTCAAGTGAGCAGAGGTTATTCAGTTTCTTTGTGTGCTCCTTGTCGATTCTATAGTTGTTCTAATCAAGGATATTGCAAGGAAGGAAAGCATGAATGCTTCAAGTGTCACCAGGTAGGCCTAGCTCAGGGATTGTCCAGTCTATAAGGTTTCCACAAGGGAAAATAAGATTCCTGTGGCTTCATATTCTACTCCGACACCTGGTTGGGTGGCATTTGCTTTAGTTACTACTCCTGGTTCTAGTATTTGTTGGAAAAAATTTTAAGCTTTGGCATCTCGATGGGTATTTGAGGTATCACCTAATGCCGTTAGTGGTACTTATAGTTTTTCTCTCATGATGAATATTATTTACTTGATCCGTGGTCCACTCTTAAGATGTGTCTTCTATCTTTACCCCAATAAGTGACTCAGTTATTGGTAGGAAAGTCTATAGGGGATATGTGGTATCTTTCGTTAGCAAGAAAACCTTGGCATATCTATTTGAGTTGGATATGGTAGATTTTGATGTAATTTTGGGTATGGATTTATTGCATTCTTGTTATGTATTTGTAGATTGTCAAACCCGTAGGGTTATCCTTAAGTTCCCTGGTTAACCAGTTATAGAATGGAAAGGTAGTTCCATAGCTCCTAGGGGGAAGTTTATTTCTTATCTTAGAGCTTAGAGGTTAATCTCCAATGGTTGTCTTTATCACTTCGTATGAGTTAAAGATTCTAACTCAGAAGGTCCTTATTTTTCTTTGGTCCTTGTGGTTTATGAGTTTCCAAAGGTTTTTTCGGATGATCTTCTGGTGTTCCTATGGATAGGGAAATAGATTTTGGTATTGATTTGCTTTTGAACACTTATATAATTTCTATTCCTACGTATAGAATGGGTCTGGTTGAGTTGAGGGAACTCCAGGAGAAATATCAGGATCTTCTGAATAAAGGGTTTATTCATCCTAGCATTTCTCTATGGGGTACAATGGTGTTGTTTGTGCGCTAGGAGGATGGTTTCCATCGGATGTGCATTGACTACAGGTAGTTGAACAAAGTGACAGTCAAGAACTAGTATCCTCTCCCAATAATATATGATTTTTTTGACCAGTTACAGGGTGTCAAGTTATTTTTTAAGATAGATCTTCAGTCTGGGTACCATCAGCTTAAGACTAAGAAGGTGGATATCCCTAAGATGGCTTTTCATACTTGGTGATGTCATTTGGATTGACTAACTCTTTGACAATATTTATGGACTTAATTAATAGGGTGTTCAGTAATTAGATCTCTTCATCATTGTGTTTATTGATAACATTTTAGTTTATTCAAAGAGTTAGGTGGATTATGCTAATTACCTTTGTGTGGTGTTGCGGACCTTAAAGGAATAATAGTTGCATGCCAAGTTCTCTAAGTGTGAGTTTTGGTTGAACGCTGTGACTTTCTTGGGTCACGTAATTTCGAGTAAAGGGATCATGGTGGATCCGTGGAAGGTTGTTATGGTGAAGAGATGGACTAGGCCCACAAATCCATTCGATATTTGGAACTTCTTGGGTTTAGCCGAGTATTATAGGCAGTTTGTGCAAAGCTTTTCTTTGATAGCTAACAACTCCCAAGCACACATACAAGTGTATTTGGTCTTATCAAGTAGTAAAAGGGCCTTCAAGAAGCCAAGTATAGATCCTACAGAGAATTGATCTAACAACTATTCAATTCTTGTTTCACTTCTAAGATTAATTTGATTAAAGAGTAACCAAGAAGAGTGTTTTGAAATTTGTCACTAAAGAAACGTAACAATGCATAAATTAGAAGTCTTGAAATAGTCTATGGGAGAAAACCTAGGGTTGAAGCACCTTGAACACTCATACTACGTTATTGAATTTCATTCATTAACTTGCTCATCTTGATGTTGATTCGTAGAGTTAGTTTCATGATCATAGTCTTCCGACCTCTATCGTTTACCTAATTTGGACATTACAACTACATCATTGAGCGAGGATGTAATAATCCAATTAAATGTTAAAGGTATCATCCTACATTGAATCAAATAAGTCTCCTAAGTACATCCCTGTCGTAGGTACTAAGTTCAATTCTTTATTTTATAAAAGAATAAAAACCCATAATTTGTTTATTATGATGTTCTATCTCCCTATTCCCTCTCCTATGATCAAAAGGTCAATAATTGATGTATTATAAGGGTTGCAAATCCTTAAAAAGATTTAAACAAGAATAAACATTAAACCAATAATGATAAGTAAATCAAAAGAACTTAATTCAAAACAATCGTACTCATGTTCTTGGCTTCAACCCCAGAAAGGGAGGATTGAGCCACTCATAACCATAATCAACATCCAATTAATTGTATGAATGATTAAAACCATAAAATAAATATAAATTAAAGAAATAAAAACCTAAAAAGAAGTTTTGGTAGCCTCCAAGGCTGTTCCAAGTGATCTAGGGGTTCTAAGATTGTCAAAAACGTGTTTTAAGACGTTATATTTATAATCTATAAGTCATAAACCCACTTTGATTAGGTTTATACATCGTTAAAAGAAAAATTATCCTGATTTTGGTGGTAAACGCATCACGCCATAGTGTCATATGGCATCACTAGATGCAATTGGGCACTTTTCTCTCGAATTTGGTCCTGAACGTGAAGCAGTGTTATCACGTTGATCCACTGTTTTTGGATAATTAAGAACTGTAAAAGATCTGTGATGCAATGTTTCACTGGTTTGGACCCCTTCTGAGTCCAATGGAATGAATCACGCAGTGAGTGGTACATTCTTTTTGTGAGGTATTTGAGTCATATTGCTAGCTATTTCCTTATTTCGGGTAGCGTAACAAGTATATACGAGTAGTTTTCTGTTGATAATGTAATAGCCATACCTTGATCCCGTTGTGTCACATTATTTTGCTTCATGCTCATATACAGTTGGTTTTTGAAAAATAAGATTAGAAGGGGATATTGTATTTTGAACTTCACATATTGACTGACTGCCTTGAATAGCTTAGTTTCTCCTAGTTAACCATAGTTTTGTTTTTGTTGTGTTTTATTTTCTGAGGACATGCAAATGTTCTAAGTTGAGGTTGTTGATGTTCTATAGAAATACAGCACTTTCAACACTTAAAATGAGGAAAAGATGAAGTTTTTGAGGCTATTCTATTAGATGTGATATATTTTGGGTATGTTTTGCAGGAAATCATATTTTGGATGATAAGTTCATAAAAAAGGTGAAAAAAGGTGTTTTGGCCATTTTTTAAGCAATTATGGAGATTTAGGATGTTTTCCATCTTATTCGTTATCAAAGCATGTTCTAGAATCGAAGTAGAGTTGAAAAGATGACTCCCGACACTTACAAAGTCAACATGTGGCTATAAGTAGGACCTACGGACCGCATGTAGGCAAAGCAACTACTAGAAGTCCAAAATCCCAAGAGCTGAACTTGCAGGATTTTTGTTCCCAGTACCTGCGGTTTGTACCTACGTCCAGTGTCAGGACCGTAGGTACTACCTACGCTCGCTACCAAACCACAGGTACAGAGAGAAGGTGGCCACCGACCCAGTTTTCTCCTATTTTATTTGGGATTTGGTTTTTGCATTTCCTCTTGTACTATAAATAACCTTTATGTTCTTTTTAGTTAGAGTTATCCACTTTTGCTATTCACAAACATATTTTGATTCCAAGATACATTTTTGATCTTGGGATTTTTCTTGTATTGACTTTGGTTCATTTATTCAGCTACGGTTGTGGGTTCATTTCTTCTTATTATTGTGATTTCATCTATTATTTCAAACATGAATGTTATTGATTTTTTCACAAGAATGAGTGGCTAAAACCCATAGCTAGGGTTGTGGAAACCCTGCAGATTATCAAAGTAGGGGAAACGCTTTCATTGTTCTGAATCGATACCTATGCAAATATTGCTTTATCTTCGTTATGATCATTTTCATAATGGGTGCACATATTACGATCCTGCCTAGATATTGTTTCTTCCTCCTACAAAGGAGCAGTGACTAGGAAAGATAAGACAATAGTAATTTGGAGTTCAACTGTCGATCCATGCTTCTGTGTTCAATCTTGGTAAGATGGTTACGTTACATCTAATAACTAGAGACTCAAAAGGTAATTGTTAACTGGGATGAAGATATGGGTTAGTTATGTGACACCCTGAGACTCAAAAGGTAAAGGGTGAAATTTTTCTGCTCGTCCAAAAGACTACAGAAGGTACATAACTTATATATTTCACATGCAAAGTATCGGGTTGGTTCAGTGAAACACGATAAGCCTATAGAGTTGAGATGTCAGGAGGAACACAATCCTAGAGTTCATCTACACTAATTACGATCAAAGTTAGTACAGTTACTTGCTTGAGATTACATCAAAACACTTCATTTACTTTCCTTGTTCTGCCCGTTGACTACAACTGCTGAGATCTTAAAGCCACGTGTTCCCTTGGGATTCCTCCCCAACCTTTGTTGGGTTAATATATTTTGACAGCAATCGTATCATCATCAATAGGAAGTGTTGTTTGGACGTCATCAGTGCTCTATCTTCACTTGCAGAGACACCATGCACTTAGCCACTAAATTTGCCAAATCCCACTTTATATGATTCCACCAATAAATCTCCTTATGATCATGAAACATTTTCATCAAAGCAGGGTAAAAAGTATAATGCGACTCATGAGCTTAGGCCAATATTCTACTTTGCAAACTATCAACATCGGGAACACATAATCTACATTGGTACCTTAAGATACCATCACCACCAATTCAAAAAATCATTAGCTTTTGCCTACCCACATCATTCAAGATTTTCATCAAAATAGGATCCAACACTTGCTTCTCATTTACTTCAGCACCAAGAGATGACCTTGCCACCTCTTTAACAATCACACCACTATCCTCGAAATCTAAGAGATGAACTCCAAGATTAGCCAAACAGTGAATATTCTTCACAAAATCCCACTTCCTCTCATCCACATGAGATAATCTTCCCATGGACAACCTGCAAAGAGTAGCAACAACCACGTTAGCTATTCCTGGATGATAATGAAGACTTATGTCATAGTCCTTGAGCAACTCAAGCCATCTCCTTTTCCTGAGATTCAATTCTTTCTGGATGAAAACGTATTGCAGACTCTTATGATAAGAATAAATATGAATGTGGACCCCATATGAATAATGCGGCCTGATTTTTAATGCAAACACCACAGCTAACAATTACAAAGCATAGATCTAATAATTCTTCTTATGAACTTTAAACTGCCTAGAAGTATAAGCAACCACCTTCCCATGTTGTATTAACACACAACCCATCCCTACCCGAGATGCAACATAATAGACAACAAAGCCCTCAGCGCCCTCAGGCAGAGTCAAGACCAAAGTCGAAGTCAACTTATGCATTAGATTCTCGAAACTACCCTCACAAGCATCAGACCACAAGAATTTCACCTTCTTCTGAGTCAACATAGTCAATGGGGAAACAATAGAAGAGAAACTCTCCACAAACCTTCTATATTAACTAACAAAACCCAAGAAGCTTCGAATGTCAATTGGAGTCATTATCTAGACAACTTCTTAACCACCAAAACCTTCTATCAATCCACTATGATCCCTTCACTAGAAACAACAAGACCTAGATAAGTCACAACATTCAATCAGAACTCACACTAAGAGAAATTTATATACTAATATTGATCCTTTAGGTTCTGCAAAACAAGGTAGAGGTGATCGACAAGATCTACCTCGCTCTTAGAATATACCAAAATATCATCGATAGAGACAATTACGAACAAATCTAAGAACTATTGGAAAACTCGATTCATAAGGTTCGAAAATATTGTTGGGGCAGTGGTCAAACCAAAGGACATCAATAAAACCCAAAATGACCATACCAATTTCAAAAGGTAGTCTTAGGGAAATCTGCCTCCCTAATCATCAACCAATGGTAACCTGACAGAAGACTAATCTTGGAAAAAAACTTAGCACTCTGAAGCAGATCGAACATATCATCAATCCTCAAAAATGGATACTTATTCTTTATAGTTACTTTATTCAATTGACAATAATCAATACATATCCGAAGGGAACCATCCTTCTTACGCACAAAGAGTATGGAGCGCCCCACGGAGACACACTAGGGCGGATAAAACCCTTATCAAGAAGATCTTTCAACTGCTCCTTAAGTTCTCTCAACTCAGCCAGAGCCATTCTGTTAGGAGCGATAGAAATAGGATGAGATTTTGGAAAAAGATCAATCCCAAAGTCAATTTCTCTATCGGGGGGACTTCCAAGAAGATCATTAGCAAAAACCTCAGGAAATTCACAGGACATAGGGACAACCTGTAAAGAAGAACATCCGGATCTTGAATCCTTAACATGTGCAAAGTTATAGAGGCACCCTATTAAAAGCAATTTCTGGGCTAAAAGATACGAGATGAACCTTTATTTAGGAACTAGGGAACTACCTTCCCACTCGATCACTGGCTCATTAGGGAAAAGAAAACTGAACCTATAGATCCGATAATCAAGAGATGCATAGCACGAATACAACCAACCCATCCCCAAAATCACATCAAAGTCTAACATGTCAAACTCTATCAGATCCACCAAGTTATCCATACCATAGACCGACATCACATAACCCTTATAAACCCTTCTATCTGTAACGGAACCATCCAAAGGGGTAAACATAGAGAAGGGATTAAAAAGCACTCAAGATTAAAACTAAAATGGATAATCATATAAGGGATCACATAAAAGAGAGTAAACTCAGGATTAAGTAGATAATATACATCATGAGAAAAAAGTTTGAGCATACCACTAACAACATCATAGGACACCTCAAAATACTGGCAAGTGGCAAGAGCATACAAATAGTTTTAACCAGTGTCAGAGTCAGTAGCAGAAGTAGGACCTTTTAGTGCGGGAGTTGATAAAGTAGCAACAAGAATCTTATTTTCCCCAAAAGCAACCTTAGAAGGATAATACCTTTGAATATGACCAATCTGACTATATTTAAAGCGCTTGCTCCTCTCTTTTTCTCAAACACCATAATGCACCTAACCAAAAAATCTACAAGGAGGATACGTTGGAGCTTACTAAGCCCTGCTATCCTACGACTAGCCTCTTAGTGTTCTAAACCCGCTATCACGCTGAGACCGACAATCACCCAATGGATTTAGGTAAAGAGCACTAGCCATAAAGTAGGAATCAGAATTTCCCCACTTCTTTTTAGACCACTTTCTACCTTCTTTACCACTCTGTTGCTGACCTCTATCCTGATACGAATAGAAAAACTTCATATTCTTCCTTTCACTTATTTTCTCTTGCTTCTTCTTTTCTTCTTCCATTTGTTGCATATACACCACAAGTATAGAGATGTCCATATACTTGTTTAACAAGGTTGTATTGCTCTCCAAGATTAACTCATGAGACAATACTGAAGTAAACTTCCTCATTCTAGCCCTCATGCAAAACACTAATTTAGGAGAATAACGCTACAACTAATGAAACTTCAAGTCATATTTCTTTACTGACATGGTGCCTTATTTCAAATTCATAAAATTCTTGGCCTTAACTTTTCTAAACTCATGAGGAAAGAAATGATCAAAGAAAGCCTTAGAGAAATCATCCCACAAGGTAGACTCAGCATCTTTACCCCTATACTAGTTCCACTTCTCATACCATTGGTATGCTATATCCTTCAATTGATAAGCAGAAAACTCTACACCCTCCACATCAGTAGCATGCATCATATAAAAGATCCTTTCCATCTCATCAGTTACGTTTTGAGGATATTTCTCAACTTTATAACTAGTAAAAATAGGACTCAACCACATGAATTGGCCAACTCTAGTGGCCTCATATGATGGAGCTACAAAAGCAACATGCTTAGTCTGAGAGGCCACCAATAGACTGGCAAAACTTAGCATTAGACACGCCAGCCTTGGGTTCTTAAGAGAGGATAAGGGGAATCAGTAGATATCCCACAGGGTAATCAGAAGCAGCGACCCTAGATTGGGTCAGAACTCCTAGAGTTGGATGAGCTCCGTCCACATTATCCTCGGATGGGATAGAAGGTTTCCATGAGAATTAGTTCTTCTGGGAGGCGTGATGTAAAAAGCCAACATACAAAAAATAGAGGATATTCAAAACCTTAGACTCTATATCTTAAAAATATAACAACAAGAATAGGAAACATTCCTAAATACCTTATGGTCGCTCCCGTATAACTATGGCATGCTACACACACATAAATTAGACTCTACTTTACATGGCTTTGTTGGACACCCAATGATACCAAACCTAGGCTCTGATACATTCTTTGTCATGACCCAAACTAGGGCTTGGCCATGACAGGTATCTCAAGTCGCCTATGGAATGGAGATCACCCTCCCGCATCTAACTAAACCAAACACAACACCCCCAATGTCGGATACATTTTGAACATATAACAAGATAGCATGCAATAAGCTGAAGGAAACTCAAAAAATTTTTATAACCAACAACCGATGACCGTCCAAATAGCCGACCAACATCAACAATCGACCAACACCCAATATCCACAGTAATCCAAACAAAGCCTTCTAAACAAAGAACCAAAACTAGTCTTTGGCCGGGAATATCCCCGACTCTAACAGATGACAATGAGAATGAAAAGGGTAATATTAATGATAATGAAAGTATCCATCAACTTAAATCTACGAATAAAAGTTAGTAAAATTCCTAATCTTTCTAGGGTATGGAAGCTCACCACTTTACTTTAATGCAACAAACTGTTACAACCGACCTAACTCTGCATAAAAAAAGTAAAGGAAGATTTGGTGCCCACATCGCATGGTGATATAATGTTTGGAGACAGTTAGTAGGGTAAACACTAGCATGTACTCAGGGATAAGCATAGCATAATATCGTGACCAACAGTTCAAAATCATGCAAACCTAATGCACATAATCAAATTCATATACATATAGATATATCACATGTCAAGATAGGGAACAAGGCTTAACATGCACTTTAAAACTTTAGCCTAGTTGTGTAGCTCAACTATCATAACATACAAAGGCACCCATGGGGTATATGGACCCTTCTCTCCCCCAGCTAGTAGGGCCCAGTGCATGTGGCCACATGAACCAGAGGGTATACATATGCATTATGAGGGACTCGAAACTCCTAACATATCAAGGTGACAAAAATAGCAAATCATGTAATATGATTTTGGGGAGTCAAACCTTCCAATCATATGATAATAATAATAAAGGGGACTCAAACCTCCCAGTCAAATAGACTCACACGTCGACAACTGCAGTTTCTAGTATTAGTCCCTCAGGACCTCCACTTTTATGACTAAACTACACAACCTTTGTTAAAGCCCAAATAAAACAAGTATAACATATTCTCATTCATTGAACCATATTACAAATATGGCCCACATTGTTGGTATCGTCATAGTAACTAAACTTGAAAAGTAACATCAATATGCCACACCAATTAGCTTAACTTGGGGGAATTAATAACCCCCTTGGTTCAATTATACACACTCCCATATTTCTCATAATTAAACACTAACTTCACAATATGGGGTTGGGGTCATAACCACTTTAGAAGTCAAAAGATTGGTAAATCATAATCCATAATTAATTCATCATTTCCACACCAAATTGACTTTAAAACCACTATTTAAACTTAACCCATGCAGGGATAAACATTGAACATCACATAAACAGTAATTATACAAAAACCCTCAACCTGTATTTTAAAAATCAACATAGATATTTCATTAACAAACCACTTCTGGGAAACCCTAAGTATGGCTGCTTAAGAGAATTTAAGAGAGCTTTTGAGATTTTTTTTTAGTTAAAAATGCTAATGGGGTCACCAATGGGGTTTTAGGTCATGAGTTACAATTGAGGATGATGGGAAATGTTCAAAGTGCCATTAATAAAAAGACTAAAAATTATCGCAAGTGACTATGGGTTTCAACACGACTCATATAGATACATTACAACTCAGCACAAGGATCATAATCAAGACAAAACCACCAAAGCCTTATAATGGTCTAGCTAAGATTCATAACACCAACTGATAACCATACTTGACAGCTCATAACCACTTCTCGTATAAAAGATAGCAAAAATTTGGAATGACACACTGGATACCCTATAATTGGGACATAACGACTCGTCATGAGTCTTCACGACTTATTTTGAGTCTTTACAACTCATGACTCATGACTTTAATTTGTAATAAAGAAAATGTCTTGGGACAAACTTTTGGCCACCTTACAACATGATCCTTACAACATATAACAAGTCTTGACAACTAGTTCAGAGCCACTCATACTCAGACAACAATACAAAGCCAGTTGTCCTGATTAAGTTACGATCGAGTCCATACGACGCGTCAGAACTCCCTCCAACTCATCAAGGGAGCCAAAGTCAGGACAGTGAGGATAAAATTTTAGAATTTTCTCAAGGACCAAAAATCTAGCCATTACAGATAAGAAGTACAAGTTTTTGTACCATAAGAAGTAGAAAATATTCTTCAACTATGATCCATATGATGTCTTCGAATTGGTTTTACCAACACATATGTACCCTCTCAACTAGAATAGAAAGTATTTATTACGACCTGAGACTACACCGAGTCATAAATGGTGCTTAGAGTCACAAGTGACCCTGAGCCAAGCCATGGCCTTACATAAAAAATAAATACTGGATAAATGTATCAAAATACTAAGAAGAAGATAACTGAACTTAAATTATAAGGAAATAATAACAAAATCAAGATAAATATAGTCTGAATATACTCAATAGAACTAAAAATAAATATGTCTAACTGTCTAAAAGCCTCTAAACTAGATGAGTTATCGGGATAGGAGACCAACTAACTCTGACCAACTAAAATAAGATAAAGCACTAAAATGAATAGTTGATAAGATAACTAGTCCTTGGAAGATGACGACTCACCAAGGCTACAATTGAGCGGCATGTAAATGTGCAAAGGGTGTTTCGGGTACTGAGCATTTGAGCATACATTATGAGTTAATATAGCATAAAGAAGTATGTGATCAGTACTTTTAATGTACTATGTGAGATGAAAATCTAGATAATATACATGTATACTTAGCATGAATACATGAACATAAAAGTTGAATACAAGACCAAGTATAAACATTTGTTGGGTATCTGAATAACTAAATGACTGAATACTATACACTTGGTCATGAAAACCTTAATTGAACAAAATTTAAATACTGAGCTGAGGAGTGTAAGAGCTAACTATAACTGACATACCCCAATTTAAGCAAAATTGGGTCCCAACATATAACACCATTTGGAATTAGGCTAATACCTTACCAAGCGTACCAACACTGACTGGCGTGGATCTATTAAATTGATATACCAAAGGATAAGGTCCTCAAGTCTTAACTAATGGGTGAACTCTAATAATATATGATGTCACCACAGTTCCAAAACTTAGGGACTGCTACTAATGGTCTCAACCAAACTAAAGGGTGAGCCACTATCCTTGGGTTTACTCGATGTGAATGGTTCTTAGTATTACTCCCAACTAAATAACACTGAAGTATAACTGATATATAAAATAAAAACTAATATTCTCAAATCATGGCATTCTGTATATAGCAATGCATGCATAATATGAAGTAATTATGACCATGTAAAATAATGCATGTTTAAGCTCCTAGGTATTGGGGATTCATAACCAACCAGCAATTACTAATGCAATGGAACATAATAATATTAAAAACTTATCATGGTAGAGAATGTCATGAATAAGGCTTAATATTTCAATAATGAATTATGATATGGAAGTTTATAATTCTTGGACACATGGAGACAAAAATATAATGTAGAAATATGTATTCATTATTCATACACAAAATAAAGTGAAAGAGATGAACAAAACTCATAGTTTAACCTGGAACACAAAAACAAAGGGAAAGGAAATTTTACTTAAGAATGGAGAAATTCTTGGGACTCAATGGGTGGAAGGGACCTGTTGATGATATCCCACATACTTAAAAGCAAACACCTTGAAGAAATCTTCTTAAAACTTAAACTTGCTTGATAAACCATAGTTTAGCTTTCGAGAGAAGAAATTTCTACTTTTGTTATGTTTTGAATGATTTTTGAGTTATGCGAGGTTAGGGTAATGTTTAACCATGATGACTTATGTTTTAAAGGCTTAAACATCATGGGTTTTTGGTTAAAAAGGGTGGAATTTACCAATAAGCCCTTTTGGTAACGAGTTGTGTTTTGAGTCTTGACCTGAGATTCTGGCTTTTAAGCCTTTCTAGGTTTCTCTATGTTAAGGTAATAGTTCCATATTATATCTCATAATCACTGAAAATGAGTCATGAGGTAGAATCATTACTGATGTGCTATAGAAATAGAGTAATTTAGATGTTTAAATCGAGGAAAATATGCAAGTTTCAAAGGTTGTTTTGTTAGATATGACATGTTTTGGGTATGTTTTGTATAAAATTGTATTTTGGATTCTAAGTTTATGAAAATATGAAAAAAGATGATTTGGCTACTTATGGCAAAAATTATGGACATTCGGTACACTTTTAGAATTGATCATGATCAAAGCATGTGTGGAAATTGAGGAAGAGCTGAAAAATAACTTCTATCATATGCCAAGTCAATATCCGAACAACATGTAGAACATATGGACTACCTGTGGGTAAAGCATGTGTCAGAAGTCCAAAATCCCAAGAGCTGACCTATAGGAATTGTTAGCCTAGCATATGCGGTGACTACATGCGCCCTCCCTGCAGGCTACATGGCTACCTGTGCCTAAGGATAGGATTCATGAAAGGACCACAAGTTGCCAATGACCCTTTTTTATCCTTTTTGTTTGGGCTTTAGTTTAGGGTTTCCTTATGTACTATGAATACCCCTTATGTGTTTTTTAGTAGAAGTTACACACTCTTGATATTTATAAACAAATTTTGAGTTTGAGATTCGAGTTTGGTATTTGAATTCTGTTGTATTGACTTTGGTTGATTAATATAGTTATGGTTTTTTTTTTACTTCTTCTTAGTGTGATTTTATCTTATGCTTTCAATCATGAATGTTGATGATTACTTCAAAAGCATAAGTGACTAAAAAACCCATAGCTAGGGTTGTGGAAATTTTGGCAGATTGATGAAGTAGGGGAAGTGCTATTGTTGTTTTGATTCGATACCCATCCATGCATTTCTTTATCTTTAATATAATAGTTTTATTAATGGTTGAACACATTATAATCCCACCTAGATTATTGATACTTAGTCCAAAAGAGGAGTAGTGACTCGGAAAAGGTAAAGACAGAAGTAATTTGGAGTTTAACTGTCGATCCATGCTTCTAGGTTTTGTCTACGTCAGATGTTTATATTTCATCTAATAACTATAGACTAAAAATTTAATAATTAACTGGGATCATGATAAGGGTTAGTAAGGAGACATACTATGATTCAAAATGTATAGTGTAAAATCCTTTTAGTCATCCAAAAAACTGTAGAAAGGACATAACCTATTGATTCTGCATACAAGGTATAGGGTTGGTTCAATAAAGCACATTAAGCCCATGGAGTTGAGAAACTAGGGGAGCACAATCCTAATGTTCACCTTTTATTGATTACAACAAAAATTTATGCTCTCAACTTGTTAGATATTGCTACTCAAAACTGCCTATTTATTTTTCTAGTTTCGCCCGTTGGTTACAACAGCTAAAAGCTATGATTCCATGTATTCCCTTGGGATTCGAATCCAATATTTGTTGGGTTACTATATTTGGCAATGAATGTATCATCTTTAGAGTGAAGGTGTAGCTTTAACCTTACCAAATTTTGGCGTTGTTCTTAAAGAATATGGTGTTGATTTGTGAATTGAAGTTATTGTAATTTTTGGGTTTTTTTTGTTCTTAGTTGGGCATACATTGGTGTATGCCTACCATATGGACTAGAGGCAATACCTTACTGCCAGTGAATCCGAATCTAGAGAAGATCCTACAAACATCTAGCAAAATCGTGGAATAGAAAAAAGATGATAATCCTAAAGGAGTTTATGATATTGTACCTTCCCCTCCACCCAAAGGAGTTCAAAATATTGTTGATTGATAGACTAGTGATCTTTTAGCTCAATATGAAAATAGGAGGAGGGAAATGGAAGAAGCTTAGCGGGTAGCTAGGAAGGCAGAGCTAGCTCAGAAAAGACAAGAAGTAAACTATTGAGCAGCACTCAGTAGATATAAGAATAGAGATAGAGGTGTCTATGTTCATGTGATCCCAAAATATTAGTATGTGAAGCCATATATAGATGATGAAGAAGATCTGGATATGTTGAGATGGTAGAGACTAGAGCTATTATTCCATTTTTTCTACCGCTAGGCATTAAGTTTGACATCAAGAGCACAACGATCCAGATCTTAAATTTGAAAGTTTTGTTTGTGGGTTTGCCTACAGATGATGTAGATATGCACCTTGCAAATTTTAGTGGAATCTTTTATTCATATACTATTCCATGGGTTAATCAAGAAGCACTTAGACTGAGATTGTTCCCTTTCTCACTTATAGGAGAAACATCTTTATGGTTAGGGGAACTGGCAAGAGGCTCTATCATTACATGGAACAAGTTGCGTACGCAATTTTTGAACCTATTCTTTTATTCATCCAGGATGTAGTAGCTTAAAGACACGATCTATTATTTTAGGCAGCTATAGTTAGAATGTATGTACGAGGCATGGTTTAGGTTTAAAAAGAAGCAGAGTATGGTGCCCAACCATCGGATGTCAAGGAAGAGCTTATTGGAGATATTTTACAGACCCTAGACCATCAGCTTTAGAGCCATAGAAAACACTATATCTGGAGAAGACTTTATGAGACTATGCTGGGAAGCAAATTTGAAGATGCTAGATCAGATCTCGCTTACTAATCGAGGGTAGAAAACTCAAGAGGTTGAGAGGGTATATGGCACATATGCTATTGGTGCCTCCTGTGACCAGAAAGTAGTTGATGATTCAGTAGCATAAGAAATTGTGCATTTAACAACTGATCTAGGGGTAGTAGCAAAGAATCTTATAGTAGTGAATTTTGAGAAAGTGAATACAGTAGCAGCGCAGGGATTGGTGTCCAAAGCTTATGTGTTAGAATTGGAGGGGGAAGTAAACTATCTGGATCATCATTTAGTGGATTTCCCAACCCAACGATAAATAAACCAAGGTCAGAACTACTATGATAAATATAGAGACAATCATAGAGAGTGAGATGGTGACTGGAGGAAAATGGATAACAATAGAGTAAAGAGAGATAGGTACATTCCGTCTGGCAGATAATATGTAGAATCAAAAATGGAAAAGATGTTGACCAAGTTGGTTAAGGGCCAAGAAAATAAGAAGAGATCAACCTTAAGAAAATTAAAGCTGACATTTCAGGTTTAACCCAAAAGGTCAAATCTTATGCCACCACTACTAAGTAGTTGGAGCACCAGTTTGGGCAGACATCACAAACACTAAATTAGAGGCAGCTAGGTACCCTTTCGAGCAACACAGTTCAAAATCCTAAAAATGATGGTCATGTTTTATCTATTACTACAAGGAGTGGTATGACTATTATGAATCCCCCACTATCTGCTGCAGAAGTTGTTGATGAGACACTTGTTATGGAATTTGAAAAGAAAATAGGTGGTAACAATACAGTTGCTAAGGAAAGAGGTAAGGGTTTGGTTGTTAAGCAGGAAATAAGACAAATTCCAAAATTGCCCCTACTTTTTCCTTAACGAATGAAGTAGAAAAGAGAGAAAGGAAAATTCAAGAGATTCATTAAGATGCTAAAAGAGTTGAGCTTAAATATTTCTCTTCTCGAGGCATTGGATCAGATGTGTGGATATGCCAGGTGTATGAAGAAATTAATCACAAACAAGAAAGGAGCTAAGATAGAGGATGTTGATGGCTTGCACCACTATAGTGCAGTCACTGTGAGTTCTTTGGCTTGAAAAAGGATGACCTCAAATCATTAACTAAAAAATGTACAATTTGGTCATCTCAATTTTCCAGAGGCTTATGTGACTTGGGAGCTAACATAGATTTGATGTCGTTGGATGTATTCAAGCAATTAGGTTTGAACTCTCTAGAACCAACTTCAATGTGGTTGTTGATGGCTGACCGCACAGTGAAGAAACCTGTGGGCATTTTGTTATATGTGATCATGAGAGTTGATAACTTTATCTTTTTGGCTAACTTTGTCATTCTGGATTGTGAGGTTGACACCAAGACACCTATTATATAAAGAAGACTATTTATGGCCATAGGTAGAGCGGTGGTTGGAATAGAGAAAGAAGAGCTAAAATTTAGAGTCAATAGAAGGCGACCTTCAACATTCAAAAATCAATGAAGTAGACTATGGACATGAGGGTGGTATCGGTAATTTATTGTATTGATGACTCTGGAGGGTAATCTTATGGGTATCTTAATGAATTTTGAATAATCAAGATACCCGTGTCATGCCGTGATGTTAAATCAAGCGCTGCATGTGCGGCAACTCATGGGATTTTTGGTGATGTCTGAGTAACCAACACATCCATATCATGCTGCAATGTTAAATCAAGTATTGAGTGGGAGGCAACCCACTATTTTAGTATTCAAATTTTTGTTGTTTTTTTGTAAGTTTTTAGCTCTTGGACTTACCCAAAATATGGTAAAATTGCTACATTCATCAATTTCCAGGTAAGGGGACTGTGTGATCCACCCATCATGGTCACAAGTCCCACACGGGCCAGGTAAGTTGAGAAATAATTAAAAAGGGTGAATTTTTCAGGATGAGAATGGAAAGTTATGGACTTTGGTACATATTTATACTCCGGGGACCATAAACTTAAGTTTTGAGGCCTGTAGTAACTGGAAAAATATCAAAATACCAAGTCTAAATTGCAGGAAGCGAGCCAAAAATTTTGGCCTTGCACATGCTGGCCACATATGACACATGAGACCCATGCCTGACCGTATGTGGCAGGTGTATGTTGCTGTTACGGCTAGGCCACGATTGTGCCCAAATTTTAATTAAAATTTTAGGCCGAGAAATACTTATATAAGACCTAAAATGCCCCCCATATATATTTAAACATCCTTAACCTCATTCCAACTCATTTAAACCCTCAAAACTTCAAATTTTCTCTTTAAATTTAAAGTTCCCTCTTAAAATAAAAAATAACCCCATACTTAAGTAAAGGCTAAATTGAATCCTATTTGAGATATCAACTTGACACCAACTTGTCCCAACACATTAAAAACAAGTACCAACTTTGGTTTTGCTTGATTTCTTCTTTGTTCACTCCAGGATTTACATAAAAGAGATAACTTTCTCGACTTGTAATGGTCATGTATTGATTTATTTATAGTATAAAAATGTTGATATGTGTGTTCCTATGAAAAATATATAGAATCTATCATGCTTGCATGTAGGAAACTTGAAGTAGCCTATAATCTCAATGTAGGGCCATGTTTTGAACTAAATTCTAAAGTTAGGACCCAACCTAATGTTGAACTTGAATGAATAGAGTAATACCACAAGTTGAGCATGTTTAGTTTTCCTTGATAATCATGATTATTGATAGGTGTGAGTACATTGGACATATTAAGATTTCAAATAGGTTACAAGGGTGTAAAAATTGAAGAAAAATTTGAAGTTTTCAAATTTTAAGTATTTCTTAAACTTTTGTTATCCCTTATCTTTGTTGGAAACCAACGACTTATTTTTCCATGTACATATAGCACCTAAATATACTAATAAGAAGAAGGGAGATACATCTAGGATGTGGTATGAGTCCTCCGATCCCAATGGTTTGGTGAAGGAGTACCCGATTCAGTGGAATAAAAAGGCAGCAGGTAGGGTGACATGTAGAGTTAGTAGAGCATAAATGTGCTAGGATACTCAAGTGGTTGCATCATGTCCAATGATGAATTTGGCTTAGATATTACCCACACACAGTCTTCCACTGAATAATGAGAAATAAGAGACAGATTCTGAGATTACTCCATAGGTCATATCTCAGGACCCCCATTCTGAAGAGGGGTCCCAGGATTTATCCGAGGATACAAATCAGTGGTACTCCATTCATAGAAGGGTACCACCACTTATGTAAAGTAGTTAAAGATACCCCTGTATATGAGTGTACAGAGTAGGCTACCCATGATGTACTAGTACAGCATGAGCAAAGTCCCGTATCCACACATGTCTTTGAGGTACGTCTTGATGAGTAAAATCTAAAGTGGTGTGTCGAGAGGATGTGGGAGATATTTGATAGGGATAGTCATATTTTGGAGAGCGAACGGCCTAAGAGATTATTTATAAGGAGTTTTGGATTGATCTATCTGAGCTTAAAAGAGTACCACAATTGTGGGTTACCTTTGATAGTTACCACTTAGAGTTGATTTTGAGACCACTCGATTCTTATAGATCAACTATGGTACGTAAGTCTTATGCATCATACCGAGCTACAGTAGTTCTTCCTATGCTCAGATTTCCTGTCCTAATAAGACACATGGTGAAGCTATAGTTTAATTATACACTTGTGAGAGGGGTCAAAGTTGATCTTTCAGCAAAGACTACTCACCAGGTCATTTTTAGTCCCGATTATTTCACTCCCACATCTAAAGTTGAGTATGACTACAAATTGAGAGTTGCACATGATCGATATATTATGCAAGAGGCTGAGCATAGACGAGAAAGGGTTGAGATGGCTAGGTTAATAGCCAGCTATATTTCATCTTTAGGTGATGCAACCCCATGGATCGAGGGTCACAGTGTGATCAAGAAGGGCCCATTGACTTTTGAGGCCAAGTTTTGGTGGTTGCTCATAAGATATTGACTATTCCCTATAGCTTCAGATAATATGTAGACTTGGAAAGAAGCAGCCCTGGTTGCTAGTATGATGTTCGGATAAGGTATTGATTTTACAGCCGACCTTTGACATAAGATCTATGATAGAGTATTTAGGGAGACAACTAATCTACCATTCCCTTGCATGATTCAAAAACTTTGTAAAGAGGCTGGTGTACCTGAGATGCCAGGAGTAAATAAGAAAATACTTATGATTACTACTGAATAGACAAAGAGTATGAAGGATATGGCATATCTATGCCTTCACAAGAGATTTAGAGAGACTGTTGCAGTACCTTGAGCCCAGAAAGAGGGCCCAATTGGTTCTACAAATCCTAGTAAAACACATGCAGGTGATATGGGTATTATTGTTAATATTAAGATAGGGGAGTAGAGAGAGGCCCCAGATATAAGTACTTAGGGTGAGTGGACACCAGCTACTTCTTTATCAGCCCTGACTTCTACCTCAGAGTCGGTTGGTATATCCTCAGAGCCTCCTTACCCATCCACTACTACTCCTGCTACAGGTAAGATTACAATATCTCGATAGTTCTTGCAAAGCATAGTGGACAGTCAGAGGGACACTGATGTTCGGTTGAGGGTTGTAGAGACCAATATGACTACCCTATATAGGTAGATGAGATTAGGGGTTTAGACTAGAATCAAGCAGGCAGGGGCTAGATGGGAGGCCGTATAGATAGATGCACTGTCTGAGCTATGTGCTAAATTCCAGGCATGTCTTGATGAGTTTGAGAGATGGGTTATAGCCTAATTTATAGAGATAGAGGTGTCAAATTAAGCCCAAATGATATAGGATTTGGATATATTACGAGTAGAGGTATGCTCTCTCATAGGGAGCTGGATAAAAGCCACTCCATCAGTTATATCCCTAGTGCCTAGATATCACTTCCACACTTACCTAGACAGCTTGATTTCTTTGCAAAGAATGAGGAGGAGATCCCAGTAGTTTGGGGCTAAGAGATGTGATATAGAAGATCTGCAGGATCCTAATATACCATATGACCAGGCTATTAAAAAGGCCAGACATGATACGATGGAGACTGTAGTCATTGATATACAGAGATGTATAGAGATAGCAGCGGGTACATCAACCAGTAGTGCACCATATTATAGCCGCCTTTGTCAGCTGATATGCCCTCATCTAGGGATAGTCATGACACGGGCGCCTAATGTATCCTAGGTATCTCCTCACTTTCTTTTATTTTGTATTATTTATGCACATTGATGATAGTGCATAATTTTTTAGTTGGGAGTGGGGTGTACTATAATCTTCATAGGTTTTTGTTGTCGTACTTCTTTTTCTATCGGTCGTGGTATGGTTGTAGAATGGCATGTCTAGATTAATTTATGTTGTATTATGTTTTATTTCGTATTGTGTTGTGTTTTAGTATAATTAGGAGATTTTTAAGTATTTAGGACAATAGTCATGTTTTATTGATATTTGAGAAAAATGATACTCCACTAAATTTTTTGTTTTAGAACTATGTGAATGTATATATGTGTGAACATTGTGGATCTTGCTATGGCATTTGGAATATGGATATGATAAGCACTTGCTAACAATTGAATGAACCGGATAAGTAGTAGTTTGTGATATCTACTCTATGTTATATGTGTGTGAGATACTACTAAGTTTCCATTGTATGTTGAATTCAGAACTTGTCTGGTTAGTCTTGCCTAGGTTGAAGGATAGTAAGTTAGGAAAGGATCATAGGTCATTTTTTATTTTACTCCACTTTTAGCCAAAATGACCTTCTATATGTGAAATAGTATCCCTTGATTCCTTTTTTGAGTCGTGTAGCCTATTTTATTGTTCCACCTAATCGTTTTCCCATTTGTCCTATAATAAATCTATTTTGGCCCTGGTCCTCCTTGGACATTCTGTACCTTAACTCTGGCAACATGACTAAGTTGAGGGAGGCTCTCATAGGGATTCATAGTGTAAAGTGGGTATATATAAGGGTAAAAAAAAAAAAGAAACGGAAAGGAAAAAAAATGACCACACCCAACCTGAATGTGCAATAAAGAATTAAAAAAAGAGAAATAAGGGTGGAATAAAAAAATGGCTAGTCAGTGAAACCCCAAGTTTAGTGTAGTGCCAAGGAGGCTTAGTCACTTGACATGTCCATATGTACCATACCATCCCCAAAGTCTACACTACAAGACGAGAAAAATTCTATATTTATCCTAACTTGGTTGTCTGAAAGATAAGGTAAAGAAAATAAGGGAAAGACTATGATATTTGATGCACATTGATTGAAACTTCTCTTCTGAGTAAGAGTGTCTCTCGACTGTCCCTGCAATGGCATGCATTATTTCATATGCATGAGTGGGACATCTTTGTTGTGAGGGCACATAAATCATGTTGCTAGCTATTTTCTTATTTTTCTTAGTGTAACTTGTCTATATATGTGGTCATTTGTTGCTAATGTAATGACATACCTTGATCCCATTGTGTCACATTGTTGTGTTTCATGTTTTACAGTTGGTTTTGAAAAGTGAGATAGGAAGGGGTGTTGTGTTTTGAGCTTAAACTATTGATTGATTGCCTTAAATAGCTTAGGTCCTCCTAATCAAGCATCGTGTTTAGTTTTATTTGTTTTTTTGTGTTTTGTAACATGAGGACATGCAAATATTCTAAGCTAAGGGTGTTGATGTACTATAGAAATATAGCACTTTTGATACTTAAAATGAGGAAAATAGGCAAGTTCCTAAGGATGTTTTGTTAGATATTGTGGTTTGGTATGTTTTGCAGGAAATTGTGTTTTTGATTCTAAGTTTGTAAAAAGATGAAAAAAGATGTTTTTGTCTACTTATGGGATCAATTATGAATGTTTGGGACACTTCCCGAATTGATCATAATCAAAGCATGTGCGGAAATTGAAGAAGAGCTGAAAAATAACTTCTGACAAAAGCCAAGTCAACATGCAGACCGTATGTAGCACATATGGACAAAATGTGGTCAAAGCATATGTCAGAAGTTGAAAATCCTGAAAGCTGACCTGCAGAAATTTTTGGTCAGGACATACGGTCACTACATCCACCCTCCCTACAGGATGCATGTGCAACCTGTGCCCAATGATAGGGTGCATATAGGGACAGTAAGTGACCACAACCCTTTTTTCTCCTATTTTGTTCGAACATTGGTTTTAGGGTTTCCTCGTGTACTATAAACAACTCTTATGCATTTTTTAGTAGAAATTACGAACTCTTGATATTTACAAACAATTTTAATTCTGAGATTCAATTTTGGTCTTGGAATTCTCTTGTGTTGACTTTGGTTGATTAATACAGTTACAATTTTGGGTATTTTTACTTCTAATTATTATAATTTTATCTTATGCTTTCATCATGAATGTTGATGATTACTTCACAAGCATGAGTGGCTAAAAACCCATAGCTAGAGTTGTGGAAACCCTAGCGGATTGACGAAGTAGGTAAAGTGCTATTGTTGTTCTGAACCTATACCCATGCATGAAATACTTTATCTTTAATTTAATAGTTTTCTTAATGGGTGCACATGTTAGGATACTGCCTAAATTACTTCTTCTTACTCCAAAAGAGGAGTAGTGACTAGGAAAATATAAAGATAATAGTAATATGGAGTATAACTGTCGATCCACGCTTTTATGTTTTATCTGCATACGATGGTTAGATTTCATCTAATAAATAGAGACTCAAAATATAATAGTTAACTGGGATCAAAATACAGTTTACTAAGGCAATATCCTAAGATTCCAAAAGTAAAGGGTGAAATCTATTTTCTCGTCCAAAAGACTATAGAAGGTACATAACTAATTAATTCTACATATAAGTTATAGTGTTTGTTCAACAAAGCACGATAAGCCTACGTAGTTGAGAAGCTAGGGAAACACAATCCTAGTGTTCACATACGACTAATTACAACCAAAAGTGATACTCGCCAGTTGTTCGATATTGCTACTCAAAACCCCTATTTAATTTTTCAGTTCCACCCTTTGATTGCAGCAGCTGAGAGCCACAATTCCACATATTCCCTTGGGATTTGACCGCAACATTTCTTTGGTTACTACATTTGGCAGTGACCGTGTCATTTTCAAAGTGGAGGTGTAGCTTAGATGTCACTAGGTACCTCTGGGCAAAAATCTGGATGTCCTCACTAGTGTGACTATGAGTCCGCACGACGACTCGTTAAGTATGATAAAGATTCATGTGTCACTCATTTCCATGGTAAATGTTCTAGGTTATGACTCTTTTCAACTGGTAATGAGTTGTTGCCTGAATCATTACCACTTGCAGCCTGACAGACTCTTGTGGAAAATTTCTCTAACTTTTGGCCATGACATTGGATTAAGGAGAGAATTGTGGAATTGGAAAAATAAATTTAATGGACTATACTTTAACAGTCTTAGATCTTGAACAGTTAGGGAATTACAATATCTCCCCCTTGGGATCATTAAACTGACTAAGTTGAGAGGCTAGGGGAAACTAAGATCTCGCACTGAATGTTTACTGGCTGAATCATGAACTGATATCTGAACATATGACTTATGCATTAGATGGTCTCATGAATGAATGGTATTAATATAAAATGACTAGATGGCTAAGATAGAAATAAAAGAATTAATTAATTAAGGAAGCTATTACCTCAAACTGGGACCGGGTTCAAAGAGAAGAGATGGGAGTACTTGGTGATCATATCCACTTCAGCCTCCTAAGTAGCTCCCTCAACTGACTGGTTTCTCCACAAAACCATCAATAAAGTGACCTCTTTATCCTCAACATACGAATTTGGAGATCAAGGATATCAATATGGACCTCTTCATATAAGAGACTACCTTCCACACCAATCTTTTCTAAAGGGACCACTATTACTGATGCTCAGTCACCAAGGCATTTCTTCAAAAAGGAGATGTAGAATATGGGCACACGAATTCCAACTCTGCAGGAAGCTTGAACTCATGGACTACCTTCCCATACTATCTCAAAATATTATAGGGTCCAGCATAATAGGTTTGATCTTCCCTTTCTTACCGAATCTCTTCACCCCTTTCATGGGTGATAATTTCAAATAGACGAGGTCACCACTATCAAATTTGAGTTCCTTTCTCCTCTCATTTGCAAAGGATTTTTGATAGGTTTGGGTTTTTTTCATCTTTTCTCTTATTTGCATAGGATTTCTGATAGGTTTGGGTTGTTTTCATTCTTTCTCTAATCAACTGACCCTTCTCCATTGCCTCATGCACTAAATCTGGCCCTATTTAAGCAGCTTTACTAACCTCAAACCGACCAATGGGATATCTACACCTCCTACCATAGAGGACCTTTAATGGGTCCATCTTAATACTAAAGTGATAACTGTTATTATAGGCAAACTAAATCAAAGGCAAGTGGTTATCCCAACTACTCTTTAAATTAATTACACAGGCTCCCAATGTATCCTCTAAATTCTGAATGCTCCTCTCGGTATGACCATCATTCTCTGGGTGAAAAATTATACTAAGGTGAACTTGGGTACCAAGACCCTTCTGAAAAGTCTTCCAAAAATAAGAGGTAAATTGGGCGCCTCTATTTTATACAATGGTCAAAGGGACTCCAGCAACTTTACCAACTCCCTAAGATAGAGTCTAGCATAATCTTTGATGGAGTCTTAAGTATTAAATGGCAAGAAAGGAAGCTGAGTAAGTCATTTGATCTACAATAACCTAAATGGAATCATACTGGCGATAATTATGAGGTAACTCTGTGATGAAGTCCATGTTCACCACTTCTCATTTCTAGGTAGAAATATTGAATTTTTTAAGCATACCACTAGGCCTCTGGTGTTCAATCTTAACCTAGGGCAATTTGAACACTTAACCATGAATTCCGCAATATATTTCTTTATACCACTCCACCAGCAGACTTCCCACATATTTTGGTACATCTTTGTGGCTCCAAGATGAATCAAATATCGTAAACCATGAGCTTCTACTAACATCTGTTGCATTAAAACACCCATATTTGGAACACATAAGCTACCCTTATAAAAGAGAACATCATCTCCACCTTAGGAGAAAACTCAACCTTTTGATTCAAAACACCCTCCATCAACCTAAGTAAAATACGATTAATATCTTGTTTTTCCTTTACCTTTACAACTAAAGAGGATTCCAAATCATTCTGAACCTAAACACTACCTTTAGTCCAATCAACCAACCGAACTCCTAGTCTAGAAAGCTGGATAACTTCACGAATTAAATCCTTTTTTCATCCCAAACATGAGCAGCACTACCCATTGATAATATGCTAGGGGTGTCGGCCACAAAATTGGCCTTACTCGGGTGATACAACACTCTCATATCGTAATCTTTTAATAGCTTTAGGCATCATCTCTAAAGAATATACAGATATTTCTGAGTGAACATATACTAAAGGCTTTAGTGATCACTGAACAAATACACATGAACCCTATAAAGGTAATGCATCCAAATTAATAAGGCAAAGACAATTGCTGCCAAATCAAGATCATAATTCAGATAGTTATTCTCATGAGGTTTTAGCTATTTGGAGGCATATGATATGACCTTTCTCGTTGTATCAACAAAATGCCAAGATCAACTCGAGAAGCATCACAATACACTACAAAACCATCTGAACCCTCTAGTAGAGTCAAAACTGGAGTGGAGATGAGTCAAGTTTTTAACTCCTGAAAACTCTTCTCGCTGGAATTGGACCACTAAAATTTGACTATCTTCTAAGTCGTTCTAGACATGGGGGAAGCAATAGAACAAAATCCCTCAACAATTTTTTTGTAGTAACCAACTAGACCTAATAAACTCCTGATGCTTGAGGAAGAAATAGGTCTAGGCCAGTTCCTTACTGTATATGTGTTTTGGGGATCAACTGAATACCATTATCGTAAATAATGTGACCAAGGAAAGCTACTGATTTTATCTAAAAATCACATTTATTAAACTTAGCGTATAACTAGTGATCCTTGAGGGTCTATAAAATAATATTTAAATAGTCTGCATGTTCACCCTCACTACAAGAATAAATGAGAACGTCATCTATGTATACTATAATGAACATGTTCATATGTTGCTTGAACACCTTGTTCATCAAGTCCATCAAAGATGAAGGAGCATTCGTTAGTCCAAAATAAATAACTAAAATTCAATGTGACTATACCGAGTTCAGAAGGTCATCTTCAAAATATCACATTCTCTAACTTTAATCTGATAATAGCCAGATCTGAAGTTTATCATAGACAAATAATTCGCACCTTAATATTGGTCGAACAAGTTATCAATCCTGAGTAGAGGATACTTATTCTTGATTGTGACTTTGTTTAATTGATGATAATCCATGCACATTTTGAGAGAGGGAATTTTTTTTACATGAAGTGAATTAGAGCATCCCATGAAGAGACACTAGGCTTGATGAAAACCTTATCGAGGAGATATCTCAAATGTTCTTTCAATTCCTTAAGCTCAACTGAAGCTATTTTTAAGGTGGAATTTAGATAGGCTGGGTATCTAAATGGAGATCTACTCTGAAGTTGATTTTCCTCTCGAGAGGGACTCCAAGATGCTCTTCAGGAAACACTTCTAGAAACTCATTAAAAAGTGGAACTAACTTGAGACTTAGGGTTTTAGACCTTGAGTCATTGACTCAAATAAGAACATAGATGCACCCTTTAGAAACTATTTTCCTTGCATTGAGGAAAGAGATAAACCGACTTATGGGCACTGAGGTACTACCCTTTTATTCTAGGACTGGCTTATTAGGAAACTTAAACCAGACTATTCTATTTCAGTAATCAATTGACGCATTGAAAAAGTAGAGCTAATCCATACCTAGGATGATATCAAAGTCGACTATCTCTAACTTTATCAGATTAATTGAAGTGACTTTTTATAATATTATGAATGGGCAATTTTAGTCTACTCATCTAGCTATAATAGAGCTACCAACAAGTAGAAATTGTGAAGGGCTCTGCAAGGATTTTGGTACTTACTCCAAAATCAACTACTATATAGGAGTCACAGGAAAGTGTGGTTCTGGGGTTTAATAATGTTTAAACATGAAGGTGAAAGAGTTGTAACATACTAGTAACCATATCAGGAGAACCCTCTTGCTCATATCCACTCTAAAGGACATGCAGTTGATTATGACGTTGTACATTAGTTTCGCTAAAAGTAGTACCATGCTGAGTCAAGCGATCTATTGGAACTGCTAAAGAATGAGTCTGTCCATGCTGATGATCATTTCTACCACTCTGTGCACTGCTTGGCACTCTCTTATTTGGTGGTCTTACTTACCACACCTAAAACAAGAATCGCTACCTACCATGAACTCGTCGTTGTTGATCTTACCACATCTCTTACAAGTTGGGTTAGTGTGACCACTATTTATGCTACCCTGGGACTTAGAGCCTAGTGATTTATCATGAGCATCCATCTAAAAATTTGGCACTGGAGCCCTAGTAAATGATGGTTGGGGTAGAATTATTCCAACTATCTAACCTCTTTTTAGAGAAATTAAAACTATCGATCCTGGCCCTCTTAGTTTCTCTTTCTTTCTCTTTGAGATTCTCTTCCTCAATCTATTGATCATAAACATCAATCTAGAGCGGTCTATATCCTTAATAAACATAGTCGTCCTAAACTCCTTGACGACACCCTTATAAACACCAAATACCAACTTACTCATTCACGCTCTAAAATCTGCCTCATTGGTCAAAGCCTACCTAGCTAACTGAGTAAACTTGAATGAATACTCCCTCACACTCATGTTACCCTAATTCAAGTTAATTAAATCTTTTACCTTAGCCTCTCTCAACTCAAGTGGAAAGAACTTTCCTAGAAAACCAGTAGCAAACTTGTTCTACTCTATAGGCCATGCTTCAATACCCCGGTCCTCCATTCACTACTTAAACGAAGTATGGTCCACTCCATACAATTGGTAGGCAGCCAAATCAGCACTCTTATTCAAAGTAAAACCCATAATCGTAGTAACTTTATGAACACTATCTAGGAACTCTAGTGGATCATCCTCAGACTTAGATCCAGAAAGTATTAGCAAATTCATTCGAGTGAAATCCCAGATTTTGGTTGTTGCCATACTCACCACTAGGTTTTATAGGTCAATAACCAACTAGTTATTCTAAGCATCTATGGATTGGGTTAATGTCGTTAAAGAAGTCGTATGTTCAGTGTGAGAGACTTAATCATTCAAAAGGTCTTCAAGAATAGGTGGTGGTAGTAGCTTATCCCTATTCTTTCTTCCATTAGCCCTTTTGGGAGGAAATATCTATAACAAGTAGAGGATGAGTTATAGGAAGAATTTTAATAGAGCTTGCGCTCCATTGCATGATATGAATAATGAAAGAAGTGAGACTTTCCTAAAATGTTTTATAGTCTCTCTCCCATAAGTGTGGCGCATTTCACACCCATGAATAAGACTCTACTTAATGCAGCATTCAGACACCCTAGGATACTTTAAACCTTGTTCTCTAATACTAAGGGTATTATAAACTGAGACCACCCCTTAGTCGTAACATGGTGCTTCGAATCACAAGTGACCCCAAGCCAACCCATGGATTGGCATAAGAAATAAATAATGGAGGAATGTAACAAAATACTGAGTGGAAGCTAACTGAAGTAAACTAATAAATAAATAATCATAAAATAAAGATAAATATCTTTTAAAGATACTCAATGAAACTAAAAAGAAATATGTCTGATAGTCTGAAAGCCTCTAAACCTAATGAGTAGTTGCGATTGGCCCCCAAATAACTCTGACTAATTAAAGTAAGATAAAGTACTAAAATGAATAGCTGATACGATAACTATTCCTCTGCTGATAAGGACTTACCAAGGCTACAGCTGAGTGGCGTGTAAATGCACTAAGGGCGGTCCTATTACTGAGTGTCTGAACTAATATTATGAGACAATATAGCACAAAGAAGTAAGCAATTATTACTTTGAATGTACTGAGTATTCTAGATAAAAAGCTAGCTAACATATAGATATACTGAGTATTAACGCTTGAATAAAAAATTGACAGCTAGACCAAGTACAAACATATCTTTGGTATCTGAATAACTAAATGACTGAATACTATACACTTGTTCATGAAAACCTGAACTAAACAAAATTTGACTACGGAATTGAGAACTGTGGGAGATAACTACAACCGACATACCCTAATCTGAGCAAAATTGGGGTCCAACATATAACCCTAGTTAGAGGGGTGCTAGTACCTTACCGAGGGTACCAACACTAGATAGTGTGGAGCCACTAAACTAATTTCCCAAAGGTGATGCCATAATTTTGGGACTTAGGGACTACTACTAACTATCTCAAGTTAAACTGATATGTGAGCTGCCATCCCTTTGTTCACTCGATGCTAAGTACTACTCCCAACTGAAAGACACTGAAGTATAACTGATACATGAACTAAAAATTAATATGCTTAAATCATGGTATTTTATAAATAAAAATGCATGCCTAATTTGAAGTAATCATAGACATGCAAATTAATGAATGTTTAAGATCCTAGGTTTGGGAAGTTCGTAACCCACTACCAATGACTAATGCAATGGAACATGATATTATTAAAAGTTGATCATGGTTGAGAATGTCATGAATAAGGCTTAATATTTCAATAATTAATTGTGATATGGAAGTTCATAATTCTTGGACATATGGAGACACAAATTTTATGGGGAAACATGTATTCATCATTTATACACAAAATAAATTGAAAGAGTTGAACAAAACTCATATTTGACCTGGAACATAAAAATAAGAGGAAAGGAAATTTTACTTGAGAATGGAGGAATTATTGGAACTCAATGCGTGGAAGGTACCCATTGATGAAATCCCAAATAACTGAAAGCAAACCCATCTAACTTGCTTGATGATCCCTAGTTTAGATTTTGAGATAAGAAATTATTTCTTTTGCTATGTGTTCAATGATTTATGAATTATGAGAGATTAGGGTAATGTTTACCCTTGATAACTAATGTTTTTAAGGCTAAAACATTATGGGTTTGGGGTTAAAAAGGTGGAATTACCAAAAAGCCCTTGTTAAAATTGTGCAAAAATTTTTGTCCCAATTGTCATATCTCACCCAATTACTCATACCCTCTGGTCACAAGTCGTGGTCTGAGTCCTGAACTAAGATACTGGGTTCCAAGCATTCACTATTAAGGCAACGACTCCTCGTCCTAATGACTCGTTAGGTCTGGCCATGAGTCATTAGGTGTAGTTATGGACTGAACTCATTTTTTGGGTTCCTCTCTATAAAGGTAATGGTATACCCTATGACTCGTTGTCACTGATAATGAGCCATGAGGTAGAATTGTTACCCCTGGATGGAAATCTATGGTTCGTTACTAATGTGGCTATGAGTCCACACGATGACTCATTATGTATGATAAAGTGTCGTATGTTCGACTAGTTACCACTGAGTAGAATCCCCTAGGTACTCATGCCATGGTAACGAGTCTAGGTTACAACTCGTTACAACTGGTAATGATTCATTTCCTAAATCGCTATCACTGGCAGCCTGACAGACTCTTAGGGAAAATTTCTCTAACTTTTTTCCATGATATCGATAAAGGCGAGGCTTGTGGCATTGAAAGAACTAATTTAATGGCCTATACTTTCATGGTCTTAGATATTGAAAACTTGGGGTATTACAGTAGCATAAGATGAGGAAAATAATTCATCCTAAAAACTTTTCCTTCTATCACGATCTTTCACATAGATTTCATAAGACATATGGGAGAAAGAATCATAACTCACATTGTCTTCATCATAATGGTGTGGAATATGAGAACCCCTATAACCTCTATATTCACTATCAAATTCATCAAAAGATACTTCTACTCCTTTATGTTCATCAAAAAAGCCATAAGCCCCATTTATTTTACATTCATCTCCGAAGTAGTAGTTATCTCCATCATATTTGTTATGATCACAATCATTCCTTCATATAATTCTCTATCATACTCAAAAGCCTCATTAGTTTGCTCAAAATCACCGAAATAACCCTCACGTGGCTCATCATTATTATACTCATAGTTTATGTCACTACAATTAAAAACAAACAAACTTGAATCAAGAAAATTAACAACTAAATAAGAGATAGAAGAACAAAAAGAATCAGACTCAAAAGAAAACTGAGTAACAAAAGTAGAAAAGTTACTTATTGTTGCGCTTAATTTGAAGAATCAAAGAGATGATATGTTTTTTAAAAGTATTTAACAAGTGATTAAAGATGTTAATTTATTGTTAAATAGTTGAGAACTTGAAGGAAAAAGAGTATAAAAAAGTACAAAGTTTGGATACTTCGAAAAAAAATTGGGAGATTACTAATTTGAGCATCCCAACAAGCATTTAGACCTAGCTAGGGCACTAACCTATAAAAACTTACTTGGTTGGGTTCAAAAACAATCACCTGGCCCTTTCTATAGCACTAACTGTTTAGGTTTTTGGCTTGTTGATGACATTTAAGACGCGTGGTTGTTGTGTTAGCGTTGACTCATTGACTTTCTGGCGTGGCAGTCCACACGGAAAATCAATTTAATATTTTTCAAATATCCAAAATTGGACCCACTAGCACTAGGAACAACTTTTACTTAAGAATTTTTGGATAAAGGTGTACTTTTTTCTATCTTTTTCTCTAAGAACAATATGAAGGAGATCAAGAATACCAAGAAAACCTCAATCTTCAAGAATTTATAACTCCATCATTTTAACTCCAAATTCGATAAAAAAAATTACCTTCGCGCTTCTTTCAACACCTCGAACAAACCTCATAATTTTTAGCCCTTAATTATAAGCTAAAAATAAATTCATTTTCTCTATCTTCAAGCTTTGAAAAACATCACGAAAACTCAAAAATTCAACCTCAATCAAAGGATTTTCGATTGGCATAATTTGTAAACAAAACCTCCTTTAAACACTACAAACAACTCCAATAATTTTTATACTCCAATTTCAACCCAACTGCTCTGGAAAATTAAACCCACTTGCAATTTCTTCAAACTGTGAAGAACACCATAAGCTTCAAAGTTTACCCTGTTGAAAAGCTAACTCTATTCCCCCCAAATTTTAGATACAATCTCTAAATAACTAGGAAACAAACCCCAATATAGTTAAACCTCTAATTTTGCCTCAACCAACTAACCCACTTTACCTTCTTTAAGTTTTTTCATGCTTATTAATAGTGAATTTTCAAAAAACTCCAAATCTAATAAAATTTCAAATCCACACTTCAAAAATAGTAATGAATACTAATATATTGCTAGAAACTCAAAAAATACATGAATCATATCATTTTTTTATTTTTTACCCAATTTTTTGACAGGATGTTTAGATTTATGAATCTAGAATTAAGAATTCTTGGAAAAACTATTTAACCTAACTCTAATACCAAATGATAATGATCCTAGACAGAGGTGACTACATCAATTTTGAAACATAAAACTAAACAACAAAATTAAAGGATAATTCTGAAATAAAAGATGAGAAGTAAAGAAAAAAGGATCAATTAAACAATAATTAAGCAAAGAAAGAAGAAGGACTGAATCTAATACATGAGAAACCAAATTCAATCCACAATATGAAAACTCGATGATCAATCAACCAAATAAGATAACACAAGAAATTTAGGAATCCACCTAAATAACTTGATCTAAGCTAACAATTGAAATTAAACCCAATTACTACTCTAACCTTTTGTAACTAAATATCAAGACTATTCAAGACAATTCAATCATCCAAAATATAAGAAATGAAAATGGATAATACAACTTTTTATAGTCATTACCTTGACAAAAGTGTACTATTACAAAAATAGACCAAAAGTGACTATTTCAAAAATAACCCACAAGGGACCTTGATTGCCCGAATGTTATCTTGATTGCCCATGACCTTGTTTAACTGTTTCTTCATGCCTTTTCTGAGCTCCAAGCTATTTTCAATAAATAGAAGCCCCTTTTAATATGATCCAAGCAAACTGTGCTTGTATTAGTGGGTTACATTGGTTTGTATAACAAGTATGTGTAAGGTTAACTGAAGTGAAGTCCTCGATAGCGCTCAACTTACACGTTAATTTAAGTGTAAGGAGGTCGTTGTCAATATATTTACCCAACTAGAAGTTCAGGTTGAATCAACGAGGAACAATGTGAATGGCAATTGAGTAAGTTTGAAATAATAGTTGCTTGTTAGGGTCAAACCTATGGTACAAAATGGTTTGGGGGGTTTTCAATGTTGTTGAATGTAAAGGCTTCTTGGAATTCTAAGGGACTAATTCAAGATTAAGAATTATTAAAATATAATTAATTAAAATGGATCTTAGAACTATGCTTTCCTAGGGGAAATTTATGCATGGGAACATGATAGTTTGATGCAAATTCTAATCGTTAATGATGTGGTAGGCTAGGTCTAAACTCCTTGAGGTTAGTTCTTCAACAAAACCTCAAAGATGTCACACACTGACTCTTTTGAGTACCTAATGAGTATGTTGATTAAAGATACCCAATACCTTAATTAGGCACTCTTATTTCTAGGATAGTACCCAAGGGATATTCAACCTCATATTCACTCTTATGTCTAAGATGCTGAAAATTAGAAAACTAAGCCTAATAATTGTCCACTATTTCCTTGGTTCCCACATCCCTCTTTCAAGGATTAAGAGGGTTCCTAAAGTTTACCTAGACCCCTCTTTCAAGAATGGTTTAGGCTTTCAATATCTTGAGGATTTCACCCACAAACCTATTTTGTGTATTTAGAGATTTCACCCAAAAATCCCAATCAATTTACTCAAGCAATAGTAGAACCCAACACCAACACATTTGTATATACACAAATGAATCACAACTCATACATAAATGCACCCTATTCATACATAATCTTGAGGGGAAGAACTAGCTACTCATAATGATAATAAAAAAAAAATAAAGCAAAGTCTCCATTAAATTGATTAATCAAAAAGAAAGAGAATGCAAACCACACTTTAAGATTAAATGAATCCTCATGGAATTTGTCAATCTCTACTTAGAAGTTACTCTAATGTCTTCTTAGCTCAAGATCAGTATAAATTTATCTCCAAACTCTAAGAAATAACAAAAACCCTAAAATAAGAATGGGAGGTAGGGTTTTAGAAGGATGATTCTCTTTAGAATGAATGGGTATTAAGAATTAAATGGGATTTAGGGCTACTTGGAAAATTACATTTTTGCCCCTGTAAACGTGTTAAGATCACTGTGATTACGGTCTTCTTAACTGACTTAACTGGCTTTGATCGCGGGCTTCAGGCCACGATTGTGGTAACTGAGACTATGTTCTGCTCCAGGTCTTTTCACACTTTTCAGCTTATATCTGCATTTTTTTTTCATAACCAATATTCTTATGAAATGTTAAAAATAGTATATTTAATAGAGAATTTGTCTCATTTAGACATTCAAATCATATTAATGTGCATGGTAGTAGAGTGAAAATAAGTGGTAAATTCTCCACTTATCAATCCTTTATTTGGATAGAGTTTAAATAAGAATAGTGAGAATTGAGTTAGGAATTGATTGATTTATGAATTACCTTGGTGTTCTTAAATATATATATTCCATTGGATCATTGATTGAGTAGGTAATTGTTATATAGTTAAGAGTGGGAATTAAGGAGGAAAGTGGTTAATCATCATATACCGATGTTATATTTTAAGTGCATATTTTATTTTAGATATTTTCATTGTGTTTACGTGATTTAACTTGGGACGGCTAATGATGTTTACCAGTATGTGTGGTTTTTCTAATGCTACTCTTGTTATATACTTCTTAGGGTATAGCCTGTTACAGGATTAGTTTATGTTTAATTGCTTGATACGGAGAGAGATCTTCAACAGTTTCACTCTTCTAATTCCTATGGTAGAAGCTTAGTCCTATCTATTTTCCTTGTTTTTAATCAGCTTTTCTACCTTTCTAGACTTTATATTCAGGGTAAAGAATTGTGTGTTATGTATTTGATTATCTGTGATAAACTTTATATTATTGTAAAAGAGATTTATATATCTCTTCCATAATATTTTGCATGTTTTATCATTAGGTGGTAAGGGTTCTCTTATCTAGGTGGATTAGTGTAGACATCTTTATGATTTGATTATTTGTATTATGATAGTAAGTATCAGAGCTTAGGTTCCCAATGTCCCAAGTATATGAACAAATGTCTAGTAGAGTCCTGAATATTAGTGTGTTGACGTCTATATTGAATCTTTAGGAAGCTATGAGGCATTCTAGAAATTATTTCGCTTCCTTATTTCCTTTTATGTTTTCCTTGTTGATTGGTTGTATGGGTTGGTTCTAATTTCTATATATTGATTCCAATAGGTATCTAAATCAAAATAATTACAGGCTACCTGACTTTGTTTGAGAAACACAAGCAACAAAATTCGAACTTAAAAGGTTTTAATTTGTATTTGGTCGTGCAAGTTATTTTTAATATGTTAGATAATCAACTAGTGGTCATCAAGAATGTGGGTTAATAAATATGTTTAGAGAACCAAGAATGCCAGGCTGAGTGATTTTTTAATAAAATTCATGAAATTAGGTTAAAACTGAATTGATATTTTGAGAATTTGTGATAAGTGAAGTGGTTGTAAGTTGACTACATGTTGTTGTTTATGAACTTGTATGGTGAGTAATTAAATAAAATTTTATGCTTAAGTGTTAATCATTATAGATTTCTAATCATTATGGATGGTACAGGTAAAGGTGGTAGAAGAAATTGCTAAACTAATACTAGTTTCCTTAATTTTAAGTGGTTGTTATATGAAAAGTATAAGCATGACCAGTGATAAATCCTTAGGGAAAGCCTAATATGTTTATTGATGTTGATTTTAAAATATATAACTGTAGTGTAAGAATTGAGTTTTGAGTAATTATCAATCTTTTCGAATTGTTGGGTTTTAATCACAGAATTATGATTTAGCTGTTATATGGATTAGAATTAAAGTGTTGTAGAAGGGAATGGGGTAAGGGGACTGAAGGGACTGAGAAATTTTTCTAGGCAACTGCATGTGGGCAGCTATAGCGAACACTGCACCATAACTATGACCATAATATGGCATAAATTTTTTGACTATGGTAGTGTTGTGGTAGCGACATTCAGGCCGCAATAAAGGGATCAACTTGGGTAGGATCCCTACCCTATTTCCCCTATTTTTGCATTTTATTCCCAACCTGTCCAAACCCATTTATAAGTTACTAGTTATCAAATAATTGGTGTAACATGTAATTTATAAGGTAATATAGTGCATGCATCAAAAGAATATAAATACAAGCATTAAAATGTGAGAAACAAATAAGAGATTGTTTGTTCACACCACAAATAGAGGAGACCCAAATAAAAAAGATAATTAAAAATACAAAGAGGAGAGGTAAGCTAACATAAATCGAGGGATCTAGTTGAAGGACCCATCATCACCAAGGCTCGAAGCATCGAAGCCCTCCTCTTCTATGTCACTTAAAAAGGAGAAATACTATTTATTTATCTTAGGAAGCTGGTGGTTAGTGAAGAAGCATTTAAATATGACCTTGACGACCTTCCACGTCTAGATAATCATGCATTTTTAGGACAACCTCTTATTCTTCTCATCCATCTTACATCAAAGCTCTGTATAGTCCTGGAAAAGTATTGAATAGGGATGGAGCTGGAAGGGGTTAAACCCTGGAGAGTCAAGTGGGCATGATTAAGGAATCTCCTTAAAGGAGCTATGTCCACCTCTAAATACTCCTAGGATATCGAGGATTATGTGGGAGGGGCATCCTCTTTCTCAAATACTATGAAGCTCACCCTCTCTATCCTCACTTTTATATCTTTTTTGTTCCAATCCTATGCACCCTTCACCTTAAGAGATTTGAAGGAAGTATCGCTCTTAATGTCCCTATCATCATCCTCCCTAGGCACACTTACACAACTTCATAATCAGTTTTAAAATGTAGGGAGATTTTTTGTTGTCTCAATAGAAGTCGTTCTATTTCGATACTATTTGTGCCCCCATATTCAGTGAAATCCTCATATAGCACAAGTCATCACCAGAGCCAAAAGTTATGTCATATTTACCCGAAGGATAAATCCTCCTAGTCACCAAATTAAGCCACCTTCAAGCATCTGTACTGAAATGCATACTTTTAATCCCATCGGGACTGTTCTAGTAGACTTGTTGAATTACCCTCAGCAATTAGTTTGTCCCTCATCCACTATATGTCTATCTTTCAAGGTATAGCATCACATTCAGTATTAGGGACATAAGGACATTATAAACATAAGAGAAGAAAACATGCTTCAAAAATTCATTCAAGTTCAAGAAAAAATTTTATTTCAAAAACCAACCCCAAAACATACTTGTTTTCTACATTTTCAAGTATAAATCTACAACATTATGGGTAATAGAGTAAAGATATAAAGTTAGAAAGAAACTTACCATGCTTTCGGTGTTAAGAGAAAATTAATTTGAGAGAAGAGTGGAGTTTTGTGTTTGAAAAGGTGGGAAACCTATTCCTCAACCTTAAAATCCCCCATCCCACTATAGTATCTTATAGCCTGCTATGCTAGGAAAATTCCTACTATAGCGGGACGCTGTCCACTTTTGGGGGCAAATATATTTTGTCCTTTCATTTAAAATTACTTAGAAAATTTTAGATTTATTGGTGAGGAATGGGTTATCATGGTTACTCATAATCTCTTTTCAAAGATAGCCTTGTGCTAATCTCTTTTGCGATAAATTATGTATAGATTGGTGCAATATAATTTATGCAAATTTATTATAAAGTTTAGCAAAAGAAGTTTTGAAATAAAAAATTCTAATCAATGTATGAGTACTAATAATCCGAGTCCATTTTCATCTAGTTCTTTTCCTACCACGATCAATTAGGGATGAATGATAGGTAAATTGGTATCTGTTGTCCAATTTGTTCCATCGATACTAAAATCACTACGTCCAAAGGGCATGAGGTATGGGAATTTCTTTAATATCCTAAACAATATTTATAAAGAGTTTTTTAAAATAAATTTAGATTATAAAAAATTTAGGACAGACTAACGTCATTCCACTATGGCGAGAGAAGACTTCATGGTTGAAACACCCAAGAGTGTGGCCTTACAAAAAAATTTTATTAATTGTTGATGATCATGACATATGTTGTGTTGTATCATTGTTGTGTGTTGTTTCTAACTTGTATAAAGGTTACTTGATGCATGTTGATGTGTTAACCTGCATTTATACTTTTCTCGCAATGCATGGTCCAGCTAGGGGGGAATTGAAACACCTAAACTTGAACCCTTGAAAATACATCTCCTTTTAATATCCCTGGGATGGGTACGATTGAAGGGATTCAGTCATACCTTTGGTCACAACTCGTACCCGTATGCCCCTCCCCTTTCGTACTTTAAGTAGAGTGTTAAGGTAGCATATTATCTCCTACACAACAAGGCCATCCCTTGGCTATAAACATGCATATGAGTCATATACTACAAGGTCTTATGGAGTAAAAATCTAACCTAGAGTGGACTATTTTTGTTACAAGTTAAGCTCATAATTAAGGCATGATTTGTACCCTTTTGTTACGAATCAAAGGTGCCCTCTTATACCCACGACAATGTGGTTGACCTAGGAGAAGCCTAGGGTATGATTTAGGTTACCACTCATACCCTAGGTTACGATTGCCATATGAGCCGTATGGGGGAGTCGTACCCCTACACAAATGGACATTCCAATTTTTTATTAAGGACCTTTTGGTCATTTTCCTTGACTAAAACCCTAAGTCGTTGCACTATATAAGGCATTTTAGCGTCCTAAGTCTTCATTTTAGAAGACTCAAACACTCTAAAAAACTCTCTCAAGCTAATCTTTGGAGGATTAGAGGTTTCAAGAGTGGTCTTTAAGAGGCAAAGGAGAGTCAAGATTGTTAGTGTGTCATCTTTTTTAAGGCATGTACCTCTTTCCTTCTCTAGATAACTCTAAACTCATGTATTTCACACTTGGATTAGTAAGTGTACATGGTGGTTTTGAAATCAAATAAAAACGTTTTATTTCCTAATGATGAATAATGTTGATTATTGCTTAGACTTATGTACATACATATTATTATTGATGCTTTGCATGTGTGGGTGTTTTTTGTTTGTAGTCTAACCAATGAGTCTTGAGAAACCCTAATGTTGATGATTTTTGCTTTGGATATAGCCTTGGTAGAGGTATATAAACAAGGTGTTTGTGAAAAAATCTAAGTGAAATGCCTAGTTACATATTGATGATATATTGAGTTAGGGCAATGGCCTGATGAGCATGAATGATTGGTAAATAGTATGTTAAAGTTATTGTAATCCATGTATTATGTATTTGATATTATTGTTGGGATAATGGCTAATAAGGGTTTGAAGCCCTAAATATGAAAATAAACATGTTATGTATGTTGAGCCTAAATATGGTGAGAATATGATGAAATCTTGCTAATGAGTTATGAATAGTTATGTGGGTCTTGGTAATCATAAATGAAATTAAAGATGTGTTGAGTCAAGGCATGTGGCCTATTGTAGATTAATAGTTAAATAGTTTTATCAAGGATAAATATGTATCTATTGAATCGGCCTAATGGATATGAATGAGTCATGATAATGTCTAAATGAATGTAAATACTTATGGATGGTTGTCAAAGGACTTGTTAGACATGTATTGAGTTATCATGATTGTGAATGCTTTGTAAATGGTTGCTATGAACCTTGTTAATAATTTAATGAATTAGCCTATGGCTTAGAATGGTGTGATGGTCTTATAAGTATAAATTATTGGTTATTGATGTTGTGGTAATGTTGTTGGCTATGTAATTTGTTAAACTATGACTATGTTTGTTTGACAGCTAAGAAAAGGGGTTAAATTCCCTAAACTTGAACTTGAATGGTGTATTGAACCAAGTGTCGTAAACACATAATATAATATTATTAATGATATGTGAATAGTTTGTGTGGGTCTTGAGGACCACAAATTAAATTGTATGATGAATTGAATGAAGGCATGGCCTATTAAGATGGTTGAGCAATGGAGGCTCCCATAAGGACCATGTGGTCATGTATGACAATTGAATTGGCAAAATGAGGCAATGCCCTTAAATATGACATACATTGTATGAATATGAATGCATGAGCTAATAGGTCAAGAGTTCAATGTCGACCAATTATGCCAATAAAATAATGAGTGATTTAAGTTGCTCATCAAATGATATAACTAGTGATTCGAGTTCCTAGTTCCACGAAATAATGAGTGAATTGAGTTCCTTGTCAATTACAAAGCTCGTGATTCGAGTTCCTAGACTGGTGATATGAATAATAATTCAAGTTCCTTGTCTGAAGAGATCACTTGAGGTTAGAATATCTCATCGATGACATGGCTAGTGATTTGAGTTCCTAGACCGGTGATAAGACTAGTGATTCGAGTTCCTAGTTTAATGAAATAAAATGGCTGGTGAATCAAGTTCCTCGACCAGTGATTTAAATTTGTAGTTCAATGAAATAAATTGGCTAGTTATTCAAGTTCTTAGACCAGTAAAACGACTAGAGATTTGAGTTCCTAGTTCAATGAAATGGCAATGAGATTGATCGAATAGGTCAACTTGGTTAAATTGGTTAACTTGGTCAAATGTGGTATGTTGGTTAAGTTGGTTTGGGATTCGGATCCTTATGGCTAATGTAATAATGAAGTTTAAGGTTATAAAATCTTTTAAGGTGGATGAGTAAAAGTTCTTTACTCCCTGTCTCATAAAAGAATATTTTGAGAATACATACTATGTATTGTTATTTTATGGCATAATATGAACATGATGTGTATGTCTATGTGTATGAGCATGTGTTTAAGAATGTGATAAGAGTCGTATGCCCAATAAGAATGGTTTGGACCTAAGTGTAAAATATCGGAGTCCTCCACTTGATGCCTCATGGTTAATGAGTCTAAGAATATTGTTAAGTCTTGATATCTTGTTGGCATGTTTAGATATATATATATGTGTGTGTGTGTGTATATGTATCTATAAGTAAGGATAAGTGTATGAATGTGATTGAACAAGATAAGTTGACTTGTTGAATGATGATATTATTTTATCCTTATCCTTGAGTTACATACTAGCGCTCTAACCGCCAATCATTTCTGGATGCTATGTCCCCATGCGACATAGGAGTTGGAGCATCTTCTTCTTCTATGCAGTGCACAGGTGTTCAAGTGGATTCATGCATTGACCTTGAAGTGCTGATCTTCTATACTCAAGGAGACCTATCTTTCATAGTTATATTACTATATTTCATACACTTGTATAGGATGGTACTTGGCTATTGTCGGGGGCTTGTCCCGACATATTATCAACTTCAATTGGTAGAGGTTTTGTAGATGACTGTGGACTTAGGCATATTAACTTGACTATTGTTATTAATGAAATATTAGATATTGTCTTTCTAGGCTTACATTTCTGCCATCCTATTATATGGTTGGAACCCATCGGACCCCTGTGGATAGTTATTGAAAATTAGGTTAGGTTATTAGGGCGACCTTCGATTCATGTGAGCTCAAGGTGCCCATACAACATCGCCCAAAGTATGGGTCGTATCAATGGTAACAATATGCTGGTTGTTATAGCGTGGGACCAAAAATAATCCATCCGAGTTTAAACTTCATTTTTCTTTTTGGTTGTAAACTAGAACAAATCTTTATTCTAAAACTCCCTCAGGATTTCCTCAAATCTTTGGTGTAATGTAGACAATGGAGTATGTTTAGAAGGGGTGAAACTCAATAATTTTTTTGTGGTATTCATGATGGGGATTGCTAGAATGAATCTAAGATTATAATTTCATGCCTTTGTAGTAGCTTTTGCTATCCATGTAAGCTATATTTAACTATGTAGTAAGTCGTGTTATAAAATGTATGCATAATGTAGATTGATGGGAGATTTAATGCATAGGCCTGCAAGCAAAGTATTTGGATGGATAAAAATAGTAAAGTAGGGATAAGGAGATAAGATTGATATTCTTGAATGAGGTATTGTACTACAATTAATGCTGCTCTAATATTTTTTTTATATGCCTAATCGATTGATGAGCAAAAAAATAATTCAGTATGGTGGTGTATACATAATAATATGATGGATGTGAATTCCTTGTTCCTTACATAATGAGTTTATTATGTGATTTGGAGATGACTTAGAGTTAAGGTGGAAGTTGGAAAGTAATAAGTGTAGATTATAAGGGTTGTGTGTATCCTGAATATCAGTAGCCCGAAGGTTATTCTAAAGTAATGTGTGTATACTTGTTATATATTTATTTACTTCAGACATTATCATTAGTAAAAGGGCAGGTGATTTTTTAATTATAGTTAAAGACATAATTTGGTTCATATGTGCATGTTAGCTGCTTATTTTTCTACTTGTTACAATATGTGATATTGAATGTTATCTTCTTGGATAATTTTATAAGTTTTTTGATCACTTGAAGTGAGATTATGTAAAAAGGCTTATTTTAAAGTGCAATTATGGTTGATATCTCATTATGTGATTGTATATGTTATGACATAGATTAATATTGTGAGATGAATCAATAAAGGTTGATTATCACAGAATTGGTAGAGTTTTGGTCGTATAAAGGCGGGGATGTTGGAATAAGGGTAGTATAACACCTGATTTTTTATAAGGGTGACTATCACTAGTTGTTTGGATTATTTAGTACATGGACTAATCTTGTCCCTTGTAGATCATGGCTTTTGGAGATTATAAAATCCATATTATGTGGGTACATGATATTGGAGACTTTGATAGTTCCATAAGTGGATTGAGTTTTATTGATATTGCTATTTTGGTTCCAAGAGTGAACTGAGTTATATGGTTATTGGTAATTCTAGATCCTTGTGTAATTTGAGCTATTAATATACTTGAAATGAGTTGATATTGTTGAGGTTCATTATGGGGGTATTTGTGATGGCTTGAGTTAATGTTTCATAAGTATTGGTGGTTAAACTGAGTAGAATAGTTATATTTGAAATATGCTTCCCTTGTTCATTTGATTGCTTGCTAAAGGAAATCAATGAAAGAAAGGCTAATTGACGGGATAATTATGTGTTTAAATGGTTGCTCCTTGTTTACAAATTATTGGTTTAATGTCGTTATTAAGAGATGCCTTAGGTTGGTCTTATAAGTTAAGTGGTAGTGGGTGACATTAGTTTCTTTAACAAGTATGTATAAGATTAACTTAAGTGAGGTCCTTGATTAGGTATTGTTTAAATAAGAATAGTAAGAAATGAGTTAAGAATTGATTAGTTTATTAATTACCTCGGTATTCCTGAATAATATATTTAATTGGATCATAGATTGAGTAGGTGATTGGTATGTAGTTAAGATTGGGAAGTAAGGAGGGGGAATGGTCACAAGTAAGTGGTCAATGATCATAAAATAATATTATCATATAAGTGCATGCTTAATTTCAGATATTTGTCTTGTATTTGTGCTTTTAAATTTGGGTCGACTGATGATACTTATCAGTATGTGTGGTTGTATTAATGTTACTTTTGCTATATCTTTTTTTTGGGTATAGCCTATTGCAGGATCAGTCAGGTTTCATTGTATGATACAGATAGTGATCTTCAACAGTTTTTATCTTCTCATTCCTATGAAAGAAGCTGATTTTTGTCTATTTTTCTTGTCTTTTAGTAGCTTTTGTACCTATCTAGATTAGATTTGTGGGGTATAGAAGTGTATTTTATGTATTTAACGATCTGTAATAATATTTATATTCCTCATGATTTCTCACTGAGTGGTAAAGATTCTCCTATCTAGGTGGAGTCTGATAAGTACAAGAGCAAATGTCTAGTAAAGTCCTGCGGATTGGTGTGTTGACATCCACATCAAATCCTTGGGAAGTTGTGAGGCATTCTAGGAATTGTTTAGTATTTCTTGATTTCGATTGATAGCTCAATCAAAATAATTAGGAGTCACCTGACTCCATTTTGGATTACACAAGCAACAAAATTAGAACTGAGAAGGTACCAATATGTATTTGGATTTAATAGTTGTGTTTAATATGTTAGATGATCAACTAGTGGTCATCGAGCACATGTATTAAATGATATGTTTTGAGAACCAAGAATGCCAAGCTGAGTTGATTATTTGATAAAAATTTTCTGAAATTAATATTGTGTGGGTGCAACTGAATTGATATTTTGAGAATCTCTGATAAGTGAAGTAGTTGTAAGTAGATTTTGTTGTTGTCATTTGAAAACTTATATGATGAGTGATAAATGAAATTTGATGCTTGAGTGTTAATCATTATAGATTGTTATGATTATTGCTCCATTCTTCTACTTTTGCTTCTATGTTGTGTTATTTTCTTCTGGAGATTCGTTATCTATGAAAAAATGATATCTAACATAGATTTATATGAGCAAACTTCTGGTCAGAGGGTTAATAAGAGAAAATCTGCCTTTTATGTATCCTTTAATGTCTTTGATAAAAAAAATTAAAGAGGTTTAATATTTTTGGATTTAGTCATCAACAATTTCCAATGATTTACTTAGGTTTCCCTATATATGATGGCAAGAAGATAGTTGTTTATTTCAACTCCATGATTGCCATATTTTCTAACAGATTATAAGGGTGGCAAGGAAAATTATTATCCTATGGAAGAAAAGCAGTACTCATTAAGTATGTTCTTTACTCTCTCCTAATTCATCTTCTATATGTACTTTGTCCTCCCAAAACTATTATTAAACAGATAGAAATGATCATTGCAAATTTTTTTGGGGGGAAAGATGATACCAATAATAAGAAGAATTGGTTTACTTGGGACACCCTTTTCTTCCCTACTCTGAAAGGTAGGGTGGGATTCAGATCAATCACGGACCTATGTAATATTTTTTCTGCCAAAGTATGTTGGAATTTCATATCAAAAGATACACTTTTGAACAGATATTTGGAAGCTAAAAATTGCAAAAGACTTCATCTTGTTATAGAAAGTGGTCATATGGACAATCTCATAACTGGAGAAGAATGATTAATATAAAACTTATTACTGAAAGTTACATACTCTGGAAGATTGGTTTAGGAAATATTTCGTTCTGGTGGGACAATTGGACAAGTAAAGGTGCTCTGGCCAATTGTATTCATTTCTATAATGCTCCCAAAAAATTTCTTTTTAATAAATATATCTCTGATGGAAGATGGAATATCAGCAAGTTAAAAGATAGTGTATCTACTCATATAATTGATGATATTTTAAAGGTTGATATTCATCAAGGAAATATGGATAGACCTATCTGGGTAATGAATAATTCTTGTAATTTTCTTGTAAGTCTGCTTGGCAATGCCTTAGAATGAAAAAGAATATCTCTTTTACTTCTAAAATGATTTGGCATAATAAAATTCCTTTTAAAATTTCCTTTTTCATGATGAGGGTGCTTTGCAATTGTATTCCTACTGATGATCATCGTTAAAGATTAAACTTTGCCATCTCCTTAACATGATCTTGTTGCGTTGATCATCAAGTTGAGAGCACCAACCACCTGCTTTGTCTTAGTATTATTTCTAAGTAGGTTTGGAAATTTTTTGGTCATGCTTTTGAAATTTGTACCAGACATGGTAATGTCATACAAATTTTAATGTCTTGGTGGTTAACAAAACCAAGAAAATAAGATCCAGGCTCATGTCTTACATTGGCTTCCTAGTTTCATTTATTGGGAGATTTGGAAAAGTAGATGTGCCTCTAGATTTGAGAACAGGCACATGTCTAGCAGATTCATTATCCTTAAAATTTACAAGTATCTTAATATACTAATCAATAGTCAATTCCCTGCTCTTCGTCTTACGTGTGAGATGAAAGATATCAGTAATGTACTCGAGAAAGCTAAGTCATGTGTTATTAGCCAAAAGATTATTTGTAAGAAACCTAATATGGGTTGGGTTAATCTTAATATTGATGGTTGTTGCAAAGGCAATCCTGGTAAAATTAGAGGTGGTGGAATTATTAGGGATAGTTCTGGCCTATTCATCATGGCATGTGCAGATTATTTTAAATAAGGCAGTAACAACCTGGCTAAAGCTATGGTTGTAGCTCAGGGTCTTACATTTTGTTATAACAAGAATTTTCATAATGTTATTGTGGAATCAGACTCTCAAGTGATTATCAATATAATTAATAGTAGAAAGAGGACAACTTGGTAACTGCAGCAAGTCATTAATCATATTCATGACATCCCTTACAAGCTTAACTGTAATTTTATTCATGGTTATTGGGAGTACAACAATGCAGCTGACTATTTTGATAACTATGGAGAAAGTAATAAAGTGCTCACTGTTTTTAACAATGTTAACTCTCTCCCTAACATTGTGAAATCCCTCATCAAGATGGACCGAAATAGCAATCATGTACAGAATATGGTATTTTATACTTCTTATATAACATCTTTGTGTATAGATGTTCATCTTTCTATGCTAGTGTCTCATAACCCATATCTCCCCTATCCAATATTCCCCATGAGAATGTATTGTAACTCTCTTCATTATTGTTCGGAGGCCTCAGTCTATTTCCTCCTCCGCATTTTGCTCGTTTGTGATAAATATATAGGTTGGGGTCACACCTAAACCCCACAATGCACCTTGGGTGGAAAAATAATTACTTCCCATTATTGCTCTGCTTTTTGTAAAAGTATTTTGTGGACGAGCTATCACCCTTCAATACCATCTATATGTGGTCATCTTGCTCAGTGAAGTGGCTTTCACCAGAAAAATTAATGTCAAACTAGTTGCCCCAATTTCTACTACTATTGTAGTAAGGATGTTACCTACCCTCCCCCCTCCCTAATTTTCTGCGTATTTGCTACCATATTTGTGTTCGCCTGCTTCACAAAATCTCTTGTTTATTGCCGTTGTCAGATTTGTAGTTTTAGGCCTCCTCCAATGGTGCATGCATACTAATATAACGTGTGCCCAGAGCACCCAGAACTCTCCATTCCTCTATAAACATTCATAATTTATATTTAAAATCTACTTTTCCAACATTTTAAAACTCTATTTTCTAAAATTTTTAAAGGTGCCTTTTTCCATAACCAATGCTTCCTTTTAGAAGGGACACATTAAGGCTATAAATACCTAACATATTCCTCGGGTATAGACATGATTTTTTATAGCAAAAAAAATACTTCATCTCTACAAAAAACTCAGTGTGATCATTAGCCGTTGAGTGATTTTGATGAATCCAATAATTTGAGGTACCATTATTATTGGATTGAAGGCCATTTTATCCTGGGAGAAAAATTCCATAACCTCAGGTACAGTGAGGGGAATTATTCTTTGAGGACACTCCATGATGCCGGGGGATTTGGCTTTAAATTTTTGTTTCATCTTATTTCTGAAACTATACAACACTTCTTGGATAGATTATTTTTAATATAGTGTTGAAGGTGTTGTGTAACCTCATAGGTGTTCTTGAATTTAGACATGAATTTGTGTTGAAGTTGTTCGCATAAATACAAATTTGTGTACCCGAAAACATTGAAAGTAACATTCTTAAGGAATGATGTCGAAATCTATTTTGCTTGGTTTCTGGAGACTAACACTTTAAGCTTTCCACTCCGTTAGAATTTAATTAGCTATTTGAAGATACAAAATCTTCATCATAAGTTAAAGATCACTTGGTTAACGATTGGAAGTTATAAGAACTTCATCGTTAAACTAGAAATGAGAGGTGCTTATGGTTGCGGCAACTTTATTAACATTATTTGATATACTAAAGTTACTATCTTATAGTGGCAGGAAAATGACTACTGACAGTCAAGTGCATGATGCTGCAATGACTGTGGCAGCAACTAGTGTTGCCACAACGAGTCGTACGAATGCTCCACCAACAATGGCACCAGCGGAGAAACCCAAAAAATTTATGGGTATTGACTTCAAAATGTGGTAGCAGAAAATGTTCTTCTACCTCAAAACTCTTTGACTTCAAAGGTTCATACTTGAAGAAGACCCAGAGGTGCCAGTAGGAACCTCTGACCAAGAGAAATTTGTTATTGTGGAGGCTTAGAAACACTCCGATTTTCTTTTGTAGCAATTATATTTTGAGTGGTCTCCAAGATGACCTTTACAATATGTATAGTGGAACAAAGACAACAAAAGAATTGTGGGGAGCTCTAGAAAGAAAGTATAAGACTGAGGATGCAGAAACCAAAAAGCTCTTCGTTGCAAAATTCTTGGAATATAAAATAATTGACAGCAAGTCTATTGTATCCCAAGTGCAGAAACTACAAGTGATCATCTATGATCTCATTTTAGAAGGTATGATTTTGTTGAATAGTTGATCATATTAAAAATATTCTTAATGTTCACAAGAACTTAATTGTAGGTTTGATCGTGAATGAGGCATTTCAAGTTGCGGCAATTATTGTAAAGTTACCACCATTGTAGAAAGACTTCAAGAACTACTTGAAACACAAGAAAAAGCAGAGTCGAAGATGTTATAGTGAAACTGCGCGTTGAAGAAAATAATAAAGCCGTAAAAATAAGGTTAAAATCAAATTCTGCAATAAGTGGAGCAAATATTGTAGAAGACGACCAAACAACTCCAAAAAGCGAAAGAAAGCTGACAGGAAAGCAATCAACCCAAGAAAAATTCAAGGGAAGTACTTTAGCTATGACAAGATTGGCCATAAGTCTACGGCTTGTTGTGCCCCAAATAAAGGAAAGAATAAACACCAACCAAATATGGCTGAGTACAAGAAATAAATGGATGATCTGTGTTCCATGCTATCCGAATGCAACTTGGTGGGAAATCCTCGAGAATGGTGGATTGATTTTGGTGCCACCTACCACGTTTGTGCTAATAAGGAGTTATTTTCTTTTTTTACTCTGGCTCAAGGGGAGGAGAAGATATATATGGGCAACTCTGCAACTGCTAAAGTAGAAGGAGCAGGAAAGGTCTGCTTGAAAATGACATTAGGCAAAGTGTTGACTTTAAACAATGTCCTGTATATGCCGGAGTTACGGAAGAACTGGATTTCTGTATTATTTCTTGACAAAAATGGATTCAAATGTTTATTTATTTTCGGAAAAATTATACTTACTTAAAGGAGAAGTGTATGTAGGAAAAGGCTACCTCAATGACGGCCTATTCAAAATAAATGTAATGAATATCGAAATCAATAAAAATTTAATTTCTTTTTAATTGCTTGAGTCTTATGATTTATGGAATGAATCATTAGGACATGTCAATTACAAAACATTACAAAAACTTATTAACATAGAAGTTTTTTCAAACTTTGAGTGCAACAGATCAAAATGTCAAGCGTGTGTGGATTCAAACTATGCTAAGCATCTGTATAAGTCCGTTGAAAGGAATTCCAATCCCTTAGACTTAATACACACTGACATTTGTGATATGAAGTCAACACCATCATGTGGTGGGAAAAAGTATTTTATGACTTTTATTGGCGACTGCACTAGATATTGTTATGTCTATTTGCTAAATAGTAAGGATGAAGCAATAGATATATTTAGGAAATACAAAACTGAATTTGAAAATTAGTTAGAGAAAAAGATCAAAACTATAAGAAGTGATAGGGGCAGAGAATATAAATCTCCCTTAGCAGAAATATGTGTAGAGAATGGAATTTTCCATCAAACTCCGGCCCCGTATTCACCTCAATCTAATGGAATTGTAGAAAGAAAAAATTAAACTTCGAAGGAAATAATGAATGTCTTACTTATAAGTTCAGGTTTACCGCAAAACTTATGGGGGAAGGCTATCCATAGAGCTAAATGAATACTCAATAGAGTTCCCTAAAGTAAGATACAATCCCATATGAAAAATTTAAAGGAAGGAAACCCAACTTGAAATATTTCAAAGTGTCGAGGTGTCTAGCGAAGATCAAAGTTCCTATGCCTAAAAAAGTAAATATAGGACCTAAGACGATGGACATCGTGTTCATAGGATATGCTAAAAGTAGTAAAACATATCGCATTTGGTTCATTATTCCAAACATCTAGATATTAATGAAAATACGATAATTGAATCAGATAATGCTTAATTCTTTGAAAACAGTTATCCGTATAAAACTAGACTTGAACAGTCTAGTGGGGGGTCTAAACAACCTTGAAATGAACCAAGTGAGAATGTACATAATGATGAGAATCCAAGACGTAGTACACGCCAAACAAAATCAACTTTTTTTGGATCAAATTTTGTAATATTTCTCTTAGAAAATGAGCCTCAAACTTTTAAAAAAATAATGTCATTGTCAAACTCATCCTTTTGGAAAGAGACAGTCAATAGTGACATTGCTTCAATAATAAGCAACCATAAGTGGGAGTTAGTTGATCTTCCTCCAGGAAATAAGCCTTTAGATTCTAAATGGATCTTCAAAAAGAAAATAAAAGCAGATGGTACTATTGACAAATACAAAGCAAGACTTGTGGTAAAATGCTTCAAATAGAAAGAAGGCCTTGATTACTTTGATACATACTCTCCAGTAACAAGGATAAGGTCGATTCAAATGTTAATTACCTTGGCGGCGGTATATGGTCTTGAAATCCATCAAATGGATGTGAAAACAACATTCCTAAATGGATAATTGGAGGAAAAAATTTATATAAAACAGCCTGAGGGTTTTGTGGTTCCAGGAAAAAAAATAAGTTGTGTACATTTGTTAAGTCACTTTATGGACTTAAACAAGCACCTAAACAATGGCTTGCAATGTTTGACCAAACCATATTGACAAACGGGTTTAAGATTAATGAATATGATAAATGTGTTTATATTAAAGACACTCCAAATCACCAAGTCATAGTTTGTTTGTATATGGATGCTATGTTGATCATTTGTAGAGACATTTAGGACATTAATGCTACAAAATGAATGCTTGAGAGAAAGTTTGATATGAAATACCTTGGAGTTATGGATGTGATCTTAGGAATAAGAATCCATAGAACTTCCCAAGGATTGGCATTGTCACAGTCTCACTACATCAAGAAAGTACTTGAAAAATTTAAGTATATGGAATTTGGTAATGCTAAGTCTCCATTGTATGTGAGCTTCACACTTCGTAAGAACAAAGGTAAAAGTGACTTACAATTAGAGTATGCAAGAGTATTGGGATATTTAATATATATAATGAATTGTACAAGACTAGACATAACATGCATTATTACTAAGTTCAGTTGGTACACGAGTAATCCCAACAAAATTCATTGGATGGCATTGAAAAGAGTTTTGGGGTATCTTAAATACACTTAAGACTATGCTTTGAATTATAATAAATATCCCGTGGTACTTGAAGAATATAGTGATGCAAATTGGATCACTGGATCGAATGAAGTAAAATTCATAAGTGAATACGTATTTACTATTGGTGGAGGAGCAGTCTCTTGGAAATCATCCAAATAGACTTGTATTGCTCTCTCATTAATGGAAACTAAATTTATCACATTGGATAAAATCGGTGAAAAATAAGAATGGCTCTGCAATTTCTTGGAAGATATTGCTTATTGGCCCAAACCAGTGGCACCAGTATGTATACACTATGACAGCCAAGCAGCAATAGGTAGGGCAAGGAGCATAATGTACAATGGTAAATCTCATCACATAAGATGGAGAAATAATACCATTAGAGAACTTCTCTCTAGTTAAATTATAACTATTGATTATGTTAAGTTAAAAGATAATATATCGGATCCACTTACAAAAGGCCTGTCTAGAGAAATAGTTGAGAGGACATCTAAGGGAATGGGTTTAAGGCCTAGGACAAGTCAGCATGGTGGTAACTCTACCTAGAAGATCGGAGATCCCAAGAGATAGGTTCAAAGAGATTAAACAAAGTTGTGTCTGATAGGTTCAACATTTTCATTATATCTAACCTATTCTTATATCTAACATTTTCTATCTTGATAGATCTTAGCTATTGTTGTCTTGTTATATAATTGCATACTAGTCAAGTTCATACCTTTAGTAAATTTATGGCAACAAATTCCATCCCAAGATATAAGGGCCTTTTTTGTAATGTTACCTTCATCTGAATACAAATAGATTCTACACAAACTATCAATCAACTTCATTACTTTGGCAAGAATAATGAAAATTTGTGGTTAGTAAAATCGTATTACAAATAGAAAAATCTGCACAAGTGTCCTCTTCTAGAATAAGGCAACTTTCTTATAGTCCAAGATGATATTCTAGACATTATGTTTTCATTATGGGGATATCATTGTAAAACATGAGGTTTCTAAGTGGATAGAGGAATATCATGGTACTTCCTATGGATATCCTAATTGTTGAGTAATCAATAATTTTTCTTCTTGTGACACCCCTCTAAAATAAATGAAACTCTTGTTTAAATTAGCTTACAACCCAGAATCATAAAATAAATTAGAGAAACACTGTTTAAGTGCCTTGACAGAGACTGTATCTCCTCTAGAAAATATTAGCAGATCATCTGCAAAATGCCAAATCCAGATGAGTAATACGCAACTTGGAGCATTTATGATAAAGTTTGTTAAGAACCTCATAGTTTTGAGTCCATTTATATATAGGGAAAAGTCATCGTTTTTATCCTACACTATAATTGAAAAGTCTAAGACACACCTAAAGTATTACAGTGACCTAATACATACCTATACTATTTAAAAGTGAATTTATTTCCACCCTGACGCATATAGAACCAGTCATACGATGGAATGTGTTACACACTCGCGCACATGTCATCATAATGTCACTGCCACATCTCCTTTTATATCAAATTTCAAAAAAAATGTTCAAGTCACTCCAATTACTTCTTCTCCCATATCCATTATCAGAATCCACCATTAAAGCATCATCATTGCCATATCATCACCAAACTCATATCATCACCACCATAGATTTCAACACAAAGAACTAAATTCACCAGTGAAATCACTCCACAACCACTGCTACCATAAAAATTTACAAATCATACTCATATCACCACCACTGTTACCTCTAAAAATTACAAAGACCATCACAAAATTCAACACCCATAACCAAACTCATCATAAAAATCATATCACAATCATTTTTGCAATCAAAAATTATAAAAAAAATAAAATACTACACAATTTCAACACCTGCTGCTGAATCCAATCAAAATCACACCACATCAATAGATTTTAATGTTTATGAAATTAAACCACCATCACTATCAATGTTGAAATTCACAACAATAATCATAACAAAAGTTTATTTTCACTCCAAATTGCTTTGCTAAATTATTCACTAATAGATCCATTATCGTTGTCGTCATCGAAATTAGTCATACTCATAACAGTAAACCCAACATTCATCACAAAAAATAAAAGCAACTTCATTGTGAATTATAGAAAATAATATACATATCACCATCAATTTTATCAACCCATCATCAATCCCTTAGCATTGCAAATTTTGTTCAAGCTCGAGACAGAGAATTGTGAAAATAAAAAGTCGATCAGTTAAAGAAAATAAAGTACATTTGATAAGAAAAAAGATAGAGAAGAGAAGATTAATGACATGAAGAAGAAAAAGATGTAGGGAAGGTTATCCATGGAGAATGCAAAAAGAAGAAGTGACTTTTCGGTTTTTTTTTTTTTTTGCTTTAGTTTGGCTCCTGGACGTGCTTGTCATATTTTTCTATTAAATTTTTTGTCACATCAGCTTTTAAGGTGGAAATAAATTCACTTTTACGTACTACAAGTGTGTAATAGGTCATCACGATAGTTTGAGTGTGTAAGTGACTTTTTGGATATAGTTAGGATGATTTTGATGACTTTTCCTATTATATATACATACATACATACATACATATATACATACATGCATACATACATACATATACATACATATATATACATGTACATAAATAAATATAAGAAAAACTAAAGGCAAGACAAGAAGCTACGTGACAAGCTATTGAGAAGCCACATGGCAATTTTAGGACAAAAGTTAATATTATTGTAATAAATTTTTTGAATTAAAGGATATTAAATATTTGAATTTGAAAATATATTATCTTTTTAAAAAGAGAAAAAACCATTAGCTTAAAAATAGAAAAATATGATTAAGAGTCCTAAATAAACTTTTACTATTCCAAAAGTTTATTCCTTTTATAAACTATAAAATATATTTGAATATATTTAATTTAATAATAATAACAATAATAATAATAATAACAACAACAACAACAACAACAATAATAATAATAATAAAGAGTAGTATGTAGTAAAATTGCCAACCAAAAATAGTTTATAGTAATAGTATTAGTGTGGTGATAATAATAATAGTAGTAGTAGTAGTAGTAGTAGTAGTAATAGTAGTAAAGGCACTACGTAGTGCTATTAATAGTAGCAGGAGTAAGAAGAAAAGATTATAATAATAATAATAATAATAACAATAATAATAATAATAATAATAATAGATTTTTATATGTAATATTTTTTAAGGAGTCCTAATGAATATATCCTTATAAACCTTATCAATGTGCTTTAACTTTATCTAAAAAGTTATCAGTTAGTTTAAATTAAATATTTAAACTAACTTTCCTTACTGCTCCTTCTTTCTAGAATGATAAATTACAGATGGTTTACATTAAATTTTCAAACTGGAGACTAAAATTAATAACAAATTTAGGATTGTTTATTTGTGGGGATGTTTTCATATCTTTCATATTAGATGTTTGTATTTATATAATAAAACTTACTTAAACTAATGTATGGGGAAGGAAAATTTAAATTTATTTTAACCAAAACAAGAAGATAAAAAAGAATAGAAAAATAAAAAATTGTATAAAATAAATAAAATATGATTAATAATAATAATATTAATAATAATAATAATAATTATTATTATTATTATTATATTGCCTCATTGATTTTACTATTTATCTCTACTCAAATATATAAATCATAATATAAATATGTATTATATTTAAAAAATGAGGAAAAGGAAGAATAGTAACTGATCTTCTTTTAACAAATCTATAGAATTTGAATTTGAATTTAAATGAAATGTGAATTGGAATAGAGTTCTATCACTTAGCTATTATTATATATACTCCTATATCATCAGTTTTATTCATAAATTTATTTACTGCATTTTTTATTTTTTATTCTTCAATTCTTAAAATGTATTTTATTCAACACTTTTCTTTGTGTATGCAAAAGTGGTATACATTTTCATCTTCATCTTTCTCAATTTCTATTCAAGTATTATCAATTTAAATTAATATTAATATCTCATTTTTATCAATAATTTGACTTATGAAGTAATATTGTTGCCACTACTCTTTTTTCTGAACCATAATCATGTAGCTCTGTCTATATCTCTTTCTATTGCTTTCATGTTTGTTAAAGTTTATGAAAATTTCTTTATCTGAATTCATATATCAATTGTATATCAAAAGTTTTCTTGAAAATATATCACTGAATATTTACTCTTAATCTTTATATATGAATTCATTATAATTATTAAAGGAGTGCGCTTATATATTTAACCAAAAGAAAAATATACTTATATATTTGTTTTATTTCAATGATGAAATAATTCTTTACGCCTCAAATTATTTTTGAACACAAAAAAATAATAATTTATTTGGAGAGATAACACGCTTGAACTTAATTTGAATTTTTTTTCCTGTAGGATAATGAAGATACAAATTAATAGTTGTTAGTTGATTTTGAACTTAATAACTAAATTATTTGATGTGATTATTAGGTATTAATAATAACATGCATATATGCTAAAATAAATTTACACTTGATACTTTATCAGTACAATAAAAAATATTTCATAAAAGTATTTATTTATACCTAATACAAAATAATATAAATGAATGCAAGCGGATTGATGAATATTGTGATGAAGGGGGAGGATAGGGAATTGTGATAGTTGGGGCGAGGTAGTGTAACGACCCGAGGCTACCCCTTAGTCGTTACACGGTGATCATGACCCCGAAGGACCACAAGCTAACTCTTTTTCGGATGTCCGTACCTGTGCACTACATAATATCTAGAAATAAGAGTGAAAATAGGTGGAAACAAGCCATAAGGTTCAACACATCTATGAATACTCAAACTAAAAATTGAATACCGATGCATCTGTCCGGAAAGCCTGTAACTGTCTGAACTGTGGAGTTGATGGGACATGTCCCTAAATAACTCCGTCAACTGAAAAATAAACAAAGTCTAATATAATAATAGAAAACGAAGGATCATCCTCGAATGAAGAGGACTTACTTCTACAACTACTGCTGCTGACTGGGACTGAACTACTAAGGGTACTCTAGATCTCATGCCTCTGAAACTATGGTGTCAAATAAAACACCATAGCGCAAATGCGTTAGTATGTGGGAATGTACTGAGTATGCAGATGAGGTAAGGCTAAAAGCAAGGGCTTATGCATAAATAGTTACATAACTAAATAATCATGAGAGTACCGAATGAGAACACATACATGAATGCACAAAACATAATCACAATCATCATAACTCTAAATACTGAAACTGGGATACCACTTTACTATCATCTGAACTCGCTACTAACACTGAGATACTGCATCACTAAATCATCTGATACTGATAACTGACTAACTGAATATACTCACATCAATGACTGAATTCTGAGCTCATTGCTCTTGACTGATTGGATTAGAGATCAACCTCTCTAACGGATGATTCCGGAATCTATTATCAATGATAAGAAAATGATCATGTACGAATCTTACAACACGAATGCTCAACAGAATATAGGACTGAGATCAAGACTATCTAACGGGAGATCTCTAAATTGGATAACAAGTATACTCAACATAATCTGGGACTAAGATCAAGACTGTCTGGCGGGAGATCTCTCAATTGGATAACAAGAATACTTAACATAATCTAGGACTGAGATCAAGCCTATCTGTTGGGAGATCTCTGGATCTGATAACAAATAACTATCTATGAGGCCATGCCTATCTGACGGATGGTCATGAATCAATGGAACTATTTGAGTTCCTCACTGAGATAGACGACTGTACCTCACTGTATTGATTTCAAAAGATTGATACTGAAACTGGAACTATAGGAAGTAGTTACTTAACTGATATGCCCTGACCTCCCATAGGTGGGGTCCAACCTATAACCCCAACTGGAAGGGTGTCAATACCGTGCCATGCGTATAGACCTCTCTGGTCAAGCCTCTCTAACGGATTACCCTCGTAGGAATTCAACCTAAGGAAATATAATAGTCAAACCTCTCTAACGCTGACAGCCTCTACTGAAGGGGATTCTTGCATCTTGCAATGGCTACATAGTTCTGGAGTTCAGGGATTGCTCATAGCGAATCGGCATGTCTTTGATAGAGAGTCACCATCCCTTCCTACACTCGGTGCTAGCTCCTACTCCCAACAAAAAAACTCTGAACTGAATTCTTAACTGAACACAAACTGAACTAAATCTGATACTAATCATGTTTCTCAATTGATCTGACCAAGTTATGCTGAATTCACATGGTTTTATATCTGACAGAATACTATTGAATTACTATATCTGACTAACGATACAAAGTTTTAATAGATTACTCGGTCACTACCGAGGCCAGAACTGAACACTTGAATTCTATAAGATCTGGGCTGAGTACAACAGTAAGGCTAGATTACTAGCAATACAGAGATTACAAAGATTTCTGAGATTTATTATGTTCTGTATCAGTCTGAGGATATAGAGTTCTATAATTCATGGAGTTCTGAGAATCATGGCTTGACTGGGATTATCGTGAAAAATGATATAGGCTCTAGACAACATCTAAATTGTCGGGTATAAATACCCCCAGGACTTAATAACATAAAAGTAAAACATAAATTCTTGACTAGTCATAACCACGGTCATTCATTCATCGTCATAATCACTAAAGCATCTCTTCAAGCATTTAGGAATCACAATATATATTCACCATCACAATCACTAAGGCATCACTTCAAGAAGTTAGGAATCATAGGCATCTATTCACCATTACAATCACTAAGGCATCACTTCAAGTATTTAGGAATCATAACATATACTCACCATCACAATCACTAAGGCATCATTTTAAGCAGTTAGAAGTCACATACATATAATAGCGTAGGGGAATTAGATCACACTTTATTCATCAAGGTCTTACATCAAGTACTTCGTACGTATTTTTTTCTTGAAATATATTGGATAGCACATAATTGGGGAAAATTCATACTATCATGTCACAGTTTACTCGTCAAGCACTGGGAATGTATTAAACGCTTAGCATGTAACAAAGAGCATGCAATTGGGAAATTTCCTACTATCATGTCTCAACTTGTTCACTAAGGCCTTTCAACAAACATTAGGCATGCATGGTTTTCATCTAATTGGAGATTTTATTCTATCATGTCACATTTCATTTACTAAGGCTTTTCATCAAATACTAGGCATGCATGGGTTTATACATAATTGGGGGTTTCCTAATCAACAGGCTCTAATGGCCCTAATTCTTTCTCATAGGCATTTTATCAAACATATGGGAAGCATGTTTTACTCATTTAACCAATTCTAAACTTAATTGACATTAATACATCATCTAATAAGAAACTTGAAGAGGATTGATCTTGAACATCACATGGGTATCACATACTAAGGTCAAAGCTTGATAATCTTGTAAACAAACATGAATCACAACTCAATCATAGTAGGAACATCAAATTTAATTCACATGAATCATTAAGAACTCATAAACATAAAATCTTTGAGATTTAGAAAAGGGTACTTGAGCTTCTTGGATGAAAGGGATCCAAGAATCAACATCTGCATACCTTGGGAAAACTTCTTTTTTGAAAGACCTTGGAGAGATTCTTAATCTCTCTTGATTCTCTTGATCTTTCTTGAAGAAGGAATAAGGATTTTGATTTTTGTAAAACCCTAGTTTGATGTTGAATATGTGAAAAATGAGGCAAAAGCCTCTTATTGGGTATAAATAAGGGCTGAGAAAGAGTGAGAAAAGACCCAAAAGCCCTTGGATTAAAATCTGAAATTAGAAAATAAATCCCGATTTTTCATGCTGGCGCGACGCTCCAAAATTGTGTCAGCTCACTAGAATTTGGATAATTAGGAAACTGCATGACGTCGCGATGCAGTGAAAATCACGTTGCCACCTTGGTTGTGAATTAGAACTATACCGCGATATGGTGGAATCACGGAGGCTCATTGGAATTTGATAATTGCTATTTTGGCTGGCTCCGTGACATGCTAAAGTGCCAGGTGGCACACTGTCTCACTAAAATGGCTCTAACTCTTCACTTGAGTGTCGGATTTAGGCGAATTTGGTATTAATGGAATCTTATTCAATGCTCTGCATGACAAAAGTTGATATTAGGAAAATTATACATGGTTCAAAATATTTCACATTTTGAAAGACACTTCTCAATCTTTTGTGACTGGATTTATGCTTCACTAAACACTCTCTAAATCTCAGACTAGGAGAGAACTTTGCGGGGTGTTACAGGTAGGGTGTGAACTAAGTGGGTAGGATGGCAGAGTGATGGATATAGGAGGATTGAGATTAAAGGTAAATAAAATTTAAAAGTTTTAAAGTTAAAAAAAATCTGGGACCAAGGTAGGGGGATAGTAAGAAAAAAATTTATAACAATAATTTTTATAATAAAAAATAAATAAATACTTTTGGATTGTGTAGAGAGTCAGGGTGGGTGGTGTCATCTAACAGGGACTGGGTAAAGAAAAAAAAATTATTTAAAAAACTAAAATATATTTTTTTTCTTAGGGGGGCGACTAAGGATAAGAGTAAGGTGGGTAAGATTCTTTTTACAAAAAATGTTTAAAATTTAAAAATAAAAATGTGTGTGGAGGGGAGCTTGGGTGTGAGGGTAGGGGGATGGGTGTGGAATTTGGTGAAGTAGGTCTTTTTGAAAGTGGATAGAGAGAACTTAATAAATAAATACTTAAAGATATTAATAATAAAATCGAACACGAAAAAGTATTTTAAAAAATAGAACAATTTGAAATTTTAAAATTAAAAAAAATTAAATTGTAGGTGCTTAGTTTTTGGATTGACAGTGATGAAATTAAAATTTTGGAAGTTTTCTAATTTGCATAATTAAATTCTTTTGGTGTTTAAAATAGAATGAAAGATAAAAATTTTAAAATGAGTGAAGTTTGTTGAAATTAAATTGATAGACAAAAAAATTGAAATGTGAAATGAAAAGGAATGTAATGAACAATTATTTAACATTTCATATTTTATTGTTTTTAGAAATTATTTAATGAAATATGATTAAATAAATCACTAATATTATTTATTTTCGTATCAAAATATTAAAAATAATTACAAATATGATTGGTTATTAGAGAAATTTAGCTAAAAGTGACAAAAGAATTTTAAAATGAGGTGGAGGTGACTCAAGTTTTAAAAATTGAGTGTAAGTGAAAATTACTTTATTAGTGACTAAGAAAGTTAGGAAAGTTTGAGAATAGCCCACTAGTTTTTTAATTTATACTTTGATCCAAGTAAAACCTAATTTAACTAGAAATTGAGGAGGGAACACGTGTTTTCTCTCGCTTCTCATTATTGTCTGTTTTCTCTATCTTTACCATTTTCTTTGTTCATTGCTACTGCTGCTTTATTCATCATCTTGTGCTTCATTATCATCATCTTCTTCTTTATTATCATCATCATCTTCTTCTTCTTGTTTGACATTGCAATTTGTTGTTATCGCTACTCCTACTACTTGACCAATTTTTTAGGTCAAATTTAGTTCGTACATCACTTTGGCATTACTTCATAAGTGATATTGGTAAGTAAACTTATGATTTTTAGTTGAATTTCTTATCTGGATACACTACTATTGCTATTTTTAATATAATGGATAGAACTCGAGCATGAACCCAACAAATGTTTTATCTATTTTAATAATTGACTCATCTGTTGGGATAGATAAGTCATTTATTACAACAAAAAACTCATATATTGGATTTATATTTATGGTTCGATAGTGATGTAACATTAATCGAACAAATGAGTCATCTGTTACAACAGACGAGTTATTTATTGCAACAGAGGAGCCATCTTTTGAAATAGATTACTCACCTGTTGCAATAAAACGTAAAGTTAATTTCAACAGATGCGTCATCTAGTGCAACAGGTGAGCAATATGTTTCAACAGGTTAGTGATCTTTTGCAACAGGTGACTCATATGTTGGAATCAACTTCAAAGGTTCTATAGTATACCCCAACAGGTGAGTCATCTGTTGCAACAGATATATAATCTATTGCAATAAATGAGTCACGTATTCCAATAAATGACTCATCTATTGGAATCATCTTCAGGTTCTACAGTATTATAACATAAATTACCAATAGGTTAAGTCATCTGTTGCAACATATATCTCACCTGTTGCAACATATTATTGACTTATGATGTCATAATTAATTTTTTTAACAAATGTCTTTATTTAGGTACCACTAATAGAGGGATCAATAACAATAGAGATGGATTGTCATAGTGAATGGATAGAGAAGAAAAATCGATATATATGACATTGGAAGGAGGGTGAAATACTAGATATAATAGCTATAAAAATCCAAAGTGATGTTTCGTATGATGATTTTGTGAACTTAATTATTAGCTATTGTAGAAAAAATTGTCAACTGGAAGAACTCGCCATCATCTACATACACAACTTCATTGAAAATCAAAGGGTACTATATTTTAAGATAACCGATCATGTTTGGTTACGTGCTTATTATAGTGATTCAGCAAGGCCGGTGTTAAGGGTGTACATGGTTGAAAAACCAAGAGAGAATAAGAACTAGAATGTAGAAGAAGAATAACAATAAGACCTGTGATGATAAACTGGATGATCTGGACATGAGTATTCCAAATGATGATCCAACACCTACGCACGTTGTTGCGAGCAACACGGTGGGCATTTCTTCTCAATAAACATAGTCGAGCAATCATCAAGAAGACGATACTGGATTTTACAAGGAAATGTCATTCAAGGATAAGAAAGAACTATCTTCTTGTTTATTTATTTCTGGCTTTAAAAAAGATTTCTGACTAAAGAAGGTGATTAATTCAAGCAAAGTCTTTTTCTTTAAATGTGCTAATCTGAATTACAAATGGTGGTTGGGGGCTGTGAAATAATTAAGTTCTGATAGATTCTCCATTAATGTTTATCAAAAGTATCACACATGTGGTTTGGAGCACATTACGGACCAAAATTCTCCCACCACTACAGAGCTCCTTAGACAATATTGCCAAAATAGATTCCCCAATGGTAAAGGCCCTTCTATAAGTGATATGGCCAGTCACCTCCTTACAAAATTAGGTGTTACAGTCAGTTAGTGGAAGATATATATGACCATGGGGATTTCCAAGGACTTGGTTAGGGAGACACACAAGCACTGGTATGCAGTCCTCGATGCCTATCGTTATATGCTTGAGTCCATAAATTCTGGAAGTAAGACGGTACTGCATGTTGATGAAAATGGATGGCTCAAGTAATTTTTTATATCCTATGGTGCTTGGATTTGTGGGGAGCAAGTATGATGGAGTTTTGCTAGCGGCGGTGGCACATGATGCAGAAAGCCATATCTTTTGTCACTTTTTGTGTAGCAGACAAGGAATGTGATGCCTCGTATGGATATTTTATTGAACAAATGCAAAGCTGCATTGAACATACCAAAGAGTTGTATTTTATTTCGGATAGGCATCTAAGTATCCCAAAAACAGGTTCAATTTTCTACACTTCAGCTTACTTTAGTTGTTGCATGAGGAATCTTGGAGATAATATTAAACAAATTTCACAACAAAAAGATCGTGACCCTTTTTATAGAGCAGCTAAAGCATATAATAGAGATGAGTTTTTTACTATTTCAATCAAATAATGGATATGCATCCCAAGGCAGAAGAACATCTTATACGTGTCGATTTTGAGAGATGGAGTTGGGTATTCTATCTTCCAAATAGGTACATTCTTATGAATTTAATGTCTTATTTGAGTTACAAGTTTAGTATGATGTCGTACTAAGTGACTCTTTTGTATAGGTATAATATTGCGACGTCAAACATAGTTGAATCAGTGAATTCATTATTTGGCGTTGAACGAGAATTTCCTATCGTGGCACTATTTGATAAAATAAACAAGAAGTATGGAAAGTTATTTCACGAAAGGCGTATGCAGTTCGCGAACGCAAGAACATGATTTGTTCTAGAAGCGGAAAAATAAATATCAACGAATGTCAATTTGGGGAATAGGTTATTTCTCATCAAATAGAAAATTACAAGTTCAGTATCGATGGTCATGCTGATATTGCCATGATCAATCTTTAAACAAGATCTTGTACGTGCAGAGTTTTTTATTTGGACAAAATACCCTGTCCACATAGTGTGACAGCACTTCGAGCCTAATATGGTGCATAATATGGAGCTAAAATTCATGAGTGCTGGTCTCTGTATTATTTGGTGGAAAGATATATAATGGCATATAGTTAGAAGATTAATCCGGTGCCTCCCAAAGAATTTTGGGTTGTTCTTGTAGAGCTTTTGGGGAGATAAATACCTCCTCCATATATTGACCCAACCACTATCAAATCGGGAAGAAGGAGATATAAGAGGAGGCATGGAGTTAGAGAATAATTTTTATCAATAAAAAACAAGTGCTTCGTATGTAAGAACACTGACCACAAAAGAACTACATGCCCGGATCATAATCCACTATGATCATTGTAATAGCAAAACCTGTGTTGTTGTTTTTTATGGACTTTGATATTTTTAACTCATTGTTGTGAATGTAAATTTTAGTATTTATTATATAAAATATATTTTTGATTACCTTGTGCATTAATAAAAAGGTAAAACAGGAACTAAATACAAAAGAAGACAAAATTATTTTTAATAGATTACCCATTTGTTGCAACAGATAGATATTTTTGGGAAGAACATAATACAGTTCATCAAACTAATATGTGTTCCTCCAATAGATGACCAATCTATTGCAATAGATTGGTAATCTGTTGGAATAACATAACACAGTTCTTGCCACAAACCCAACAAATGACCAATCTATTTCAACAGATGGTCCATCTATTGAAAGAACTCAAAACTCTTGCTATTGCTATTGGATTCAAAAATATTCCTTACCTCCAACCATTGACATGTTTAACATTTGTTGAGAAGAAAAAATAGGCAGAATGAAAATTAAATAAAAATTAAAAGTCAATGTCGACCAAACATAAATTTTTCATTAAACAAAAATAAAATACATTAAGTAGGTAGATCCGATATAGAAAAATAAAAATACATATGCAAAAATAAAATACATAACCTAAATATTATTATTATTATTATTATTATTATTATTATTATTATTATCAGTCAGCCAATCGTCAATCGGCAACAGTAAGGACTCCTCACCCTATGAATTTATCGGAGCACCCTTGCTCTCACGGCGGCCAACTCCCACTGAAATTTATTAACATACCTCTGAAGTTTCCGCACGGTGTCGCACAAAATAGCAATGTCCCAAACAGGATCACCAATATCTAGAACACACATAAATGGACAAAAAACATAAACACAAAAGTAAGGAAAAGAGTCTGAATATAATACAACGTATAATACCAACTGGTAGATTTACCAATAAAAAAAACATACCTCAATGAGGAAGGAATATGCTCTTTGAAGAGAAGTGATTGAAGATGTAATACGAAAGACAAAATGTAAAAAATAAATAAAGTGGAGTAAAATAAAAGAGTATGTAGGGACCTATTTATAAAAGATTGAATCTGAATGTGGTCAGCAAAAAGTCACGACTGTTCACCTCTATTTTATTAATTACCTTCAAACTAGTGACTTTTTGATTACTATGAAAATTCATGACTTCATTAAATCAAAATGGTGATTTTTGATTATTGTAAAAAGTCATGACTCTTCAGCATCTTAATATTAATTAGTTCTTTAAAATAAATAACTATTTTTCTCAATTGAATAATCGAAGATTTCTCACCTTTTAAACAATCGTTTCTTTTAATAATATTCATTTTTATTGAGTTGTGGCAATAGATGGTCCATCTGTTGCATCAGATAACCTATCTGTGGCAACATATTTTCCATCTGTTGCAACAAATGGTGCATCTGTGCAATAACTGATCCATCTGTGCAACAGATGAACTATCTGTTGCAATAGATGGGTTATCTGATGCAACAGATGGACCATCTATTTGGGGTCATCTTTTTAATTATCTCTTTATACCTTAGTTAATTCAAATTGGTGACATTTAGATAATTTAAATCAAGAAAGCAAATTTAAAACCAAAAAAGGTGGAAAGTCATGGCTTTTTGCCTATTTAACATTAACATCGGTTGATTAAAATTAGATAACCACTTTTTGTAGTTTTAAATTGTGTTTATCATTTATTTCCTTATTATTTATTTATGAACCATTTTTCTTTTTTAAATAATTGAAAACTCATGACTTTTCACCCTTTTAATAACCCTCTTTTTTATTAATAACCATTTTTAGTTATTTTTTTCAATAGATAAACCATCCATTAAAATAAATTTGTCATATGTTCGAAGAACATAAACCAGTGGCAAGAACTGTATTGTGTTATTACGGTAGATCTGTGCAATAGATGTTCCACCTGTTGCAACATATTGATCATCTTTTGGTTGAACGCAATGTAGTCTGATGAAGTGTATTGTGTTCTTCCAACCAATGTTCATTTATTGCAACACATGGGTAATCTGTTGAATATATTTTTTGTAGTCTTTCGTATTTATTTTTTGTTTGATAACCTCTTTTTATTGATGCACAAATTATTAAAAACATATTTTATATAATAGATAATAACATTTACATTCCAAAAAATGAGTTAAAATTATCAAAGTCCATATCAAACAACAACATAAGTTTACTATTACAACAATCATAGTGCATTACATACGTAGCAATTGTTTTTTCTTGAGGGGCATGTAGCCTTTTGACGTTAAAGATGGCTACCCGTTGAGCCTCTGTAGTTTTGTGTACTACTTCATGATAGAAACTTAAAATTAAACACTATTTGACATGGATGGGGTAGGAAGAGTAAGGTGAATGCAGATAGATGGATCCACTTTCATACATTAGAGTTATGTATTACTGATCAGATTTTCGTGACAACACACATAAAGTACAATGATTTTGTAAATGTAGTTTTTTACCACTTAGGCATTGATCCTTCAAACAATATCATGCATTTTAAAGTTAAGTTTGACAGGTGCAAAACAATAAGGCTAAAGGATTCCAAGAAGGTGGTGTCGATCCCCTATTACAATTTAATAAGGGGTTTGATCATGTTTATGCATCAAGTTCTGAGAAGGGATCAATATTTGATGGCATTATAGACAATTAATAATGATTAGACCAATTTTAGTGGTGCAATGGACTTTGATAAAGCCTTTGAAGCCTCCTACTTTAGCAAATAGGAATGGAAAACCAATTGAAATTCCCCTACTTTTATATGGATAGGTTGCTCGAGGAGACTATTATACAGTAGAAGGTTCTTGGGAGAATACCTGAATAGAAAAGAGGAGGTGAATAATAACACATATTATTTTTGACCTTGTTTGAGAGAAAATAAGGGGGCAACAAGGAACTTCTAGCCATTCTGGCCAATGAAATTGACTTGAAAGATGAAAAAATTGTATGAGTTGTATATTTGAATGTGTATCTAAAAATTAAAATCCGCCAGTCGTTGTTGAAAAGAAAAAGGGTAAAGTGGAATAGAGCTAGATACTTTTCTAGGGAACTGCGACTAGCTAGCGTGGTTTGAATGAAGACCCACAAAGCGGAGGATCAGAACTCTAAGAAAGTAGCATGTCGAGCACCGAGGATTTGTAAGATTTTTAGTCAAGAATGAAACTTAAACCAATAACTCCTGAATTAAAAATAAGGGAAGCCAAGGCATCGATTTTTGTAGTCTAACTTGCATCCCATGCCTTCTGCTTATGGTTCTAAAAAGATCAATGGCAATAGAAATAAAAAGTTTTGAATTTGGCCAGAAATCTCATGCCTTATTACTTCCACTACCTTTGACCTGACAAGAACCACAAGCTAAAGGCTTAGGATACAAGTCTAACTTCAAAAATTTCCACCTTGTCTTGATCCCTTATTTTTATTTCAGGAGTTGTAGGTTCAAGTTTCATTCCTGACTGACTATCTTTCCACCCTCGATGCTCATAAAGCTACAACCTTAGAGCTTTGATCCTATGCTTTGTGGGTCATCACTCGGGCCACACTAGCTAGTCAGAGTTCCCTAGCAAAGTGAACAGCTCCAGTCCACTTCACCATTTTCTTTTCAAAATTGACTGATGGATTTTCATTTTTGGATATACTTTTATTTTTTCAGCTCATTCGATTTTTCATTTTTCATGTCAATTTCATCGGCCAGATTTGCTCACGTTCCTTGCTACCCTGTGTTTCTTCTTTAATAAGGTCTGAGTTGATATATGGTCTTCAACACCTCTCTTTTCCCTCACTGATATTCTCCTAGGTACCTTCTGTTGTATAAGCATCACCCAAAGTAACCCAGCTATACAAATTTGGACCAGGTCAGTAACTATATTGATTTCCAATCTTGGTTGTAGCAGTATGAGGCTTCATAGGCCTTTCAAAAGTTCATTGAACCCTTAAAAAATCAGTCTAATCACTATTGAATCTTTACACTGCCACCAAAAACTTAGTCCCTTCTCCTAACTTGATAGATAAACATTAGCAAAACCATTATTAAACTATAACAGGGTATCGACACCACTTATTTGGTCCCTCGGCCTTATCAATTTGAACCTATCAATCTTAACTGTAAAATGCAATATCTTATTTGAATGGTTAATTTCTAATCGATAAAAAAAAAACTTGATTCACAAAATTAGTGTTCTCTATGTGTGTTTTCATGATAACATGATCAGTAATACATACCTCCCACATATGAAGTGGTTTTATATGCAAATAGCTTATTTCTTTAAACCCATCTTTACTCTAACCTTTTATGTTGGTAGGAAAAAAGTTGATCCATTTTTACTTTCTTTTCTTTTGGGAGACATCTTTTATTTACAAATAAGAAAAAAACAAAAATAACATTACAATTGATTCCTGCATAGTTTAAAAAAGGGTAATACAAAGTTCAATAAATGGGTAACACAAAAAACCCATCTGTTGTGACCGTGGTAACCCATCTGTTGCAATCGAAGACCTATTTATTGTAATAGTTAACCCATCAGTTGCAATAGGTGACCCATATATTGCAATAGGTGGGTCATCTATTGTTAGAAATCAAATAAGCCTTGCTACTGGTTTGATTTCTCCCAACAGGTGCTCCGTCTGTTGCAACAAAAAGGTATTGCAATAGTTGATCCTTCAGTTATAACAGATGGGGAATCTACTGGAAGACCGATACTGATTCATTACTTGCAACACCAATACCATTAATACCACCAACAACATCAACAACAAAGAAATAAATAAGAAATAACCAATAAGGCTTTTTAAGTTCTTCCATCAGAAGATTTTTTGCATATTCTAATAAAAATAATGATTCGTTCATTCAAGACTCAAAAGACACCTTTACTTTAATTTTCTCAATAAAATAAATACAGGTAATGGGTAAGTAAATAAAAACAACAGATGCAAATAACTAATTTAAATGAATAATGTAAGATTATGATATTCACAATTTTAATTTTCATCATAGAAAATATGATAATTTGATGAAATAGGCAAATGAGAAGAGAAGGCAAGAATAATAGTTGAGAGCGTAGATCTAATAGTGAACCATATCTGGATGTCAAAAGTAAAGGGATAAAAATACCTATTTCAGTCGAGAAAAGATATAGATTGATTGAGATCCAAAAATATCCTCGGGCAAAAAAGGGGAGAAAAAAAAGAACATAAAGAAAAAAAGACATTTGGTATTACCCTAAAGAGGAGAGAAATAAAAAGAATAGAGATGAATTATTTAATATATGGTGAAAAGAGATCAAACGGGTTTAAATATTAATTAATTATTTATGGTGGTGAAACTCTGAAAGAAGAACAAGGAGACGATGACGGTGACATTGAAAAGACAAGATAACACAACTTAATGACGTGATTTTTGAGTTATCCAACAAAAAAATTTACTGCCTTAGTATATTTTATTTATTTAGGACAAAAAATAACTTTAAAATTAAAAAAAAAATCTTAAAATAGACAAGCCATATGTTGCAACACATATCTATATCTGTTTGAAAAATTTCAACAGATCAATCATCTGTCGCAATAGATGACAACATATATTTGTTAATTTCCAACAGATAATCCATATGTTGTAACAGATGTCATTATCTATTTTATAATTTTCAATCGATAAGTCATCTGTTGCAACATATGACATTATCTGTTAGATAGTGACCAAGAGAAATGGCATCTGTTGCAATAGGTTATACATTTGTTTTAGTAAATAACTATGATTGTTTGATAATTTTCAACAGATGTGTCATCTCTTGCAATAGGTTAGTCCTTTATTTATTCATATAAATCCATTCTTTTAAATATTATTAAATTTATTTAGCTAGAATTAGGGATGGTTAATAGGAGCAACTATAATTTCAATTTAGTCATTGTAATTGCATGTTATTGGTATTACGTTCATCCTGACCTATGTCATTAACTGATCAATTTGATTTAAAAATATTCATATAAATCCATTATTTTAAATATCTAAATCAATTTAATTAGAATTAGATATGGGCTGATAAGGTCAACTACAATTTCAATTGAGTTGCTGCAATTGCATGATGTTAGTATTGCGTTCGTCCTGACCTGAGTCATTGATTGATCAATTTGATTTGAAATAATTCATATTAAATTATTATTTAAAATATCTAAATTTATTTAGCTAGAATTAGGGATGGGTTGATAGGATCAACTATAATTTTAATTTAGTCATTGTAATTTCATGTTATTGGTATTACGTTCTTCCTAACCTAAGTAATCGACTGATCAATTTGAGTTGAAACGATTCATATCAATCCATTATTTGAGATATTATTAAATTGATATAGCTAGGATTAGGGATGTACTAATAGAGTCAACTACAATTTCAATTGATTTATTGCAATTGCATGATGTTGGTATTGCATTTGTCCTGACCTGAATCATTGAATAATAAATTTGAGTTGAAACGATTCATATCAAGCTATTATTTGAAATATCTAAATCAACTTATCTAGAATTAAAGATGGCTTAATAGGGTCAACTATAATTTCAATTGATTTATTGCAATTGAGTGATGTTGATATTATATTCGTCCTGACCTGAGTCGTTGACTGATCAATTTGAGGTGAATCGATTCAAATTAAATTATTATTTAAAATATCTAAATTAGTTTATCTAGAATTTGGGATGGTTTGATAGGGTTAATTATAATTTCAATTGAGTCATTGTAATTAGATGCTTTTGGTATTGCATTCGTCCTAACCCGAGTCATCGACTGATCAATTTGAGTTGAAACGATTCATATCAAGCTATTATTTAAAATATTATTAAACTGATTTAGCTAGAATTAGGAATTTTTTTATAGGGTCAACTACAATTTCAATAGAGTCATTACAATTGCATGATATTGGTATTGCGTTCATCCTAACCTAAATCACCGACTGATAAATTTGAGTTGAAACGGTTCATAATAAAGTATTATTTAAAATATCTAAATTAATTTATCTAGAATTAGGGATGGGTTAATAGGGTCTACAATAATTTTAATTGAGCCATTGTAATTGCTTATTGTTGGTATTACGTTCGTCCTAACCTAAGTCATCGACTGATTAGTTTGAGTTGAAATGATTAATATCAATCCATTATTTTAAATACTATTAAATTAATTTAGCTAGAATTAGGGATGGGTTGATATGGTCAGCTATAATTTCAATTGAGTTATTGCAATTGCATGTTGTTGGTATTGAGGGATGGGTTAATATTCTAATTGGACTTAATACAATTCATTATGAAGAAACAGTTAAAGTTTATCTCTTTTGAAAAATTAATTAAGATCAATACGGATCAAATTAACATTTTTAAAACTTGTCATTGTTTTCAAAATAAAAATTAACCCATATAAATCATCAATTTACGGAAAAAATATTTCATCATTTCAAATCTCAAGTTCACGCTATTTTCTTTCTCTCTCAATAATAAAAACAACAACTACTCAATATATTGGTTAAACTTTCACAACAGATTAATTTTCTTCCTATTTCCCACCATGTAGTTGTTATTTTTTACTTCATTCTTGCTTGTATCCATTAATTTCTCTGTCTTCAAAGGTAATAGAGTTTGAGAAGAGTTTTATTTTTTTATATAAAAATGAGGGTTATTTAATTAATGGTGAAAAAGAATACCGTTAGTTGTATTATCTTTGAGAACGGATTAATAATTTTGAGTTTTAATGCTAAAAACATAGGAAGAACCCCAGAAAACCCTAGTTTTTATTATAGTATTTGGTTGACTATCGTGTTATTATTGGATGGTGTTGTCGGTGATGGTGGTGGTGGTGGTATTATTGGTAGTGTTGGTGGTCTTGGTGGTGGTGTTAGTGGTCTAGGTGATAGTGTTGGTGGTGGTAGCATTGGTGTTGGTGTTGGTAGTAGTGTTGGTATTGGTGGTATTAGTGGTGGTGGTGTTTGTGGTCTTGGTGATTATGGTGGTGGTCTTGGTTTGGTATTGGTGGCATTGGTGGTGGTGTTGGCATTTGTAGTATTAGTGGTGGTATTGGTGGTATTGGTGGTTATGTTGGGGATCTTGGTATTGGTATTGGTGGAATTGGTGGTGGTGTTAGTATTGGTGGTATTGGTGTTGGTGGTGTTGATGATTAGTGGTATTGGTGGCATTGGTGGT
>NC_061119.1:70881435-71015655 GCF_002878395.1 Capsicum annuum | reverse complement strand
GTGGTGTTGGTGGTATTGGTGGTTGTTTTTGTGATGGTATTGGTATTGGTGGCATTGGTGGTAGTGTTGGTGGTATTGGTGTTGGTGTTGTTGTTGGTGGCATTGGTGGTGGTGGTCCATCTATTGCAACAAGTGGAATATCTGTTGGGAGATATTAACATAGGTCTTCAAACAGATTCCCCGTATGTTGCAACAATGTTTCAGCTGTTGGCATAAGACAAACCAGTAGCAAAACTATTTTGATCTCTTCCATCAGGTTGTTCATATGTTGCAATAGGTTATGCATCTGTCATAACAGATGTTTCATCTATTTCAACTGATAGCTTATTGGTTGGAATATTTTTTTGTAATGTAGCGGATAAAAAATTTATTGATATTTGTCTTAAATTTTTTAAAAATAATGTAGATATCAATTATAATGTATTTTTTGTTTCTCTATTATTTGTAGTTAAAAGATGTCTCCCAAAAGAAAAGAATCTAAAAGTGGATCAACTTTTGACCTCCTAACAAAAAAGGCTAGGTTATAGATGGATTCGGAGGAGCTTTCTGAACAATCTCAATCAAGGAAAAGTGAAGCTGAGAAAAGTTAGGAAAATAATGTTGAGGGCAGTAGAGAAGGGTAAGTGGAGGTTGGTGAGGAAAATAAAAGTGAGGAGGAAGAAGAAGAAGATAACAAGAAGAGGAAGAATTAGAAAATGAAAAAGATGATGATGATCAACATGATGATAATGCATCGCCAATGGGGTTTGAATTAAGATTGAAATCCCAGTATAATCCTGTCAAAACTATTAGTACTGACAGGTTTCAAGTTAAGATGCTAATAGATAACCTTGTAGAACTAATTGGTGATTTTTAGTTAAATCCCAGTTGGGGAAACCTTTTGATGAATTTAGGGATACTATGAAGAAGGAAAAACTAGAGGAATTTTTTAAGAAGAGCTGCTTTGGACACTTTCTTAAGCTGCCTGAGGACAACAATGGCCATTTCCAAACGAGCATGGTATAGGTCTTCTCAAGTACATGATCAAGAATATGGGGGATGATAAATATTTAAAGAAGGGCAAAAAGATGGATGAAATCTGGATCAACTACTGTAGCATGCTGGCTTATTTTGGAATGAAAAAGTTTGCCTTAGTGACAGGCTTGAGATGTGATCGTCTAAAAAAATCTCTCATCAAGGAAGAACACCTAAAAAATTCCAAGGAAAGTAGGACAGTCAAACTACCACCATCAAATAAAGGCAAGGCGTTGTCCAAACGACTACCTAGGTAAACTAACAAACACAAGGAAAAAATAGATGGATTATTGGATATTGCTGGACGTGGCTATAGACCAATGATGTTGTTACAATATCTCGAGGATAAAGTCATACAAAAGAAGTACAAGAAGTAATTGTGCTTAGTTTGGTTTTCCCATTCTGTTATATCGGCAAGAGATGTCAACAAATTCATAGAAGATGATTTGTCGGATATTGCTGAGAATCTTGAGAAATTCAACAATTAATCCTAGGGATATGATAGCTACAAGTTGACTATCAAATATTTATTGACAAAGCATCCCCAAGGCCGATCACCTTGTATGACTTTCCTTGGGCTTTCATGGTAAATTTAGTCACTATTTGTATACTCTTGCATTAGTTTATATTGAATAATTATTATGGCTTTGTTTGCTTCCTGTTTACATTTTTTAGGCTTGGGCATTTGAACTCATTCCTCTCCTTTGAAAGCAGATCAAGGATTACTCAAATTAGGTTTCTCATCCAAGGATCCTTAGGTGGAAACTCAAGAATTAAGGAGGTTGATCTCTTTGATGCTCCAGATAATGCATTAAGTCTTCTTTCAAGTAAATTAATTTGACTCAAAGAAAGATATTGAAATAGATGATTCATATGTTGCAACAGATTGGTAATCAGTTGTAATTTATCTTAATAGATTACTCATCTGGTGTAATAGATTATTAATATTTTGTGACAGATGAGTTAGTTTTTCACAACAGGTTACCCATCTGTTTCTTTGGTTCTCTGAACCTAACTTAACATATTATCCATCTACTGTAATTGATGCAACAGATATGTAATCTGAAGCAACATATGGTTAATCTGCTGCCACATATGAATCATATATTACACCATAAATATCATCTATTCCATAAGTTGTTGTGTTAACATGTTACCCAACTGACTATAAATTATTATTTGATTTAATCGTATCTATCCTTTTTTGAGGTTGTACATCAATGGATCTTATCTACAAAGAAAGTGTTGGTAACAACTTTATTTATTACTCTAGGTCTTGTTGATATAATAGCAGACCCAATGGTGGAGTTAAAAAATAAGGAATTGGCCGGAACAACAGCCATAAGAAGTCCAGTTAGGCGAGGTCAGCCAGATATTCAGGCTCTTCATGACCAACCTGCTGCAATATATCTGGGTGTTGCTTCTGGGGATGTTTCTAGTGGAGTTATTGATATTGATGGCCGCCATATTGTTATTTCTGTCAGTCGTGATGATGAGCATATTGATGCTCAAGAAAAAATAAATATGTTTGAAATCACCCCTTACACTGGTCCCTCTCACCCTTACATCGGTCCCTCTAGCCCTTACAGTGGTTCCTCTCACCCCTTTACCCTCTTATTCTCATTGAAATGCAATGAGTGCATTGACACAGATGATAAACTCTTTGAAAAAGTAGAGGCTATCACTAAAGTTGTCGAGAAATTAAAATTTAAGAGGGGTGTTATACCATCCATAAAGGTGAGTGATCCATACACTCCTATAGTGGCGGTTAGGAAGATGGAAAGAACAATTATACATATACTTTCAATTATGAAACCAAAAAAAATTATAACTCCTTCCTCTCCAAAACTGTAGAAGTTTAGGTACATTGAAGAGGGTGGACATATACGCGGAACTTGACGCCAAATAGAAGGTTCTTCTGAGAAAGATAATAAATTCCAAGAAATGCGTAAAAACCTTCACCATGAATACCTTTTACCCCAGGACTTCAAGAAGATGACAGATATGGATTAGTGGTACGTCAACACAGTAATTTTACTTTTCCTAACCTTTCCTTCTAATCTACTCCATGAAAAAGAAGCTACGCAACAGATGTGTTATCTATTGCAACAAATGGATATTCTGGTGCAATTGGTGGTGGTTCTATTTCAACAGATTACCTATCTGTGTAAAAGTTGCATTAGATGGGTAATCTGTTAACAGATTCAAAGAACCCCGTGCAACAAATAGACCATCAGTTTATCTTTCCACTTTATTTTTCTTTTTGAAAATTACTAACCTATTTAAAATTGGTTTCTTATATCATAGTATATTGATGAAATTCTCTGTCTCATGTGGGGCAGACAATTAGCTTACCCAAAAGCTTATGATGCTTCAATTCTACAATAATTTCAAGGATAGGTACGATGAGCTGATTATGCTTGCGCCAAATCCCGATGGCTCAGGATTTGATTCGTTAGTTTTTAGGTTCAAATGAGATAAAGATATGATTAATTATGTTAGAGGAAAGAGGCCATATCCACATGCTAAGGACTAGACCAAAGCAAAGAGGATTCTTGTAGACATAAACGTGGAGAAAAAACATTTTCTAGCTGTTAAGATACTGCTCAAGGAGGGAATGATGAAGTTTTATGACTTCAACTTATCTGTCTTTGACAATTCAATTTTTTACCAAGATGCAGCCAATATTGGCATTGTTCCCCAACTTGTTGAGGCAAAGTGGACTGATGAATCATTTGTCAGCGAAAATGTTGAAGCAAATATAGGATTTGAAGGTCGAAACTTTCAAAAAATAAAAATGGTGCTGCATGCGGGTCGTATGCGCTTGCATACATCGAATGTGGGCTAATCGGCACAAAAATGTCCAACCCAACGACCTTTCTGTACAACAACACTGTGGTAAGGATGGAAGAGATCTGAGCTTATGGGGTACTAACTAAATGTTTGGATCCTGTGTATAAAAAAGAAGATGTAGAAACACAAACACCATGATAGTTTTTTATATTTGATGAAAATTAAATTTTTATAATGCAAGTGATTGACAATCAGTTGTAACAGATAGTCTATTTGTTCTGACAGATAGTTTATGTATTGTATTATGCAGATATTTATATCTAAGTCTATCTGTTGTAACATATAGGTCATCTATTGGAAAAAATAAAAATAGTAGGAAGACATGTTTCCAACAGATGACCTATATGTTGCAACATATTTCTAAATATGTTTGAGAATTTCCAACAAATATGTTGTTAGTTGCAACAGATAAATTATTAGTTGTAATATTTGGAGGTAGTATCTCATTTCAATTAATAAGTTCAAATCTAAGGATAACATTGACAAAATAAAATAAATCAAAGACTTCAGAAAATACATGAAATAAATCAACAAATACATGAAATGTAAAGAAATTGTTTTGGGTACGGATAATCTACTCAACAAATAAATCAACAATTTAAGTTTTAATACCAATAATTTCTAAGGAGAGGTTATTACTTTGATAGTAAAGATCTACTCAATATGTACAAGTTGTACTTCATCCGGTGCTATGAAATTTGGCTTTGGTCGTCGTGAATCTTTAATATCGCTTGCTTACAGTTTTTGAGCTTTCACTTCTCTGTATTTCCATAAAAGAGTAGCATATATTTTATGGAGTAATATGGCATCAAATCCATCATTTTGTACTTGTAATCCATCTCTCAAATACTCGGCGTAAGCGGCAATAAAAAAACTACAATCTCTGTATTTGTAAGAAACAAATAATCTATATCTTGTAATTAATGAAAGCATTTTGAAATTTATGAAATGAAACTAAATCATGATACTTGATTGATACTTAAAGGATACCAATGGGTTGTTGAGCAATTCCTTCAACATATTATACATCAAATTTATTGCCTAGTTTATCTCGATTTGCTTCAACCATCGACCAGTTAGTACGAACCTTTTGGTATAAAAAACCCCTTATATCAAGGTAAGTAGGTAATATTTTGGCCAGATTTTGTATCTCAGATAATAGCTAAGAACTCCCCTTCCCGACATCGAGTCATAAATTCAAATGCGCCTCTCATTTAGAACAACAACAACCAACACCCAATGAAATTCATCACCACAATTGATTAGGATATGCACTTCGTCGACCAAATGCCAAGGTAAGCCAACTATAATGCTAAAACCTTTAACGATGTTGATTAAGCATTCTCCATTTTAAGAAACTTCCAGCTGTTGTTGACAATACTTATCATAGGCATTTTTTAGGTAAGCTTTGTACAAATAATTGTCTGTCGTGTATTTGTATTATTTTTATATTTACAACTTAGCCTTCTAGTAGAGGCAGTAAAAATTGATATAGATGTGCTGCATATATTATCAAACATTTCAAATTATGTGAAAATAAAATTAATACATAGATACAGTTAAATAAATTATTAATACTAAGATGTATGGAATTTAAACCCCATCATTCCAGCAAGTTTGAGGTTGTGACATCAAATAGAACCAATTCTTCATTTTGAAATGTGCAACAACAAAGTTAAACATATCAAAACCAAGACCCGATTCGTTCACTTTGTAGTGTTCATCATTTTGTTTTCTACATAATTTATATGTATTAATGTCATATTTTTACAATAAGAATTGTATAAATCGATATCTTTAAAATAATTTATGTACCTACTGACATGAAGCTTTAACAGCCCATCGGCAATCCATTCTGAATAGTCATTTATCAACTTTAATTAGGTTTTTTTAGCCTTGTCCAAGAAGTTGAACCCTTCAAATGGGTAATTCTTTTGTTCTTTCGGACTGACATGCTTTACTTTTTCTTTATCTTTGGAAGCAGTTGATGGATTATCAACTGTGATATTGTCTTATTCAGTAGAAGCTTGTACTGTGATATCCACATGAGAAGCCAAAAATGTCTATAATACCCTGCAAAGTTCCCTTGTAGTTTGAGACTTGAGCACGTCAAGTGAAGTGTAATTCCCGTCCTATAAGATTAATAAGAGACTTCCCAAGTTATTAGTGTTTTAATATCATTGAATTTTTCTAAAAATAACTTCCTATAGTGTAGAAAATTAATTAGCTTTCCAACAATACCAATTTCATCAAAATACGACATTGTGCTGGGAAGTTATGGCCGTTTTGTCGAGAGTTGTCAGAACAGCCTAAGTGCGACGGACAAGTTGAAAGACCATTGAGTATGTGATGGACCTTCTCCTAGACTTTCACAACCAAGGTAGTAACTCCCTTTTCTAACCCAAGTGCGATGGCTAGGACGACGGACTGTCACGGAGATCGTCGTCGCTGAGGCAGTGTAGCCTCATCCTCACAAATGTACAACAGACGATCTGACAAACCATCAAGTTTTTGATAGACCACCGCTGAGACCATCACATCAAGGCAGTGTGTTATTTTTTTACCAACGTGCGATGAACGATCTGGTAAACTGTCAGGCTAGCGACGGACCGTTGCTTCAACTGTCGCAGCCCTTATTCAGTATTTTAAGTCATTTTTAAAAGGGAATTCTTGGTTTTTTCCACTCTTTTATCAACCAGATATATTGTAAACGAAGCAAATTACTTCATTCATTATCCAAAACACAAGAGAGCTAGGGTTTTTCTCTTAAGATCAAATCTAAAAACCTTCTCCAAGAAATCCAAAAACTCATCTTATATTCTACAAATTGAGTTAAGATTTAAGTTTACCAAGTTTAGGGGTTGCAAGAACCCTCTCTCAAGAGTATGAATAAGAATTTAAAGTAAGTTTGTTCATCCAATTTCATAATATAAGATATGTGGGGTTTTGAACAAGGGTAATCCTATCACCCTTGTTCCCAAAGGCTTATTTAAACTATAATTTTCTGCAATCTATGAGATTTTACATGATATTAAATTGGGGTTTTTCACCCATTGTTATTGATTGCAATATCTTGATGTTTCCCATGAATTAAAAGCCAAATAGCATGATTTGGCATGTTTTCTTAAGGAATTGAAGCTGGGTTTATACCCTATGTTGTTACTCCTTGAGAATTTAAGAGTTTCAATGTTCTAGAATTTGAAGTATATGAGTATGTTGATATTTTGGGACAAATTGCTGTAACTTCCAGATTTCTAAATGAATTATGAATCTATATGTTATCTATTATGCATTATGATGAGTTTTACCTTGATATTGAATTATGGATCATTAAGCCCTACTTGAGAAGAGGTTGAGGAGTTGAAGAGTTTTAAGAAGTTGAAGACTCGACTTACTTCAGCCCCTGTGTTGACTTTGCCTGATGGTACAAATAGTTTTGTGGTGTATTGGGATGCCTCTGGAGTTGGTTTGGGTTGTGTGTTGATGCAAAGAGGTAAGGTTATATCCTATGCCTCTAGACAGTTAAAGCCATATGAGAAGAATTACCCAACCCATGATCTTGAGTTACTTTTTGTGGTCTTGGCTTTGAAAGTATGGAGACAATATCTTTATGGTGTTATGTTGATGTGTTTACTGATCATAAGAGCCTGTAGTATGTGTTTACTCAGAGAGAGTTGAATCTTAGGCAGAAGAGGTGGTTAGAATTGTTAAAACACTATGATATGAATGTGTTTTATCGCCCGAGCAAGGCCAATATTGTGGCGGATGCCCTTAGCAGATTGTCTATGGGTAGTGTTGCTTATGTAGAGGAAGGTGAGAAAGAGTTAGCTCGTGATGTACATTGTCCAACTAGATTGGGCTTTAGGTTGCTTGATTCGGCTGAGGGAAGTACTTTGGTGCAAAGTAGTTCTGAATCCTCTTTAGTTTTGGAAGTAAAGAAGGAGCAAGATAGAGATCCTAGTTTGGTCAGACTGAAGGAGGAAGTTAAGGACCAAAAGGTAGAGGTTTTCTCCTAAGGGGGAGATGGCGTGTCAAGATTATAGGGTAGATTGTGCATTCCGTGTGTTGATGATCTCAGGCAGAGGATTATGGCTGAAGTGTATGGCATGCGGTATTCTATTTATCCCAGCACTACCAAGATGTACCGCGAGTTGTAGGAAATCTATTGGTGGAATGGTATGAAGAAGGATATACTTGAGTTTGTAGCAAAGTGTGCAACATGCCAATATGTTAAGGTAGAGCACCAAATACCTGGTGGTATGATGCAAGAGTTTGGTATACCCACTTGGAAGTGGGAGATGGTGAATAAGTAATTCGAAACTTGGCAACCTCTTTTACATCATCATCATGATTCTATTTGGGTTATTGTAGACAGGCTGCCTATGTTCGTGCACTTCTTGCCCATGTATACATCTTATATGGCTGAAGATTATGCTTGGTTATATATGTGGGAGTTAGTCAGGTTGCACGAAGTTCCCACATCTATCATTTTGGATAGGGGTACTTAATTTACTTCTTAGTTTTGGAGGGTGCTGCAGTAGGGTCTTAGTACCCAAGTTCTTCTGAGTGCCACATTTCATCCACAGATAGATGATCAGGATGAGAGGACCATTCAGACCCTAAAAGATATGTTGAGGGTGTGTGCTCTTGATTTTAAAGGTAGTTAGGAGGAGCATTTTCCATTGATAGAGTTCGCCTTTAACAATAGTTACCATGCTAGCATCGGGATGGCACCATTTAAGGCCTTGTATGGTAGAAGATGTAGATTACCCATAAGTTGGTTTGAAATGGAGGAAGCTTCCACGATTGGGCCTGATGCTATGTTTTAAGCTATGGTGAAAGTTAAGTTGATTAGAGAGAGGTTAAAGATAGCTCAGAGTTGTCAAAAGTCATATGTCGATGTGAGGAGAATAGATCTTGAGTTTAAAGTGGGTGATTTGGTGTACTTGAAGATTTCACCCATAAAATGGGTGAAGAGGTTTGGTAAAAAGGGAAAGCTTAGCCCCCGTTATGTTGGCCCTTATGGAGTTTTGAGCCGTGCTGGGAAAGTAGCCTATGAGGTTGAGTTGCCTACGTATTTTTTAGCCGTTCATCTATTTTTCATGTCTCCATGCTTAAGAAGCATATTGGTGATTCTGTTGTGGTAGATCTTTTAGAGAGTGGTGACATTCAGAATAGTCTTTCATTCAATGAGATTCCCGTTGAGATCCTAGATTTTTAGATCTGTAGACTGAGGAACAAAGAGGTTTCCTTGGTCAAAAGTGTTGTGGTGGAACTAGTCAGTTGAGGGCACTACTTGGGATGAAGAAGCAAATATGCGAGCCAAGTATCCGCACCGCTTTTCCATGAGTTCAGATCTATCCAAAGGTATTATTCATCTTTAATTTAGTCCTTCTAATCTAAAGTTCAACGATATATCTATACTTTCATGAGTTCTTGCAATGTCTAAGGTATTCATGAGTTTAGAGAGATTCTGAGCCTGTTTAGCAACTTTCTTCAGCTTTGTGTACTCTATTTTCCTGTGTTCCTAGTCTAACTAGTGACATTCGAGAATGAACGTTTCCAAGGGGGAGTGTTGTAAGACCCCGCAAAGTTCCCTTGTAGTTTGAGCCTTGAGAGTGTCAAGTAAAGTGTAATTCTGACCCTAAAAGATTGAGAAGAGACTTTCGAAGTGATTAGTGTTTTAAACTTGTTGAATTTTCCTAAAAATGACTTCCTATATTGTATAGAATTAAATTATCTTTCCAATGATACTAATTTTGTCCAAATCCAGCATCAGGGTGGAAAGTTATAGCCGTTTTATCGAGAGTTATCGAAATCGCCCTGGTGCGACAGACAGGTTGACGGACCATCAAGTATGCAACGGACCATCGCCCTAACCGTCATAACCAAGGAAGTAACTCTCTTTTTTGGCCCAAGTGCGATGACCAGGGTGATGGACCGTCAAGACTGTGATGGACCATCGCTGAGACCGTCGACGCTGAGGCAGTGTGGCCTCATCCTAGCCAACGTGCGACGGCCGATTCGATGGACCGTCGAGTTTGAGATGGACCACTACTTAGACTGTCATATTGATTCAGTGTGTTCTTTCTATGACTGATATGTGATGGACTATCCGACGGACGTCAGGCTAGTGACGGACCATCGCTCCAATCATCGCAGCCCCCGTTCAGAATTATAAGTCATTTTTTAAATGGAAATTTTGGTCTTTTCCACTCTTTTATCAACCAGATATATTCTAAACAAATAAAATGACTTCATTTATCATCCAAAACATAGGAGAGATAGGTTTTCTTTCTCAAGATCAAATCTAAAACCCTTCTCTAAGAAATCTAAGAACTCACCATACGTTCTACAAATTGAGTTGAGATTTAAGTTTCCCAAGTTCAAGGGTTGAAAGAACCCTCTCTCAAGAGTAAGAAGAAGCGTTTGAAGCATGCTTGTTCATCCAATTTCATAATCTATATTGTGTGGGGTTTTGAACAAGGGTAATCCGTTCACCCTTGTGCCCAAAGGCTTATTTAAACTATAGTTTTCTGTAATCTCTGAGATTTTACATGATATTGAATTAGGGTTTTTCACCCATTGTTATTGATTGCAGCATATTGATGTTTCCCATGAATTGAAAGTCAAATTGCACGATTTTGAAAGTTTTCTTAAGAAATTGAAGCTGGGTTTATACCCTATGTTATTACTCCTTGAGAATTTAAGAGTTTTAATGTTCTAGAAATTGAAGTATATGAGTATGTTGATATTTTGAGACAAATTGCTGTAACTTCCATATTTCTACATGAATTATGAATATATATGCTATCTATTATTCATTATGATGAGTTTTAACTTGATATTGAATCATCGGTCACTAAGCCCTACTTGAGACTTGCAATTTTATGAACTATTGTGCTATAAGCACCTGTGATTTGAGTATTTTGAGAGTATTGAAAAATGTTTTGACCTAATGGTCATAGAGTTTTGAAATCCACTCTACCACATGAGATTACAAATTTTATTGTTGGGTTCTTATGAACAATGAGATTATTTTAAAAGTGGATTTCCATGAGATGAGCGAGATAAACTAAAGGGAGTAGTATTTAGCATCGAGCTAGGTAAGTTACCATGGTTTCTTACTCCAGAACTACGTGCCACCGTATGTTTGAGATTTTAGGCCTGAGGCCAAGATAATTAGGCCCGAGGCCGAGATAAGTGATCACTGAGTTGAGGTTATACTCCTTGGCAAAAGTATGACGTCTCTTCCCAACGTGAGGTTTCTTCCTTAGGAGGACAAGACATTGGACTCCATATATCTCGTTTGGTTTAAGTCGGTTAAGAGAACCTCCCTAAACTAAAGTATTGTCCAATGAGATAGAATATTTTCCCTAAAACTTTGAGATGAGATATTTTCTAAAGTGAACGAATTGCTTTTGAGTATTTTCAAAAGAAGGAAGTAGTTTTCTCTAGTACTAAGAGTTGATCATCAGTTTTTTTTAAAACAAATTCATATGATTCCAAGTTCCAAGTGTTTGAGTTCAAAAGAGATATAAGTTCTTGAGCAATAAAGAAGTTTTACTCTCCATGAGATATGTGCATGGGTTGAAAGTATTGTTTAAAGCTTCCTTCATCCTATGAGTAATAAGAATAAGAGGAGAGCGCAGATTTTAAAGACAAAGTATAATGACTCACGAGATTTGTGTTACATGCTTCATTAGACTTATTCAAGCCATTTCATTCCTATTTGCATGCATGATTTGATTAAAGAGTATTGATATTGTTTTATGCAAATGCATACACCACCATATACTCAGTACATTCCCAAGTGCTGATCCACATATACGTCTATGTGATAAATTATCTTATAATATAGGTTCAGGTGCTCAGTCCTAGTCTCATGAGTGATTCCCGAGTACCTTCGTCTACATTTCTAAAGTGGTGAGTCCTTATGGTTTGAGGACCTATCTTCAAACATTTCAGTATTTGAGTGTTTATATTAGTACTTTCAGTTGAGTTTGAGTCAGTTGGGCCCTATCCCAACGGCTCTCAAGTTCATGGAGTAGTAGAGGCTTTGTCAGACTAGTTTTCAGACTGTGGTCGTGTTGAGATTTCTAGTATTATGGTCATTTGGACTGAGTATTACCATCGCATTTCCTCTCATTTGATATGATAGTGCCAGTTTTTTGTATATTTCTTCTTGAATGAGCTATTATGAGAAGTGATACGCTCAAAGGGTTAGCTTGGGGCTACTTGTTTCCCTAAGCACCGTGTGATGTCCCGGGAGGTGATTTTAGGTCGTTACATTGTTAATGCTAATCATAGAGATACAAAAAATGAAAAGGACAACTTATCTATTTTAGCAAATCAAACAGGTCTTCCTCTTATTTTAAATTGTAGCAACATATTACCTATCTATTGTAGTAGATGGATCATCTGTGGGGATAAATTAAAATAAGAGGAAGACCAGTATGATAATTTTAAATAGATGACCCATCTGCTGTAACATATGACTTATCTATTTGGACAAACTAAAATAGTAGAAAGTCTTGATTTAATTTGTCCTAATAGATGACCCATCTCTTACAGCATCTGTAGGTACAAATTAAAATATTAGAAAGAAGTGGTTGATTTGTTAAAATAGATGAGACATATGTTGCAACAGATGATACGCCTGATGCAATAGGTTAGTCAGCTGTTGCAACAGTCGCATATATCTGTTTCATATTTTTTTGTATATGTGCCATCTGTTGAAATAGATATGTAGTCTATTTGTTTGTCGAAATGGATGATATATATTCACCTTTTTTCATCTCATGTTGCTCTTTTGTGGCCCTTGTATATTGATTAAAAATACAAGACAAAGACAGAGGAGTTCCAATTTTTCTTTTTTCGATGTTTGATGATGCCTTGGAAATTTCTTTCCTTCTCTTCTTAGCCAACTTAATCTCTAATGGAGTGTATGGATATAAAATACTCTTTGATGGAATAACACCCCTCTTAGATGTCAATTTCCTTACAGAAGATGTTATGAATTAATAATAGTAATCACTCTATCATGTTTTGCCTTGCAGTCTTAATATTTGCATGTAGAACATTTGCTAGGAGGGGCAAAATCTGTAAAAACAAGTATTATCATAATAATAATGGTTTATTATTTTAAAAAATGAAAGAGAAGCATCATTAGCCCCAACAGCAGTACCACCACCACCACTACCAACAGCTCTATCACTACTAACACTACCAGCAACAACAAGCCCACCCTCCAAAATTATTGTTTTTCTTGTGATGGTTGTTGCTCCATTCAATTTCTTTTTTATTCTATCAATGACCTTAGGGTTTGATAAAGTTTGTGCAGATCAAAAAGTAAGAAAAAAATGGCATCTTCAACTCTCGATTGGTCGGAACAAGCAACAGATGGACAATCTAAAATAAATCAGTACATGCATTAGAATGATGATTAAATAATTTAAAAAAAATTATTAATTAAAACAAAAACTTAATTAGAATTAGACTCACTGCTTCCTTTGGGGGGTTGAAAAGATCAAGAAATTGTGCATTTTTATCAGTATTGACCGACAACCATCTCAGGATACTTAGACATGAAACTTTTTCCAGGTAGTTCACTTGTTGTCTCAAATAAGAAATTGTTTTAAATAACCAAGCCTATAAAATAATGTCAACACATCAAAAGCATTATTCAATAAAAAATAAATTAATCATAATAAATTAAATATTTACCATGAAAACCCGTGGAAAGCCATATAAGTTGATTGTATTTGGCGTTAACGGAGTCAACAAAGATTTGACAGACATTTTGAAGCTTTCATAACCCTAAGGATAGCTATAAAATGCTTCAAGATCCTCGGAAAGATTTATTCAACCAAGTAGTATGTTGTTGTTAACTTCTCTCGCCTAAAGAATATTATGTACAAACCAAACAAGACACAATGATTGTTTGGGCTTCTTTCATAGTCTTTTACCTTTCAACGCTTCCCTCAGATTTTTGCTTTTGAAGCTTGGACCAATAAGGGACACCAAGTCATCACCATCGCCTGACTTGTATTTTCCTTTTTTTGCGTGTGTGGGGTGCTTTTTTGGGTTACAATAGGTATTACTTGATAAGGAGAAAGAGGATAACATTTTAGTCTAGTAACTATAGAAAACTCCTTCCAACTAAAAAAAATAGGCATTCCCCAGTAATTCATCCACATCTCATCCATCTTATCTTTATTCTCATACACAAACCTATGCTTGAGAAGATCATATACCATTTTTACTTGGAAACGAGCATCGTTGTCCTCCGATAAATCAAGATATTGCCTAAAGCAGTTGTCCCTGAAATAAGTATCCAATTTTTGGTCTCAAAGAATTTTTCTGAAGGCATCAAAATATTTTTTTCCATGGATGACTTAACCACAAAATCACCAGTTAAATCTGTGGCACCATCGCTCTGCATTCTCATAGGATAACTATCAATGTTGAATGTTTTGAGCAAATCTTCAGTAGAAGGACTATTAGTATTTGGATCATCTCTTTTGAACCATTCCTCATCCTCATGTTCATTATCTTCTGCTTCTAATTGAGATAATGCTTGTAAAGAAAGCTCATAGAGTGGTGGATATAGCCTAGCTGCTTCACTTGTTCCTTTACTTGGACTTGATTCAGTTTCTTTTCTTTTGGAAACCATATTATCTAAAAATATTAGAAAAATAAAAAAGCTTATTATTGATTAATGCATCATTAAAAAAAGGATAATAGTAAATCTAAAATGTATAACATAGTCTAATAACAGATCCAATAGATCACACATATGTTGCAACATATGGGTTATCTATTGCAAGATAAAACTAACATGTTGCAACAAATGAGTAATCTGTTGGAAATAATAAAAACAGTTTCTATCCTATTGTGGTTTCTTCAACATATCACTCATTTGTTGAAATAGATGACTGGTCCGTACAACAGATCAAATGTCAATATTTTTTAGATTTTTTCCAATAGAAGAGTTATCTGTTGCAACAGATAAATTATCTTCGGTGAAATCAAAGTATTAGAAACATCGCCCTATTGCATCAGATGGTTTAGTTGTTGCATCAAATGGTTTATTTATTGCATCAGATGATTCATCTGTTGCATCATATGGTTCATCTATTGCATCAAATAGTTCATCCATTGCATCAGATGGTTCATCTGTTGCATCAGATAGTTCATCTGTTACATCAGATGGTTTATCTGTTGCATCAGATGGTTCATCTATAGAAAAAAAAACAATTAGCAAGATTTTATTCAATTGAACAACAGAAATATCACCATTTAAAATCAATCACACCATTTTTACCAAGAACAACAATAAATCAACCCAGCAACACCAACACAACACAAACACCAAGAACATCAATAGTGACTAAAAACACCAAAATTGTTGTTTTGTTTGTACAAACACAACAACAAAAATCAAACTTGAAAAAATTGAATCAACAATTCAACAACAAGAACTACAATAATAACAAAAAATAATATTTCACTCGAAAAGAGGAGAAGAAATATTAGAAATTAGGTTTTTCTTCAGTCCCCATTTCAAATTTATGCAATAAATATTGAAATTGTTAACTAATACTAGCAGAGAAGTTGGCTGAAGTTTCTTTTTTACTTAATAACTAAAAAGCCCTAATCTTTTACCTGTAAAAGAAGAAAAGGGACGATGAAGAACTCAAAATTATTATTGCCGGAGAGCAATGTTGTCAAATTGATTGATGGTTGAAAGTCAGAAACAAAATCTAAGCCATTATTTATCGGCAGGAGGTTGAAGTCATTAGGGATTGAAGGAAGCAATTTGCAAAACTCTTGGTTGGAAGAAGCTTTAGAGAAACAGTCAAGATGGAGAAAGGAGAGAGACAATTAATTAGATAAGGGGTGAGTTAATTTATATTTTTGAAAAGATTAAAAAGTTTTAAAAATATTAATCAAGTCCACAATTAACTTAATTAAGTTTCCTGATTATGTTTGACCCTTTAGGTTGGTCAATGTCGCCAATCCTTAATTCAAGACTTAAAAGAGATATTTTCTTCAATTTTCTCTAGTTATTAAGTATTAATTGTAATTTCACTATAAGTAATAATTTTTAATTTTAATATTTCACAATTAATTTAAAGTATATAAAAATTGAATAATATATTATTTCAATATGAATAAACAAACATTTTTAATAAATATTTTTTAAAAATATTCTTCTCTCGTAGGTATCTATACTAGTATATTATAAAGTAGAAAATGACGCACCACAATTAGCCAAGTGGCAAGCTATTGAGAAGCCACTTGACAATTTTTAGGACAAAACTTTATAATATTGTAACAAAAGATTTAGAATTATATGAATTTGGAAATAGTAGGCTTTTAGAAGGAAAAAAAAAAAAATTTCATTAGCTTAAAATTAGAAATTCATAGTTGAAGAGTCCAAAATAAACTCTAAATATTTCATAATAATAATACTCTATAAATAAAGTAACAATAGTAGTACTTAGTATGGTGGTGGTAGTATACAAATAATATTAAAATATAATAATAACAATAATATAAATAAATAACTAAATAATATATTTAGGTATTAAAAATTTAGACTAACAACAACAACAACAACAACAACAACAACAACAATAATAATAATAATAATAATGTATAGATAAATAATATCCGTAGTACCAATAGTAGTGTGGTGGTAGTAATATTAGTACAACAACAACAACAACAAATGCAGTGTATTCCCACAGCGTGGGGTCTAGGGAGAGTAATATGTACGCAGTATATACCGCTACCTCCGAAGAAGTAGAGAGGCTATTTTCGATAGACCGACTCAAGATAAAGGATAATAAACAAAGGGATGGATGACATAACTGAAATAAAAAATAGGAAATAATATAATAAAATCACATAAATATAAAATACGAGAAATAAGAGAAACACAAAATGAGAAAATATAAACTAAGCAATAGAAAATAGGGCACCCACCTAATAGTGACATACACTTACATACCAAAGACACCTATGTACACTGTCCTATAATTACTAAATCCGGCCACACAAGAACTCTCCTGACTGCTAGCTATAACCCACACACAAACACTAGCCTTCTACCCTAATCCTCGACCTCCATGCCTTCCTATCTAGGGTCATGTCCTCAGTAAGATGAAGCTGCTCCATGTCATGTGTAATTACCTCCGTCTAGTATTTCTTCGGCCTACCTCTTCTCCTTCTGAAGTCATCCAATGCTAGCCTCTCACACCTCCAAACTGGGGTATCGGTGCCCCTCCTCATCACATGCCCAAACCATCTCAGCCTTCCTTCCCTCATCTTGTCCTCCACCAAAGCCGCTCCCACCTTATCTCGGATAATCTCATTCCTAACTGTTTCCCCTTTAGTAAGCCCACACATCCAATGCAACATTCTCATTTTTCCCACCTTTAATTTTTGGATGTGAACGTACTTAACTGGTCAACACTCCACCCCATACAACATGGCCAGATGAACTGCCACTCTATAGAATTTTCCTTTTAGCTTAAGGGGAATCTTCTTATCGCACGACACTCCAGAGACGAGCCTCCAGTTCATCTAACCTACTCAAACACGGTTAGAAATATCCTCACCAATCTCACCCCCCTGGATCATAGATCTAAGGTACTTAAAATTATCCCTCTTACACACTTCCTGGGAGTTCAACCTCACTACCACTTTGTCCTCCAACCTCGAGTCACTAAACTTGCATTCCAAATACTCCGTCCTGGACCTACTCAACCTAAATTTCTTATACTCAAGGGTTTGCATCCAAACCTCTTATTTGTCATTCACCACTAAGAGTCAATTAAAACTACATCATCAATTAAAACTACATCATCCATAAATAACATACACCAAGGAACCTCACCTTGGATACTCTACGTCAAAACATCCATTACCAACGCAAAAAAGAATGGACTAAGAGTCGATCCCTGATGCAATCCTGTCTCGACCGAAAAATGCTTTGTGTCTTCTTCCACCATCTTCACTCGAGTCTTCCCTCTAACATATATGTCATTAATAGCTCTGATGTACACCATTGGGACCCCTCTCACCTCCAAGCATCTTCAAAGGACCTCCCTCGGGACCTTATCATACGCCTTTTCTAGATCGATGAACACCATGTGTAAATCCTTCTTTCTTTCTCTATACTGCTCCACCAATCTGTTTACCAGGTGGATTGCCTCTATCGTCGAGTGATAGGGAATAAATCCAAACTAATTCACGAAAACAGACATGACCCTCCTCAATCTCCGCTCAACCAGTCTCTCCCAAATCTTCATAGTGTGACTCAATAGCTTAATACCCCTATAGTTGTTGCAACTCTAAATGTTACACTTGTTTTTATATAACGAAATCATTGCACTCCACCTCCAAACCTTATGCATTCTCTCATTCTTGAAAATATCATTAAGAAAATCAGTCAACTACCTTAAACCTGACCCACCAACATACTTCTAAAAATCCATCGAAATCTCATCAGGCCCCATCACCCTACCCCTCCACATCTTACGAATAGCCTCTCTAACCTTCCCAATACTAAAATACCTATAAAAACTAAAAAAACAGCTATCCTCTGAGTGCTCCAGATCCCCTAGATCAATGCCTCTGTCCCCGTCCTCATTCAAAAGTCTATGAGAGCACTCCACCCATTTCTTCTTAATGTGCACATCCTCCATCAAAATGCTACCATCCACCCTTAATGCACCTCACTTGATCGAGGCCAAGACCCTTCAGCTCCCTAGCCTTACCAAGCCTATACAACCTCTTTTCCTTATTTTTCTCCTCTAACCCCACATACAAGCTATCAAAAGTGGCTGACTTAGCCGTCGTAACTACTAACTTAGCCTCCTTCCTTGATACTTTATAAACCTCCCTAATCTCCAACTTCTCCTATTAATCTTTACTCTTAATCAACTTAGCATACGCTCTATTCTTAATCTTTACTTTCTTCTTCACTTCTTCATTGCACCACCAGTCTCCCTTATGATGACCTGCTTGGCCCCTCGAAACACCCAACATTTCTCTAGTAGTCTCTGTGATGCAGCTGGAAGCCCCATCCCACATAACATCCATGTCCCCCCTGCACTCCCACACCTTCACTTCGGCCATCTTTCCCCTATCTCTAGAGCACTAACTAGCGTCAGGCCACCCCACTTAATTCTAGGCCGACCGTCCCCGGCCTTTTTCTTCTTGCTCTTCTTGATAGTCAAGTCCATTACTAGAAGCATGTGTCAGGTCGAAAGATGCTCACTGTAAATGGCTTTACAGTCCTTACATAACACCCTATCCCCCTTCCTAAGCTGAAAGTCAATCTGAGTCTTCGGTATAATTCTTCGAAAGGTAATTAGGTAGTAATATTAGTAAATAATAATAATAATAACAACAACAACAACAACAACAACAACAATATTAATAATAATAGTCTTAGTAATACATACAAAATTGTAATTATAGTAATAACAAATTATGTTTAATCCATAGTATAATAATAACAACAATATTATTTTAGTCATAAAAAAATAACAGTATTACGTACATATTAGTGGTGGCAGTAGTTATATATAATAATTTCATTGGTTTCAAATTACTAGCTCAATTCAAATATATAAATTATAAGGTAAATATATATCACATTTGAAAAAAATAGCAAGGATATGAATGAATAAGAAACTAATCTTTTTTAACATATTAATATGATATTTGAAATTTGATTTTCACTTAAAATAGAGTTCTAGGTTCTTAGCCTCTATTATATTTACCCCTATATCATTAACTTTATTGGTGAATTTACTTACTGCATTCTTTAGATTATTCATTTTAAAGTTATTTTTGATTTAATATTTTTTCGTTTTTATATGAAAAATCGATATGACTTTTTCATCTTCATCTTTCTCTATTACCGTAAATAAAAAGAAACAAGTCTGCATCCTTTGATGTTATTTCTATATACTTTTCAGGGTAATTCACTCTTACTATAGATGGTAACACCTTCCATGAATAAGGAGGAAATAAGATCAATAATAATTGAAACAAAGACTTTGATAAGTTAGAGATTCATAAGTAAATCATTTTCATACTACCACAATTTCTATTGTTTAATTTGTAAAGAAGTATTCTTGAAATTTATTATAATTTTTAGTGATAATTTTATTGTTATTGTGACTTGTAGAAGAGATAAAGAAGAGTGAAGAGAAGAAATAATAGATAACTATAAAAATATGACTTTTGTTGGTATGGTTGGCGATGTTTAAGTTTCTCAAAATATGTGTTCGATATTTCTGCACTACATTTTAATGTTGTTTTATTTCATAATTTTTTAATATTTAATTCAATGCAATTTATGATTGTATGATTTCATTATTTAATAAGTACCACATTCATATATTTACTTTATTAGGAATTACAAAATAGATTTATAGACATTTATATATTTTAATTTATTTATTCTCTTTTAATTGTACTTGCAAATTTACATTTATTTGTAAACTATTTTAGTGATTTTAGGAATCATTTAATTTCATAATATAGAGAGAAAAAATTTAAAAAACACACAATAAATCATAGCCTAAAAAGATAAACTTTAAATATAATATCTTAGAATATAATTAAACATGATGTACGCAGATTACATAGTTATCTTGTATACATATATATATATATATAGCGAGAGAGAGAAAGATAGATAGAGAGAGAGAGAGAGAGAATGAATATTTTATTTTACTTTTATCCTTTAAATTCCCCTCTCTCTCTATATATATATAGAGAGAGAGAGCATCAATTTTTTATTTTACTTTTGTCATTTAAATTCATATTCAAAAAAATTTCTTACATTATTGATTTCCTTATAACTCTTGGGGCAAAGTCAACAAATTTTTTGAAATTGAATAAAAAATAAAAAATTGATATATGAGATAAAATTGTATTTGATAAAGTTGAAAATATTCAACTTGATTTGTAAATCATAATCATTTCTAACATATTAGACTATATTAGAGTTTGCTTTTAATCTATATTTCATTTTATCATTCCTATTATGCATGAAAAAATTATCAATTTTAATTTCGTATTGTACAAAAATTATTAATTACAAAATATAAGTAAATAATACTTAATCAATATCTCTATTTATATTTTTCAGTAATACAGAATCAAAATTTAAAATAAATACTCGGTATCTTTGCTTATATTTTATATTAATTGAAATTATAATTTAAAATAGAATATAATAGATAAATCTAAACAACGAAAAAATCATGAGTAGTGAATACAAGTTAAGAATTAAATTAACTTTCTGAAAGTGTTTTTTAACTATGACGAGTACACTCTTATATTTTCATGAATATATGATTTTTACTTTTTTCTTTTAACATTGCTATTCAAGAAATGTTATACATTATAGAATTCCTTTTAATTCTTAGGAAAAGCTAACAATTTTTTTTGCATTTGAGTAGAAAAAAACTAAAATTAAATATGAGATGAAATTATATTTTGATAGATGTGAAAGTTTAACTAATTTAAATCGAGATAAATTTTAACAAAATTGATTATTTTGGAGTCTTCTTCTAATATTTATTTCATGTATTTTGTTATTCATAACAAAAAATTTTTATTCAAATTTCTATATTTTGATATAAGATATAATAAAACTCAATTTCTTATGCGTATAACACAAAAAAATTTAAAAAATATACACCAAAATTTGGGGGGTAGGTGTGGGAGGTATTGTAGATTTAAATTATGAATAATATAATAAAAAATATAATATATATATTTTTTTGAAAACTAATGATTTTTTTATATAGATTTGATTAGAGATATGGGGATTGGTTTGGGGTTAAGGGGAGGTAGATTTTTTTCGGTGAAAAGTTGAGGGTGGGCTAGGGTGTTGGAGATGGATATGGCCGTGGAGGTTGGGATAGGGATGGGGTGTAATTTTTCTTTACTATAATTCATTGAAAATAATATGATATTTTAATTTTTTTTAAAGGCAATATGACGTAACATGTTTGAACATAACATTCCAATATGATTAGAAATAATATTTCAATATTATCTATGCATCGCATGGTTATATAGTTATATATATATATATAGAGAGAGAGAGAGAGGTTAATTTCATATTTTTTTTTTTGTAATAAGGGTAGTAGTATTATATTAGCATCATAATAAAAAAACCATAGAGAGTCGTTGGTAGCGTAGCCACCATAGTATCTGCAACAGGTGCAATATTTACAAACCATCTAGAAGAGTCTAAAGCCAAACTAGTAGTAATATGAAAATAAGTACTAGGTTGGGAAACTTCAAAAGAGTTGACACTCCTAGTAGTATAGTCTCCTCGTTTATCAGCTTCCCAAAAAATCATCAAGTCTTGAGGAGGCATCCAAAACATTGTAGTAGCAGCTATGAGTAATGTAATGTTAGATAAAGTGAATGGTAATACAGTAGAGATGGCTTTCCTTACTAGTCCATCAACTAGCCTGTTCTGCTATATGTAGATATACATGACCACTAGATTACCCAACTGTAGGAACAAGTACCTCCAATTTAACAAAAGAGTAGAATTTTAAGTGGAACTTGCTATGTCTTTGTCTGAAAACATATCATTGAGTTGTTTCGTATCCACATTTATTTCTAGAGGTTTAATGTTGTGCTTAATAGCTAGATTTAAACCTGCCAAGAGGGCTAGAGTTTTAAGCTGAAAAATATCTTGTGCAGTTGTATATATCGTGAAGCCCATAACCCAATCTCCCCTATAGTTACGGAAAAATTCACCCATTTCCCTAATGTTAGGTTTCAAGGTAAAATTAGCATCTTCATTAAGCATTATAGTTGGTTTTTGGCGAGTTCTATTTGACATAAAGAGTAATAAGAATGGCTTCAGTCCTACGCTTTCTCATAAGGTAGTAGTACTCGGTGGCAGAGTTTGTGGCAAGGGTTGATGAAGGTGCCCCAGTATGAACTTCAAATAAATATTTATTATGGTGGGCCAAATAACCCATAAAATATGCGGGAGTAAGACATTCAGAGGCAGATTTGGAAGGGTGTTAGTACGCAGATAAAAATTTTCTCTTATCCAAGATATAAGGGAAATCTTGGAGTCACGAGGTGGTAAGATTTTAGAAGTCCCTGCACCTATCCCTATGAATATTTTCCCAAAATTGTACAAGCCCTATATATGAAGAGAATGGGTGAGGGATAGTTTCGGGTACTCCCTAGCTACAAAGCTTTCAGGTGGGTGGTTGAATACAAAAACTATGTTGCAAGTATGAAGCCCTTGCTAGACTATTCAAGCTTAATAGCCAGATAAAGTATTTAATTTTAGGAGTAGTGTGGAGTTTCTATCTCCAATTATAATCTTCTGTGGGCAAGGAGTCTTCTTGTCTAAGGTTAATTTAGTTGTAACAAGATTGGACCATGAATTTACAAGTAGGGGTGAGACTTCAATTGATGTGGTCATATGTGTTTGGATAAATAGGAAAGTTCACTTCTAGTATTTGGCTGACCACGGCCTGAGGACGAGCGAAATGAATGCTTGCCAGATTCCAAGAGCCATTGGCTCTATAGTCAGAAATATGCCTTAGCTCTTCCAATTGAGTTAAAGGTCCTTTAATCATGGATCTTCGGGTTGTACCGGGCTTTATCCATGGTTTGTTCAAAAAGTTAATGTACCTCCCATTTGCCGGTTGCCAAGTGATCCCCTTTTGACAGTATTCCCATCCCAACATGAGGTTTTTTCATATTGTCGAAATGGAAATTGAGATGGAGGAGAGTCTAAGATATTTGTTCCTCAAAATATTTACCCAAATTGAATTCTTTGTGTGGAATAATCTCCATGAAGTTGAGGAAAAGAAGGCATTATTCTTAGTTGTTAACTTCTAGATACCTAGCTCTACGTCCTTCTTGGGCTTTGTAAAATTGGTCCATTTGACTAGATTGATTTTTTTGTGTGATTCTGTAGTACCCCAAAGGAATTTTTTTTTTGTATTTCTCCATTCTCTTAATGAGTTGTGTAGGTAACTTGTTAGTTTGCATTAAGTGATTTAGAAGCAAATTAAGGACCGGGTTAATGAGAGTTATGCTACTTTAGGGGGTAAGGAATTTACTTTTCCATCCCTCAAGGCATCACTTAAAGTTGTCTAAAGAGAACTGATAGTCTCCCATAGTGAGTTTAGAATGGTTATTATAAACCCAGGTACTTTCCAAAGTTCGTTCCCTCTACAATCCTAAGTTACGACCAAACTTGATATTTAATGTTAGTGGGAGTGTTTGCTGAGAAGAAAAGCCTAGATGGCATTATTAATTTTTTGGCTTGAGGATGTTCTAAAACTATCTAGGGCTTGCACTATATTCCTACATAAGTGTTCTTTTATTTTACTACAATAGATAATCTCATCAGCAAAAAAAAGAGGTGGGATATTGGGGGCCCTTACGATGAAATTATGGTTGGTGTCCACAGTCTAATTCTTACCGGATCATCTATAGCCCTTGGAATTTTATTAATCATTAAAATGTCTCAAACATGATGGACCAACCCATCCAACACCTAAGAATATATAAAAAATAAAATAACAATTGGACCGGCCCAACTAAATGACCCGGTCTAAAATAAACACATATATTCAGTAATGTTTTGAAATTTGTGCTTAGAGCTAAACTCCCCTTTTCTCTGCCTTCTTCTTCATGTTCTTCTTCATCAACGCACCATTTTTTCTTCTTCATTTTTAGGTTCTTAACATAATGCCATGGTTGTACTAGTATAATGATTATTCCAATTTGCATAAGTATAGTCCATTCTTGCTCTGATTATTGCTTGATTGTTTATTGAGAACCTGCTTTGATTCTTCTTTTGATAATTTCTCAGTTGAGATCTTCATTATACTTCCTATTATTTTTAGTGCTAACACCGTGGGTCTTGTCTTCTGAGGCTTGCTTCCTTCTTCAAGTAAGTCATTTCCAGCTTTGAACATGTTTCCTGCTCTGTATGTTGCTTTTAACCATCTGCTTTTTCTCTATGTGTCGTATATCTAGGATGGATATTCTGGGATGCTCGGACCTGTTTATAATTGAAAAGGATGAAGTAACTCAGTTGCTTGAATCTTATTTCACTTGTTGACCCCCAATCTACTGACATTCTCTTTTTGTTAATTGGTGTAGATAGGCTAATTAGCACATTCACTTTTTTTTACCTCACATATTATAAATATGATGTATGTGAAAAACCTTGTTGTAGCCCTTCCAGTACCCTTAACCCTTTTCTAAAACTAGCCTCAGATTTGGGCATTGTTGCTTGTCACTGTTAAGTATCTTTCTGGATGATCTTGGTATCTAATTCAATGTTGTAAATATGAACTTTTCATTCTCAAATTCTAGATTAGCTAAGTAATCTGCAAGTTGATTGCCTTCTCTGAATATATGCTCTATTTGTACTTGCTTCTCTGGAAGTAGTTGCTTTATTTGTTTTATTGTGCCTGCTATCTTCCATGGTTTTCCCATTCATCAATTAGAAATTTCTGTATTACTAGGGAATCTGTCTGAATAATTACTTCATCTTTACCTGTGTGATTGCAATGAATGGTTGCATGTAATATAGTTACCTGTATCTTCAATTGTTGACCATTCTGCATGTATTAGATCGCCATGTACATCTCTTAAGCAGAATGCCTATGAACTACGACCTGTATTCCCTTTTGATGCTCCATCCATATTGTATTTAAACTAACCTTGCTCTGGAAACTCCCATAGTACTACCTTAGTACTGATTTTAGGCTTTAACTGTCTTAGTTGTTGTAGAATTGATGGCCAGTCCATTGCAAGCTTTAGTGCTTGTTTTCTCACCTTAAGCAACATCCTTAGGTGTCTTGTGACATTGAATATCAATCTATACACATTGATCTCTTTGTCTTCATGCTTCTTAGAGTTTCTCCTCTTCCATAATTCCCATATTATGATTGTTGGTAGTGCTCTAAAATAAAACTTCGCCCTTTGTTTAACCTGATCATTTAACCAAGCATGTATTGTTTCTCTTAAACTCATTCCTTGTATACTAATGACTGCTAAAGAAGAAAAGTAGGACCAGGACCTGTTAGCTGAAAAAGATCTCAGAAGCACATGAGATATGGTCTCTTGTGCTGGATTATAACAACACCAGCACTTGGAAGGACCATTTCTTCCCCATCTCATAATAGTATAATGTACTGAAATCCACCCCTTTCACATTCTTCATATAAAAAAACACAATCTTGAATGAAAGCCCCTTAATCTATAGTTGCTTGTGGAAACTATTAGGTTCTCCCCTATACCTCACATAATGCCAAGCTGACCGTACTGTGAAATTACCTCTTACACATTTATAATTATCATCCCACTCCTTACTTTCCTAAATAAAAGAATAAAAATCTCCCAGTCCACTCTAATTATCATACCATACATGAGCATCTTCTCCTTTCATCCGCCGTATAATAAGATGATCAATAAGATCCCTGGCTTGCAACATCTTTTTCCAAACTTGAGAGCCACTGCCTACTTTTCACATGACTTCTTTTGGATTGTATTTTTTGTAATACTTATTGAGCATGTAATCACTCCAAATAAACCTCTTAGTTCAAAAATTCCACCACAATTTATAGAAGAGAGTTGCTGATACATCATGTAATGTTCTAAACCCCAACCCTTCTTCTTATTCTAGTAACACATACTTGACCATGAAACCCAATGTCTTCCCCTTCCCCCTATAGTACTACACTATAAGAACTTTGAAAATATCTTCTGAATAGTATTTAAGACATTTTTAGGGGGGTTCTTCACAGAGACACAGTGTATGGATATACTTTACAGGACATGTTTAATAAGGACTACTCTACCTCCATAGGACAACAACTTTCCTTTCAAGGCTTGTAAATTACTACTGATTCTATTCATAATTTACTGGTAATACACTTTTTTCTCTCTCATGTAAAAAATAGGACACTGCAGATAGTTGATGGGGAAATCTTCCTTCACTATCCCTGTTTTTAGTTCTACCATTACCACTACACCATTAAACACACTTTCATGTAAATAAAATGGCATTTTTTTCCTTGTTAATTTTCTAACTTGATAGACATTCATATTTCTCCAAAGTTGATGTGATCAACTATAAAGTACCCAGATCTGCCTTATAAAGAATGATCATATCATCTGCAAATGAAAGGTGATTGATTTTTGGACTCCTTCTAGGCATCCCAAATCGTTTGAATTCTTTCCTAACTTTGATATTCTTCAAACTTCTTGATAATACCTCTGCTGTAATAATGAACAGTGTATGTGAGAGTGGATCACCTTTCTTTAGACCTCTAGTGGATTTAAAGAAACCTTTTGGTCGTCCATTTAACAATATTGAGTACTAATTGTTTGCCAGTAGCTTGAATACCATATCACTAAACTCTTCATAGAAGCCTAATCTCCTCAAAACTTTGGTCAAGAACAACCATTCTACCCTATCATATGCCTTCATCGTATCAAGCTTCATCACTATATTAGGAGGCTTTCCTCTTTTCCTAATTTCAGATACTATTTCTTGGACCACCAATATGTTTTCAGCTATACTTCTTCCTTGGACAAAACCAGCTTATTTTTCAGACACAATATAAGGAAGAATACCCTTAATCCTTTAATGAATAACTCTAGAAAAGATTTTATTCACAAAGTTACTAAGAGATATTGGTCTAAGATCAGAAAAGGTATTTAAGAGTAAGTTCTTTAGTAATAGCACCAAATTTGTACAAGTAATAAACCTTGGAAGGTTATATCCACAGAAAAAAGTCTATGATAATTTATTGCAGGTCTGTGAAATAATACTCCATGTATCCTGATTGAATGCACCTGTCATGCCATCTGGACCCCCCATACTATTCCTATTTAATCCCATTACTACCATATGTACTTCCTCCAAAGTTGGTATTTTCTTCAAAATCTTTTTTTTGAGAATCTGTTACCACCCTTGGTAACTTCTCTAGCATTGAAAAATCTTCAACATCCTCTTGTTTCTCAAATTACCACTAAAAAAATATTTTGGTACCTCAGCTATATCCTCTTATTTTTCCATCCAACTTCCCTCTAAATTTTGAATTCTTAGCCTGGATCTTCTTCCTTTAACAATTGTATAAAAAGATATTGTTTTCCATTCTTCATCTTTGAACCACTCAAAACCTGCTTTCTGACTCTAACAATTTTTGTCTCTTTTTAATTGGAATGCTAAATCAGTTTGTGCTTGTGAAAAATTAGCCCTATTATTTCCTAATGGATCTTCTTCAAATTGATACTCTCTTACCTTAATTACTTCCGTCAGTGTGGCAATCTCTTGGAAAATATTTCCAAACATTTGCTTACTCCACTTAATCAAGGCAGCTTTTGTTTGCTTAAGCTTTTGATGAAACTTGATAAAGAGATTTCCTTCTTATTCTGTAGAACAATTCTCCCTAATAACTTCCATGCATAATTATTTCTTCATCCGAAAGTTAAGAAACCTGAAGGGTCTAATGTGCTGCTCAGCTGACTTGCTAAACTGTAACAACATTAGAGCATGGTCAGACCTACTCCTTACAAGATTTTCCAATTCCATGATTGGAAACAACTCCTGTATTTTGTCATTAATCAATACTCTATCCAGACAAAAGATACATTCTTTATCTATTCTTCTATTTCACTAACTATATTTACTTCATTTGAAAACATATTCCTCCGAATTACACATACTAATACAAGGATTGAAATTATCTATCTCATTAACAGTGACTTATAATCCTCCTAGTTTTTCCTCCTCATTTCTAATCTCATTAAAATCACCACCCACCAACTACAGGCGTTATATAGTTGTATCCAGATCTCCTAGTGTTTCCTACAACCTTAGTCTTTTAGTCTGATTGTATTTTGCATACACTAATGTGACAAACACCTCTGTACCCACATACTGATTTTCCAGTTTGAGAGTGATTTGTTGATCTTCATCCCTAATGATACTGTATTCAATAATAGCATCCATGAAATCCCATATTTTGCCTGAACAAGTCACCACTATATGCTGCATTCCTAATTGACTTTTATACTTCTCTATATTATGACTCTCCTGAAATGGTTTCACTAGACCTATCAAACCAAAATAATACCATCTATGCATTGTGATCAACCTTGTGAATGCTTTCTGTGCATTTACAGACCTGATGTTCTAAATTGAAGCAATTATTTTGATAAAGATTTAACCATATGACTCCTTATCTATATTGTACTTGCATTTGTCTTTTTGCTTCTCTTCTGTTATTTCCTATGTTTTGTATTTAGTGTCTAAACCTGATCTAGAGATAGATCTCCTTCAACTACTACCTTTTAATATTATCCACTAAATCTTCAAAATCTAAATCTTTATTATTACTATTCACCATCTCTATCAAATTTCTTGCCTCCATTATTATTGGTAACACATCTTCTAATATCATATCTTGTTTTTCAGCCATATCATACTGTACCAGGGCTAAGTTTTTATTAATCTACACCCTCTCTTACCTCTGTTGTTGAATTTGTATTTGTTGTGTTTCATTATCCTTATTTTGTACTGTTACTACTGTTTCTCTTTGCACATCAATTTTTTTGTTGATGTCATGTATGTGATGTTATTTTTTTCTTGTACTTGGCTGGTCTTCTTATGCTGCTTCTACTTCTTTGCCTAAGCTCTTTGTCACCCAATCTTTTGTACTTTTCTTTTTTATGCATGGTGTTGGCTTCTTGTTGATGCTCCTATTGTTCTTGATTCAGTATATCAAAAGCATTTTGATTTCTAAATCTCCCTTCTTGGTTATCTACCTCACCAACTATATTCCCATATTTGTCTTTTCTATATTTGTTCCTTCATTGTAGCCATTGATTCTTATTGTTTTCCTTTGTTGTAGCTTTTTGACCTTGCTTAGTCCATTTTTCCACATTATTATTTTATTTGACCTCTCTTTGTCCTTAGATCTTCTCATACATCTCCAGATGAATGTTCCAACAAGAGGCTTCATCATGACCTTGTAAACAACATTCCTTACAATATTTTGGCTTGTGATCATATTGAATGTTTATCCAGTTGGACTTGATTTCTCCACTTATATTGTCTTCTTCATTGATTTTCACTCTTTTTGGTAGCATAGACACAAGGTCCACTTCTATCTTCACCCTTGCACAACTTAGAATTGTGTGATTTTTGGTAGCCATGTCCACCATTAATGGTTTTGCAACTGCAGATGCAATGGAAAAGATTGCTTCTTTATCAAAGAAGTTGGGTGGTAAATTTGGCATTGAAATCCATGCAATGCCTATTGTTGTTTCAACATCCGGTTCAAACCATGGATCCCATTTAAGGGTTCGTATTTGCTAGTACATATCATTGACCTTAATGTTATATGCAACTATTGATAACAAGTGAACATAATCCTCTAGTTGATTTATTCGTATCAATATATGTCGTGCATCCATCACCCCTATGTTACATTCTCCATTGATACCGTATTAAATTGGAATAGCTTTGTGTAGTGCATTAACATCCATGTTACCATAAGTGAATTTACCAATGACTGCATTTGTAAAATCTATTGTATTTTTAATGACTTTACCTCTGATAACTTCCATGTCACAGTTGGTTCCCCATACATCATTATGACTAGTTTAGAAGGAACCCTATTGTTTTCACGCACGTAGGGTTTATTGTTTAATAAGTCTACATACTTTGGTGCCACACCCTGCTGCTTCTGTCCTTCTACAATATTTTGCTTTATAGATTCATCTGGTGGATCAAATCCACCAAAATTAGTAGCCATAGTTGCCAGAATTTGATCAAAGTTTAAATCTTTTTACATGCATTATTTTTAGAGTTTCTTTTTAATTAGTGATTTTTGTATTTGAGAATGGATTTACTTGGTCTTCTAGCTCTTGACAACCTTTCCATGCATATGATAAAGATATATGGCGACAAATGGTCTCTTTGTCTGATTTCCCTTGTTACGTACGAAAAAGTTAAGGCGCTCCCATTTAGGAGAATAGAAATAGCAGAGGAGGTAATGCATGACATGATCAAGTTAACTATTTCATGGGGGAAACAAAAATAGAGGAGTGCTTCCCGTATAAAGGACCACACTAATCGGTCAAAAACTTCCTCTAAATCTATTTTGATGAGAACAAGTGAAGCTCTACTTTTAGTATACTTAGAATATCGAATGACTTAGAAAACTAGCTTGTGTTGGGCCTATTATTTGAGGCATAAAAGGCTTGATCCTATTCACTGTTATTTTGGTAATAATTTTGTAGATGGTGTTGCAAAGACTAATTGGTCGAAATTGAGAGATAGTGGAAGCCCTAAATATCATAGGAATTAGACACAAGTAAGTCATATTAATTGTGTCTGGGATCTGGTAATTTGAGAACACTTGTTCACAAAAGTTAAACACAGAATTGCCTACCAAATGCTAGAATTTTTGGTAAAAGAAGGGGTGTAAGCCGTCTGAACCCAATTCGTTGAAAGGTTTAAAGGCATATATGGCATAAACAACCTCTTTAGGGAGTAAAGGAGCTACTAATGCCCGATCCCTATCCGGAGGAATAACGGCAGAGGTAGCTTCAGCATGTGACCAGTTAGAGATGTTGTGGTCAATTAAATAAAGTGATTCATAGAAGCCTATGATGTGGTTCAGAATAAGGAGTTCTTCAGTCAACCAGTTGTCTACATTTTCTCTTAATCTAGTAATGTGGTTTCTTATCCTCCTTTGGAGAGTAGACATATTGAAAAACTTGATATTTGCATCACCGTTATTTAACCATAAGACTCTATATTTCAACTTCCAGAAATCCTCCTACATGATCATAATCTGTTGATAGTCATTTGTAGGTTTTCTTACAGAGTGTGGAGGAAGGTACTAGTTGGTTAAAGAGGCGATATCTAAAGTCCCTCAAGACGCGCTAGGATCCTTCTCTTTTTTGCAAATATATGGCTGAATACATGCTTATTCCACTTACTATTTTTTCCTGAATAGTAACTTCCATTATTATCTAGACACTTTATGAACTTATCATTTTATAGGTTGTCCCAAATATATAGATTCTCTAAACTTCAATATATAGGAGTTCGTGAATATATCCTTTATTAACTAATCCATATATATTATAAAACAGATAATAAATGCCAGAAGAAGTCAAGTGGTAGTATGTAACGCCCCAAATCAGACACCCAAAATGCCACACAGTGGTCATGACCCCGAAGGATCACAAGCTAAACCATGACCGATATATATACCTAAGCACTGCATAATATACTGTATGAATGTGGAATAAAAGGGTAAAAGGACATAAGGTTCAAATATCATAAACATAACATCTGAAAATATGGTATATCAATACCAAAACAACCAAAATAACTGTCTGAACATGATAGTCTGAAAGCCTCTAACACTGAGCTGTCTGAATAAGGAGTTGATAGGACATCTCCCCCAACTAACTCTATCAACTAAAACTTAAATAATGAATTAATAAAATAATCATTTTATCTTTGGATAACGAGGACTCACTCTAATCTACTGCTGCTGGAATCTAAACTGCTACGTACCATCGGGAACTTGAGCATCCAAACCTATAGTATAAAACACCATAGCATAAATGAAAAGTATGCCTCAGTATGTGAGAATGTAATAGTGTACAAGTGAGGTAGATTGAAAGCAATGGTTCATATGGATGAACTATAACTGACTGATTAACATGAATATGACTGTGTGAGAATACATGCATTGATGTCGAACTATAAATGTAACCGTGATAAAATTTAATAAAGAATTCTGATAACATGGATTTAGTATTATCTGAGTTACTAATACTAGGATACTGAATAGCTAAGTCTATTGAATGATAGTTTCAGACAGTTATGAATTTGTAGAACTATTTGAGTTCTATACAGGACTTGATGACTGTATCTGACAGTCTAAATTCTGAAGAACTATCTGAGTTCTTTAGTGAGATAGGTGACTGTGTCTGATAGTCTTGAAATCTGTAGAACTAAACTGAGCTCTATTACTGAGACTGGATCTGAATCTGAGACTGTGTGAGGTAATCATCTAACCGACATGCCCTAAATCTGAACTGGTGGGGTCCAACCTGTAACCCCAACTGGAAAGGTGTCAATACCGTACCACGGGTATAGACAAGGTATGATTTAACCCTATCTAATAGGGAGCTCTTCTGTCAACCCCTCATAGTAGGAAAAACTCAAATGAGAAGTATAGTCCCTAAAATAGTAGTAATATATCTCTACCTACACTGGCTACGTAGTTCTGGAACACAAGGATTGCTTCTAAGGATCACACCCTCTGCTGTCAATGTATGTCCTCATCCTTGGGTTCACTCAGTACTGAATTCTACTCCCAACTGAATAGACACTGAATCTGATTATACTGAGGTGAACTGGTCTGAGTTTCATTAACTGATGGAATAAAACTAAGATCTAATAACTGACTGGGATTATTGAGATTACTGAGTAAGACTAGACAGATACTAAATTTTACTATGTTTTCTTGAGTCATGTGACTGACCGAATTCTACTGATCATGGCTTGACTAAGAGTGTCATGAAAACTAACACTGGCTCTAGGTACACTGCTAAATTGTCAGGTATAAATACCCCCAGGACTCGATAGCATGAAACTGACTAGACATGACACTTCTTGAACACATGACCATAGTCAACAATTCATAATTCAATCATTGGGGATTTCATTAAATACTTGATATTCATAATCTTGTACATATAGAGGAATGCGTTCAGATATATCATGGTTTCAAAATTCTAGTCTCATGGGCATTTAATCAAACAATTTCAATACATAACAATAGTATGTGATTTATTTTGAACATAAGGGAAAAGCATGAATTCATCATTTAGGTTCTATTGAGTCATACAGTATAATTCTTATTATCCTAGGCATTTTATCAAACACCTTGCATTCATAACTTAAGGAATAGTCATAATCATCAAATTAATACATCATAATTCCATACAACAACTCAATTGATAGGTTTTCAAGCCATATACTAATGTAGATTCATGAAAACATATTAAAGATTCAAACTTAGGAATCATAACAACATCAACATGATTATAATCAATCCACATCATAAACATCCCAATTTATAATTTAAAATTAGATTCTTGGACTTCATGGATGAAAGGAATCCATGAATAAACACTTGACATACCTTAGATGGAGGATTCTTGAAAACTAACGGTAAAATCTTTTGGATTAGGACCTTTACCTAAAAAGCCTAGGCTTGTTCTTAAGGGAATTTGAGAGAAACAATTGTATTTTGGTGAAAACCTAGTTGAATCTCGTATTATAGGCTTATATGGTGGTGGAAAATTGACTTTTTTGCCCTTAAAGATGCAGATATTTTATAACTAAAAACTTGGCATCGACGCGATACCCAATGTGTCACGCCATGATCATGCTAAGGCTCAATTATTTCATTGGCAGTCCCCGTAATAATGTTAACAAATATGATAGGCGATGCAGGGTGCCAATATCGTGTTGATCCACTATTTTGGGACACTTAACATTGTTTAAATAAGGTCTAAAAAATCTAAAACTTGTTTGGAATCACCTATTGACCCCTCTGATCATGAATTAATAAAAAAATATGGACCATTAACGAACATTAAGGTCACGAACTGAGATTGGCAACTTTTGAAGGCCAAAAATAAACTATGTATGGGAATTTAGCTAGAATTTTCTAAGTTTGGGACCCCTTGACAAGACTAAGGGACTGAATTAAGCTTGGAAATTTTATGGTGTTTTACAATATCTCCGCCTTGAGAACATTCATCCTTGAATGAGACTGACTGAGATGGGAGAAATGATAAGTTAAAGTATATTTTGATCATGAACAACTGAAACATGAGTACATGACTGACATTACTGAGATTCATACTGAGCATGCATATCTGATGCATGATTTCATGACTGAGATGATACATGAATGCATGAATGAGAGTACTGATAAGCTGATCACAGATACCTGATGTGTGAATACAAGCCTGATCTGATGCATGAACATATGAATGAATATGCAATGATAAATACCAAATTTATAATGGGAATCTGATCATGAGATAGAGTAAGTTCAAGGAAAACTGTTTCCTTAAACTGAAAATGCTAATGAGCTTGAGATTTATTTCTACTTATGCATGAGCGGAAACATGTGAACGTAACTAAGTCTTGAACGTGATACATAAATTGAATATAGTTATTTGAACTGAGTACCTTGAATACGTGGCTTACTGCTGAGGTCAGATTTTGAGGGTCAATTTATAAGTACCCCCTTACTCCAAACTGGATTCTTTATGAGAAAAGATAATGTCATGTTTATGTCATGAAAGTTGGGGGAATTATCATGTATCTCCCCCTTGGGACACTATGTCCCTTGAAAAATACTGGGCTGACTTTGCTGAGCTATTAAGGAAAACAAGGGTGATGCACAAGGCACTATGAATAAAATCATAGCTGAATATCAGGAATCTGAAACTAAGATGTGATACATGAATTAAGTTAAACCTGCAACTACCTGGTTGGTCTATCTTATATTGATCATATTTATGAGAATCCGGATAGTATGACTAGATGGAAAGATGGGGAAAACCCCACCATCCAAACTTGTCTGTATGATTGCTAAATTGAACTATTGGCTTTATGTACTAACTCATGCTGAAAACTTATACCCGACTGGAGCATTTCTATGAAGCTCTTTCTATAGAGTTCTATTGACTGAAGGGAGAAAACAAATTTTGGCCTGGTCTGAGCAGGACATCTGAATAGGGGATCGCTACATGGCTGGGATTCTTATATCATGAGGCAAGGCCTATGAAACATCATCTAAGATAAAGTGACTAAACCTTATGCACTAAAATTGAGACTACTAAAAAGATTCACCTGGGTGTTGAGTACGAATACATAAATATACTAACTTATCTGATTAAGTGAATGACTGAAAGTTGTCTAATGGACACGTAAAAATGGATTGTACTTCTTTTGAATAGCTGGACTGAAACTATATAGTATAATGCATAGAAGGTAATGAATGATTGGGTAATATAAGATAATTGAGCATGAATTGCGGGCAAACTGTATTATTTAAAAATGCAAGACCATGCGTATAACATGGTTCTAAAATATTTTGTGAACTGGGGCACTGAAATTACTAACAACTGAGTAACTGATGGCTTTGTGCTATGGTCGGGAAATCCTGAACTTAACTGAGTTTCTGATTTGACTGCTGGACTAGGAATGTGGTAGAGATTATAGTTATGATGGTAATTAAGACTGTAACTATAACTAAGACCATAGCTAGGACTGAATGCTGGTTTTTGATAACAGATATTTCGACTGGCACTTGAGTAATGAATTTTAATGGCTAAGTAACTGATAGCTGAAATCCATGGTTCTGTAGGAATAGCTGTGTCCATTACTAAACATTGATTACTGGCTGACTCAATAACTGAGGCATGAGGGACGTAACATTAACACTACGAGTTCACCAAGGGATCTAAACTGAGGGTATACGTGACATAATTTAAGTTTGGCTAATCATTAGGAGTGGAGCATGAGTCACGTAAGTTGATCATACTGTAAATCATGATATGAGTATATGAGTCATGAGTTGTACACCTAATTTTGAAATTTGTGTACTCATGGAGCGTGATTCATAACACTAAGTGAACTTGAACTCCCTATACTAGGAATTATAACCACACATGATCCTATGAAAAATATGTGAATACAAGTTGTGTTCATCGAATTGAGACGTGAAGCATTCATAGGTAATGTGATGATAGGAGTACAAAAACTTACACAAAGATAATAATAGGTCGAGAATCATCTTCTCTTACTGATTTTCAACACATACTGGCACTACTACTAGAATTCTCAAGGCTTGACTTTCTAAGTTATCTTAATCAGATAGTTTCTCTATACATGTCGGGATATGTTAGACTGACTCACTAGGGTGGAGACTAGAAAGGCCCTGGTAATATTTGGTCAGACCTTAAAGTTGACCTATATGTAAAGATTTATAAAAGTAAAAGAATCTCCCAAATCTGAAGAAGCATGAACAGGTAAATAAGGTATCTGTAACATACCAGTGGCTACATCAGGAGGCCTTTCCTGATCATATCGGGGCTGAAGTGCATTGAGTCTGTTTGGGCGTTACCCACTAATAGTGCTGGAATTGGCACCCTGCTGATTCGGGCAATCGGACTGAGCTAAAGGATAACCATAATGACTTTGAGGACCAGGTCTAGTACAATCTTAGACTTTGTGACCTGTGTCACCACATTCGAAACACACATCACTGTCAGCTCTACATACCCTCATTATGCTTACCACACTCTTCGCAAAGCGGATTAGTAAAAAACCTGCTCTCACTCCCCTGGGCCTTAGAGCCTGGTGCCTCATATCTACAGTCATTTTTGAACTTTAGTACTGGTGCACTTTCTGAAGATGGAACTGGTGTTGAAAGCTTCGATCTATGTTGAAAACGGATACCACCCTGTGACCGTGGCTGAGAAAAACTATAATGAACAATTCTGGCTTTCTTATTTTCCCTCTCCATCTTCTTAAGTTTATGCTCCTAAATCTGTTGAGCATGGATAATAATCCTAGATATGTCTATCTCCTTAATCAAAATTACAGTCCTACACTTCTTAACCACTCAACCTGATACCCCAAACATAAACTTACTTATTATGGATCTACTGTCTGCTACTACATGGGGAGCATACCTTTCTAACTGAGTAAACTTGAGGGAGTATTCTTTTATACTCATGCTACCTTGTTGGAGATTTATGAACTCTAACACTTTGGCTTCTATATGCTCTAGGGGAAATAATCTATCTAAGAAAGTCGTAGTAAACTCTTCCCATTCTATGGGCCCTGTATTTGCACCCCTATCTACCTTTCACTGCTTAAACCATGTATGGGTTATATCTTGTAGCTGATAGGCGGCTAAGTCTGCACTCTCACTGAAAGTCACTCCCATGATATCTGTGACTTTCTGAACTTGATCAAGGAACTCCTGTGGATCCTCTTCAAACTTAGAGCCAAAAAAGGATAGAGGATTTATTTGGGTGAGTACCAAATCCTGAATGCAGAAGAATTGGCCACTGGGTTGGTCAAAATAGTAGATGGCCGTTCATTCTGAGCTGTGACTAGATTAGAAAGAGTAGTGAATGTAGCTCTGAACTCTACATGAGAAACTTATTCGTCCAAGGGATCTACTTGGATGGGCTGAGGTGCTGAATAATTCCTTGTTCCTCTTTCGTTTGCCCTTTTGGGAGGCATGTTCAATAAACAAAAGGGAGAAATAGATTAGACTGAGAGTAAAATTTAAGTTCATGATCACTGGAACGACATGAATACTGAAAGAAGGGAAACAGTTCCTCAACATCTTATAGCCTCTTGTCCATAAATGTGGTGTGCAACACACCCATACACAAAACTCTACTAGATGCGGCTTTTCAGACTTCGTAGGACTCTATTGAACATTAAGCTCTGATACCAAGTTTGTAATGCCCCAAATCTGACATCCGGAATGCCACACGATGGTCATAACCCCGAAGGACTAAAAGCTAATCCACGACTGATATCTTTACCTGAACATTGCATAATATACTGGATGAATGCAAAATAAAAGGCTGAAAAGCCATGAGGTTCAAATATCTGATAAAACATAACATCTGAAAATACAGTATATCAATACCAAAATAATTGAAATAACTAAAATGACTGTCTAAACATGATAGTATGAAAGCCTCTAACACTGAGCTGTCTAAATAAGGAGTTGATGGGACATGTCCCCAAGTAACTCCACCTACTAAAATTGAAATAATGAATTATTAAAATAATTATGTTATCCTCTGATGATGAGGACTCACTGCTAATCTACTTTTGTTGGAATCTTAACTGCTACGTGTGATCGGTAACCTGAGCGTCTAAACCTATGGTATAAAACATCATATCGCAAAAAAAATATATGTGTCAGTACATGAGAATGTACTGCTATGCAAGTGAGGTAGGCTGAATGCAAGGGTTCATATGCATGAACTATAACTAACTGACTAAAATGAACGTGACTACGTAAGACTATATACATGAATACGTAACTATAAATGAGATCGTGATAACACTTACTAATGATTTCTGATAACATGGATTTACTAATATCTTAGTTACTAATACGGGGATATTAAATAGATGAGTCTATTGAATGACTATTTTTGACAGTTATAAATTAATAGAACTATCTGAGTTCTATACTGGACTGGATGACTGTATCTGACAGTCTAGATTCTGAAGAACTATCTGAGTTCTTTGCTGACCTAGGTAACTGTGTCTGATAGTCCTAAAATCTGTAGAACTGAACTGAGCTCTATTACTAAGACCGGATCTGAAACTGAGTCTGTGGGAGGTAATCATCTAACCGACATGCCCCAAATCTTTGGTGGGGTCCAATCATTAACCCCATATTGAAGGGTGTCAATACCGTGCCATGGATAAAGACAAGCTGTGAGTTAACCCTCTCTGATAGGGAGCTCTTTCATCAACCCCTCCTAGTAGGAAAATCTCAAATGAGAAGTATAGTCCCTAGACTAGTGGGGGTACATCTCTACCTACACTGGCTATATAGTTCTGGAACACAAGTATTGCTTCTAAGGATCACACCCTCTGCCGTCAGTGTATGTCCTTATCCTTTGGTTCACTCGGTGCTGAATCCTACTCCCTACCGAAGAGACACTGAATCTGATTATACGAAGTTGAACTAGACTGAGTTCCACTGACTCACGGAATAGCACTAAGATCTGATAACTAACTAGGATTACTGAGATTATTGAGTAAGACTAGAGTGATATTAAATTTACTGAGTTTTCTTGAGTCATGTGACTGACCGAATTCTACTCATCATGGCTTGACTGTGAGTATCATGAAAACTGACACTATCTCTTTGCACACAGCTAAATTGACGGGTATAAATACCCCTAGGACTAAATAGCATGAAACTGACTAGACATGAAAATTCTTGAACACATGACCATAGTCAAAAAATTTATAATACAATCATTGGGGATTTCATGAAACACTTGATATTCCTAATCTTGTACATGTAGAGGAATGCGTTTAGATATATCATGGTTTCACAATTATAGTCTCATGGGCATTCAATCAAACAATTTCAATGCATAACAATAGCATGGGAGTCATTTTGAACATAAGAGTAAAGCAAGAATTCATCATTAGGTTCTGTTGAGTCATAAAGCATAATTCTTACTCTCCTAGAAATTTTATTAAACACCTAGCATACATAACTTAGGGCATAGGTGTAATCATCAAATTAATACATCATAATTCCATACAACAACTCAATTGATATGTTTTCAATCAACATACTAACATACATTCATGAATGAACCCTTGACATACCTTATATGGAGGATTCTTGAAAACTAATGGTGAAATCTCTTGGATTTGGACCTTCATTTGGAAACCCTCGGCTTGTTCTTGAGATAAATTGAGAGAAACAACTGCATTTTGGTGAAAACCTAGCTGAATCTCATGTTCTAGTCTTATATAGGAGTGGAAAATTAACCCTTTTGCTCATAAAGATGTGGACATTTAATGACAGAAAACTGGGCATCGACGCAATTAGCGACGCGGTATCGACGCGATACATGACGTGTCACTCCATGATCATGCCAAGCCTTAGTTATTTTACTGGCAGTCCCTATAATAATGTTAACCAGTATGATAGGCAATGCGGTGTGTAAAGATCGTATTGGTTCACTATTTTGGGACACCAAACATGGTCTAAACGAGCTCCAAAAAGTCCAAAACTTGTCCGAAAACACCTATTGAACCCTCTGATCATGAATCAACAAAAAAATATGGACGATTAAGGTAATTAAGGTCACAAAATGAGATTTTCAACTTTCGAAGGCCAAAAATAAACTAAGTCTGGGAACTTAGCTAGAATTTTCTATATCTGGGACCCTTTGACAAGCCTAAAAGACTGAATTAAGCTTGAAAATTTTGCGGGGTCTTACACAGTATATAAATAAGACACTTCACAATTTTGAGACAAAGTAGAAGACTTTGTAATAAAAGTTTCAATTAACAACTTAGAAATATTTGAATTTGAGAATACATACTCCTTGAAAGGAAAATAAATCATAAGCATAAACATAGAAATAGAGGTCTAGATGAACTCTTATTATTTCATAAATTTATCTCTTTCACATGTTATAAAATATTTTCTAAATCATTTAATTAAATATTAAATGAAAGATAATAATATTAATAAATACATGTAGTAGTGGTCGTAGAAATATATTTGACTTATTTAAATTTTAAATGAAATTTAAGAATATTATTGTTAATAATAATAATGATAATAAAAATAATAATAGTACTAGCAATAGTAATACATTGTAGTACAGGTAAGTAGTAATTGCAACAATAATAATAACTATTTAAACTTTGTAGATTAAAGGATAAATATGAATTTCAAAGCCTAAGGATAAGGAAACAATAATAAATTGATCTTCTTATAAAAATTGATATGATATGACACTTTAATTTGAACTTAAATAGAATTTGTATTCGAATAGAATTCTAACTTCTTAACTTTTCCTATGTTTATAATATTATTATTATTATAAATATATGTCAATAATGATAATAATTTTTAATATCAAATAAAGATATAAATTATACTAATAAATAAATAAATAAATAGTAACCGCAGTCGTAATAATAGTAGAAGTGGTACTAATAGTAATAGTAAGAATAACAATAATAGCACTAATATATCAATCTATATATAGGACAAAGCACCAGAAGAAGCCAAGTGACAGCATATAAATAAGTCACTTGGCAATAATAAGACAAAGTAGATAACTTTGTAATAAAAGTTTTCAATTACCAAATTAAAAATAGGGATAATACTTACAAAAATACCTGAATTTTGATCGAATTTTCAGTTGATCATACTGAACTTTGCGGGATCCTATTACCTCCCTAGACTTTTTTATCGTATTTTAATGGCATATATCTGCCCACATAGGTACATACGAATATGAGGTTGGCGCGTGTATTACACCGCCGGTCGCTGAAACTGGGTATAGAGTTTTGGGGGGAAATTAAATCCACTTTAAAAAGTCTAGGGGGTAATAGGACCCCCGCAAAGTTTAGTATGCTCAACTGGAAATTTGGTCAAAGTTTAGGTATTTTTGTGAGTATTATCCCTTAAAAATATTTGAATTTGAGAATACATTCTCCTTGAAAGAAAAAAAATCATAAGCATAAAATAGAAATAGAGTTCTAGATGAACTCTTATTATTTAATAAACGTATCTCTTTCACTTGTAATAAAATACTTTCTAAATCATTTAATTAAATATTAAATAAAAGATAATAATATTAATAAATAGATGTAGTAGTGGTCATAGTAATATATTTGAATTATTTGAATTTATTAATAAATAGATGTAGTAGTGGTCGTAGCAATATATTTGACTTATTTTAATTTTAAATGAAATTTAAAATTGACACGACCCGATCAGGGGCCTTGTTGTAATGGGCATCCCAAGTCCAGCCATGACTGGGGACCCCCTTGTTAGCCAACCCAACCACTCATTAGCAAACCTTGTGTCGGTTGAGTACCAAACAAATAACAAGATAGCATAACTATACAAGGAACGCCTTTGGGATTGTTCTATTCCTAGACCAACCCTATCAAGTCATCCCGTCACACCAAATAGTACCAATCAAACTACCATTCCAAACCAATATCAAAACAAGGGCCATGAATCAGGCTAGAACCAAATGAGATCGAGAACATAATATGATTAATCCCAAAATGAAATATGATGGAACAGTGAGAAATTATGTCCGTTGGTGTCAGCCCCAATTCCAATGCCCATGTTAAGGCCGACATTAATACCGATCCTGCCCATTCCAACCCATAGCAGTACCACAAAGTTTCTAACCAAAAGAGAAAGAATATTCGATTGGAACATGCCCCCATCCATAACGAAAACCCATATCCTAAAATAAATCAAAATGTCTAAGAGTATTCATAACATGAAATGGAGCCTTCTGGATGGATAGAAGCTCACTACTTTAATCCAACAGTTATCCCTGAGTTAATCACTATGTAGGAGGAGTAGAATGGTCGGTTCCTGTATAGCATAGGTAAGCAGTCGCCCAAAGATGGGTTAGTGAGTGATCGTTAGCATGAACTCGAGATAAGTATAAAATATTGTCATTTATAAAACAAAGTAAAGCTATCCATATGCACACAACCATTCATATATATATAACCATGCCAGGAAAGGGAACTGGGTTTAGCATGCCGTTAAAACCTTTTCCTGGGCTGTGTAGATTTGCCGTCCTAAACCACCTATGAGCTATATGAGTTCATCACCCCCTGTGAAAGGGCCCCAGCGCGTGAAGCCGTATGATTAGGGAATAAAAACCTGGGATGACTAATACATTCCATGTACCTTTTAGAATTTTCAATTAACCAAAACCATGGCCACCAAGGCCTTTCTAATCCATTTAAAACCATTTAAACCATTCATACCATTTAGGGTTCCATTAGCAAGTTTAAACCATACCTAAGTTACATTGAAAAACCAATATTATAGTAAAAATATTGTTAAAGTCATTCTATCAAACACATTGGGGGCATAGTATTTCAAAAATCAAAATCCATTGCCAAAGAACCATTCCCATGCAACCAATTATCCAAAACCAACATTAATGCATACAAAAGAATTATTAAAACATGGGAAAACCATAACCAAGCATTTATAACCCAAACCCCCAAATTATATTTAAAAAACTAAAATCACCATTCCTTTAGTTTGAACTAACAATAAGGGAATAGAACATGTCTTAATTGACAAAGTAGATGGAGAGAAACCACCAATAAGATCCCCAAATTACTCCTCTAGTTGGAATCCTAGCTTTCTTGCCCAACAGATTTTAAGAAAATTATAGAGTGTTTAGGAAGAGTTTCTAAGTGTTAATGAATAGAATAATAGGGTAAATAGCCTCCCAAGAGAGTTAGAAGTTATGGGACTATATTAGGATAAGTGGGATAATATCTAGAATACCCCCACTTAAGTTGTATAAAACCCAGTCACAAGGGTACGACTGACTCTCACGAGTCATACATTTTGATACCAGTGGTATTCACCACTCGTATCCTAAGACCTAACCCTTGGACCTAAACTGTCCATTGTATGACTCATCATACCTAAGTCGTATTGAACAATATACGATTCAAACCCTTTACCTGTATCCCTGACAAGATAAAATCTTAGAAGGTTTGAATACTTTCTATTATATGAGTCCTTGGTACGACTCGTACCCTGCCTTACGGCTCCTGGTGAGCCATTCATACTCAGATCCAACTTATGTTACCAAGTCTAAGGTTAAATATAGAGACCAAATGATCTGTATCTAACCATACGAGTCATACCACCATGTCGTATCCGTTTCAACGACCAAACTCTACCCCACCAATCAACACTGGTTAGTATATGACTGGACCATACCATTTGTACCCCAACATACAGCTCATACCCATGATTTGTATTAGGTCCAGAGACCAGAATTTTGGGAAATTTTCTAAGGTCCATAAACCAGGGTGTTTCAGTCCCCCTACTAGGAATATTCATCCCCAAATGACGGAAAGGTAGGGGTAACCACATGCACGAGTCATTTGAATTATAAAATATAGTTCAAATCTTTAACAAAGTTTGAAAAAAAAGAGGTAAGGATATTAATATTTCCTTTAACAAGATCAGAAAATAAAGACGTGTTGAAGACTCATACCTTCAACATGAATCCCAAGAAGAGAAAGAGGATGTGGATACTTGGACTTCATGTCCTCCTCTGTTTCCCATTTAGCTTCTTCACCTTAATGTTCCATCATAGAACCTTAACTGAAGCTATATCCTTGGTCCGTAATCAACGAACCTTCCTATCCAAGATCACAATCGGGACCTCTTTATAAGACAGAGAGTCTAGGATACCTAACCCCTCTAAAGGCACAATCTAAGAAAGATCACCAAGACACTTCCTCAACATGGAGACATAAAATACCGGATGAACAAAACTCAAGATAGAAGGTAACTCCAACTCATAATGAACATTACCAACCCTTCAATGAATCTCATATGGACCAACATATCGAAGTCTGAGCTTTCCCTTCTTCCCAAACCTAACTACTCCCTTCATAGGAGATACCTTGAGGAAAACCTTATCCCTAACCTCAAACTCCAACTCTCTATGCCTAACATCCGCAAAGGACTTTTGGCTACTTTGGGCAGTGTAACGACTCGAAAATGGGTTTCAGAGCGTCACACGATGCTTGAGACTATGAGTAACCCCAAGCTAATCCTTTGAGCCATTTTTGTTCAGTTCGACACGAATCAATGGGGTTTCCATAAATAAACCTTGAATATCAACAGAGTAATCATCATCCAAGAATAAAAGAATTTCAGAAAGATAACAAAATACGACTTATTAGTCAACTCCCAACATCTATACTAGTCTGACAAGCCTCTAAGAAAATCAATAAAACCAGCGAGCCATTGAGACATGCCCCAACTGACTCATACTTAGTTATCAAATGTAAACAATTCCGTGAAACCAACAACAGACATCACATCCTCGGACCATGAGGACTCACCACGATAGAGGATATAGAACAACGTACCTAAAGAATCACTGTCGAACCTAAAACTGAGCACCTGAACCTATATTCTTAGAAAATGCAGCCTATATCCGAAGATGTAAGTCAGTACCATGGAAAGGAACCGAGTATATGGGGGTGTATGCAGTTTTATAAACATCATCATCATAAATATTTATAAGAAATATGCAGGATGTGTGAAAGACTCACATAGCCCGAAGAAAATCATCATAATCATGAGAGGATGAAATAAGTATAATAACATATATGAGTCATTATATAATTTGTCAATCACTTTTAGTTCATCAAGAATATCAATTCACATAATGTAAATATCATTTAAATCTATTGAAAGAATAACGTTCACAATTCCACTTTCAAATCACTTCAGCGTTCACCATAGACCCAAGGAAACACAAACACACTGGGAGATCCTATAACCGACATAAACCATGTTAGCCACATGGAGTTCAACGTCCAACCCACATTGGGGAGAGCTTTCCTATTATTGCCATTGGAGTAGGACTACCAATAGCAATCCAAAAACACTTGTGATCACTATATAAATCAGCCTCAAGCTCACGTCCTATGGGGGCACATATTTCTAGGGAAGTAAAGTCATTTTATACCTCCCACTCAATGCTAAAGAGTACTCCCAGACTTAGCTCAGATCATTTCAAAGACAATCCAAAGCAAAACAACTTTCATCAATCTATAAGTATACATCGGGAGCCATCATGCTACCCATTTATCATAATCAAACACGTTGTGAATTTCTTTCACATTCGAGTTCAAAACAACTCCATTAAGATCAAAAGGTCAAATCATTCAACACATCTCAAATATTCAACATCAATGTGCTTATAGCACATATTTTCTCAAAGACACAATTTCAAATAAGGTTCAAGACCCAAATATCAAAATCATGATAAATATCATTCAAGATTCGTGCTTTATATCACCATATATGTAAATCCATCTTTCAAAATCATAGACATCAAAATTTAATAATAATCATCATAGAATATGAGTTCATGCTTCAAAATCATAATAATCTAGTAAAAATCATGTCTTCGTAAAGAAAAATACTTTTGGGCACAAGAACGAAAGAGTGCTCTTGTTGAGAAAAATACCACATACCTTGAAATTGACCCCTTGATTATGGAATCCTGTTCACAAAAATAAAGGGTGCTCCTCGAAAGTCTCGAGATGATGAGTTTTATTATCGGATCAAATTTGAATTTCTACGGTGAAAGTAGAAGATATTTGAGGCTCAAAATGGACCTAGGGTTTAGTTCTCTCAATATTTTTGATGGAAGAACATGAATTTTATGGCTAAATATAGGTATAAATGGAAAATTTTTGTCCATGAAGTGAAGGCATAATGACCAAAATGCCCTTAAAAATCAATTAATTCTCGAATCTATCCTTTTATGGACTGTTTTGCTAGTCTGAAGTAGATCAACCATAATATTTTACTCCGATATCGAAATTAGATGAAACCAATTTCATTAGAAAGAGGACTCTCATATATTTCCATTGATATATAGTATCTCACCTAGATAATTGTGTAGGATGAGTTATGATCATTTGAAGTTGACCCAAAAATTCACTTTTGGTAGGCTAAAGTAGATCGACCATAAATTTTTTCTCTGATAGACAAATTGGATGAAACCAATTTCATCAGAAGAGGACTCGCAGAGCTTTCCGTTGATATATAGGAGATCACCCAGGTCATTATGTACATGGAGTTATGATCATTTAAAGTTGGAACAAAAATACACCAAGCCTCAGTACTTTTTACTGCACGTTTTACTATTTACTACTATTCACGGTTCGGTCGGAATGTTCATAACTCATCGCTCGGGTGTTCGTTTTGGATGATCCACATATCGTTAGAAATCTTATTTGATACTCTACGCAATGGTGGGTCATAATCTAAGACATTCTATATGGAAATAATTTATTTTAGAATATAGAACCGAACAAGTTTACGCACAAAATTTCAATAAAAAATTTCCTGAGTATTACATCATCCCCCCCTTGGAAACATTCATGATCGAATGACGCTATACATGCAAAGATTAGATAGAGAATACATAATATAGCTGAAACCATTCGTTAGACTCATCACCACATCGTTTCGCACTCCAAATGCAACATAAATGCATAAACTCAAGAAACTACAGCTGAACACGTAATAAATGACAGCTGAACTGCTGCAAATTTTATCAAAAGTGCTTGATTTATGAAAGAACGGAACCTTCGGCTTTATCAGAGTTCATGGAAAATAGGTGCGGGTACTTGGATCGCATATCCGCCTCAGCTTTTAAAGTTGCGCCCTCAACAGATTGGTTTCGCGACAACACCTTGACCAAGGGAACTTCTTTGTTCCTTAGTCTTCAGACACTGAAATCAGGAATCTCAATAGGAATTTCATCAAAAGAAAGATTTTCTTGAATGTCAGCACTCACAGAGGAATCCACTACCACAGCATCACTAATATGTTTTTTAAGCATGGAGACATGGAATATTGGATGAGCAGAGGACAACTCGGAAGGCAACTCGACCTCATAAGCTACCTTACCAACATGGCTAAGAATTTTGTAAAGACCAACATAATGGGGACTAAGCTTCCCTTTCTTTCTGAATCTCTTCACCCTCCTCATGGATGAAATTTTCAGATACACTAGGTCACTAATTTCAAAATCAAGGTCTCTCCTTCTAACATCCGCATATGACTTCTAACGACTCTATGCAGTTTTCAACTTTTCCCTAATCAACTTAACTTTTTCCATAGCCTCGAATACCGAATTAGGACAACTCACAGCCACTTCACGCACCACAAACCAACCTATGGGTGATCTATACTTCCTCCCATACAAGGCTTCAAACGGAACCATGCCAATACTAGAGTGAAAGCTGTTATTATAAGCAAATTCTATCAACGGTAGGTGATCATCCCAACTTCCCTTAAAGTCAAGTGCATAAGCTCTCAGCATATCCTCTAAGGTCTGGATGGTCCGCTCATCCTAACCATCAGTCTGCAGATGAAAAGCAGAACTCAAAAGCACTTGGGTATCAAGACCCTTCTGAAAAGCTTTCCAAAATTACAAAGTGAACTGAGTACCCCTATCCAAAATGATAGATAAAGGAAATCCATACAGTCTGACTAGCTCTTGGATATACAATCTAGCATAATCCTCAGCAGTATATGAAGTATGAATAGGCAAGAAATGAGAAGACTTAGTCAATCTGTCAACCACAACCCAAATGGAATCATGATGGCGTCGAAAAGGAGGTAAACCAATCATGAAGTTCATATTTATCTCTTCCCACTTCCAGGTGGGAATACTAAACTCTTGTATCATACCACCAGGTCTTTGGTGTTCAACCTTAACCCGTTGGCATGTTGCACACTTAGCTACAAATGCTGCTACACCTTTCTTCATGCCACTCCACTAATAGATTTCCCGCAAGTCTCGGTACATCTTGGTGGCACCAAGATGAATAGAATATCTCTCCCCGTGCACTTCAGCCATAATTCTTTGTCTCAGGTCATCAATATTTGGGACACACAATCTACCCTACAATCTCAACAAACCATCTCCACCTTAGGAGAAAACCTCTACTTTTTGGTCTTTGACTGACTCCTTCAGTCTGACCAAACTAGCATCTAAGTATTGTTTTTCCTTCACTTCTGAAACCAAGGAGGATTCGGAACTACTCTGAACCCCTATACTACCTTCAGCAGAGTCAAACAACTTAACCCCCAATCTAGCCAAACGATGTACATCACGAGCCAACTCTTTCTTACCTTCTACCACATGCGAAACACAACCCATGGACACTCTACTTAGGGCATCTTCCACAATATTAGCCTTGCTCAGATGGTACAGCACACTCATATCATAGTCCTTTAACAATTCTAACTATCGTCTTTGCCTAAGATTCAATTCTCTCTGCGTAAACACATACTGCAGACTCTTATGATTAGTGAAAACATCAACATGGACACCATACAAATAGTGTCTACAGATTTTCAAAGCAAACACAACAGCAGCCAAGTCAAGGTCATGGGTGAGGTAATTTTTCTCATGGGGTTTCAACTGTTTAGAAGCATAAGCTATCACCTTACCCTTCTGCATTAATACGCAACCCAACCCAACTCTCGAAGCATCACGGTACACCATAAAACCATCAACACCATCAGGCAAAGTCAAAATAGGGGCTAAAGTGAGTCGAGTCTTCAACTCCTGAAAACTCTTCTCACAAGATTTGGTCCACAAGAACTTTACTTTCTTTTGGATCAATCGAGTTATAAGAGACGTTATAGAGGAGAAACCCTTAACAAAACGGCGGTAATAGCCAACTAAACCTAAGAAACTTTGAATATCAGTTGGATAAATAGGTCTAGGCCAATTTCTAACAGCTTCAGTCTTTTGGGGATCAACTCTAATACCCTTGGAAGAAATGATATAACCCAAAAAAGCAACTGACCTTAGCCAAAACTCACACTTACTGAACTTGGCAAACAACTTGTGATCTCTAAGGGTTTGCAAGATAGTTCGAAGATGATCAGAATGTTCATCCTCACTACGGGAGTACACTAGTATATCATCGATGAACACTATGACAAACATATCCAGATATGGTCTGAACACTCGATTTATGAGGTCCATGAAAGCTGCTGGAGAATTAGTTAACCCAAAAGACATAACAAGAAACTCAAAATGGCCATAACAAGTTCAGAAAGTGGTTTTTGGGATGTCATACTCCCTAACTTTGAGTTGATGATAGCTGGAACGATGGTCTATCATTGAGAAATAACTTGCACCTTGTAATTGGTCGAAAAAATTATCTATTCTCGGAAGGGGGTACTTATTTTTTATGGTGACTTTATTCAGTTGGCGGTAATCAATGCACACACGCAAAGAGCCATCTTTCTTTCTCACAAACAACACAAGAGCACCCCAAGGAGAAACATTGGGCCTTATGAAACCCTTATCTAGTAGATCTATTGCTCTTTCAACTCCTTAAGTTCTGCAGGGGCCATACGGTATGGAGGAATATAGGTAGAGTATAGGGAAGAAGATCAATCTCGAACTCTATCTCTCTATCAGGAGGTATCCCTAGGAGATCATCTGAAAAGACATTAAAAAACTCATTGACGACGTTAACAAACTGGAGATTTGGAGTGTTAGACTTAGTATCTTGGAATCTAACCAAATGGTAAATACACCCCTTGGAAATAAGCTTTCTAGCTTTGAGGTAAGAGATAAAATGACTTTTGGGTGACACAGAATTCCCAGACAACTCAAACACGGATGCACCCGAAAACTAAAACTTGACCATTCGTGTCCGACAATCAATAGAGGCATAAGAAGAATACAACCAGTCCATACCCAAAATCACATCAAAATCTGCCATGTCTAACTCAATCAGATCAGCCAACAAGACTCTATGAAGAATGGTAACCGGACACTTTTTATACACTTTCTGGGCAACAATCGAATCACCCACTGAGGTAGAAACTAGGATAGGCTCAGGAATAATCTCGGGACTCATTTCAAAATTCATAGTAATCAAAGGTATAACATATAAGAAACTGGATCCAGGATCCAACAAAGCATACATATCAAACTGAAATATATGAAGCATACCAGTAACAACATCGGGAGAGTCCTCCTATTCCTAGAGGGATGGTAAGGCATAAAATCTATTCTGACGCTGCCCGCCAGTATTGCTAGAAGAGGCGCCATAAGCTGGGGCTGGGTGAGTCGCTGGAATTGGAGCACTAACAGTCTGAGTCTGGATCTGAGGGCGATAGTCACGATGCCCTTGTCAATCCTGTGGACAATCTCTAACTCTATGACCCATGTCACCACACCGGAAACAACCCCTCTTCTCACCCCAATACTCACCCGAATGAGCCCTACCACACTTACAACACAGGGGATGATTTGGCTTACTGCCAGCACTGTACTAGGACATGGATGTATATGACCTACTACCTTGCTCTTGCCTACCTCTAGGCATGGGAGCACTAGCAGATGATGGTACTGGCATAGACAAATGGTCCTAATATTGAGGGTGACTCCCTCCTTGTGATCTAGTCTTACCCTGTCCGTACTGCTCGGACCTAGCTCTCTTATTCCCTCTCATTCTATCTCTTTCCTTAATCTTATCTACCTCAATCTGTTGGGCATGAGTCATCAGCCTAGAAAGATTTATCTCACTATTCAGCATAGCAGATCATCATCAGACTTAGACCCATAGAATTTCAGCAGATTTATCCGTATGAAGTCACGGATCCTGGCAGCAGCTAAATCATCTCCCTGTTGCTGTGGAACCGAGGCCGGGTTGGCCTGAATATTTGCAGTAACAGCTTGGGCCAGCGCCTGAAAGGTTGCCCGAAATTCAGTATGAGACATTTTCATTCAATAGGTCAGTAGGTTAAGGTTGCTGACCATCATTATTTCTTCTCGCTCGACGTGGAGGCATATTTCTGAAAGAGAAGAGAACGAATCAATAGCAGAGAGAGACACTTTAAGCACAATAGACTTCTGAAAGAAAGAATCACACTTTTTCCTAAAACGTCTTGTAGCTTCTTGCTCATAGACGTGGCGCGCTACACACTGATGATCAAGACTCTACTTAACGCAGCTTGTCAGACTCCCTAGGACACCTTAAAACCTTAAGTTTTGATACAAAGTTTGTAATGCCCCAAAAATAGGTTTCGGAGCATCACACGATGCTTGAGGCTACAAGTAACCCTAAGCTAACCCTTTGAGCTATTTTCATTCAGTTCAACACGAATCAATGGGGTTTCCATAAATAAACGTCAAATATCAACAGAGTAAGCATCATCCAAGAAAAAAAGAATTTTAGAAAGATAACAAAATACAACTTATTAGTCAACTCACAACATCTATACTAGTCTGACAAGCCTCTAAGAAAATCAATAAAACTAGCGAGCCATTGAGATATACCCCAACAGACACATACTCAGTTATCAAATGTAAACAATTTTGTGAAACCAACATCAGACATCACGTCCTCGGAACATGAGGACTTTTGTAACACCCCAAAAATGGGTTCCAGAGCATTATACAGTGCTTGAGGCTACGAGTAGCCCCAAGCTAACTCTTTGAGCCATTTTCATTTAGTTCAACCCAAATCAATGGGGTTTCCATAAATAACACTCAAATATCAACAGAGTAATCATCATCCAAGAATAAAAGAATTTTAGAAAGATAACAAAATATGATTTATTAGTCAACTCCCAACATCTATACTAGTCTAACAAGCCTCTAATAAAATCAATAAAACCAGTGAGCCATTGAGACATGCCCCAACTGACTTATACTCAGTTATCAAATGCAAATAATACCGTGAAACCAACATCAGATATTATGTCCTCAAAACATAAGGACTCACCAGGACAGAGAATGTAGAATAGCGTAGTTGAAGAATCACTGCCGAACCTGGAACTGAGCACCTAAACCTGCATTCAGAGAAAATGTAGCCCACATCTAAAGATGTGGGTCAATACCACGGAAAGGAACCAAGTATATGGGGGTGTATGCAGTTTTATAAACATCATCATCATAAATATGCATAAGAAATATGCAAGATGTATGAAAGACTTACATAGCCCAAAGAAAATCATCATAATTATGAGAGGATGAAATAAGTATAATAACACATGTGAGTCATCATATAATTTGTCAATCACTTTCAGTTCATCAAGAATATCAATTCTCATAATGTAAATAGCATTTAAATCTTTCTAAAGAATAACTTTCACAATTCCACTTTCAAATCACTTTACCGTTCACCATAGAAACAAGAAACACACACACACTGGGAGATCCTATAACCGACGTTGGGGAGAGCCATCCTATCCTTTTCATCAGAGTAGGACTTCCAATATTAATCCAAAAACACTAGTGATCACTATATAAATCAACCTCAATCTCACGTCCAACGGGGGCATGTAGTTCTAAGGAAGTAAGGTCATTTTATACCTCCCACTCGGTTCTAAAGAGTACTCCCAAACTTAGCTCAGATTATTTCAAAGATAATCCGCAACAAAACAACTTTCTTCAATATATAAGTATACATCGGGAGCCATCATGCTACCCATTTATCATAATCAAACACATTCTGGATTTCTTTCACATTAGAGTTCAAAGTGAATCCATTAAGACCAAAAGGTCAAATCATTCAACACATCTCAAATATTCAACATCAACGTGCTTGTAGCACACATTTTCTCAAAGACACAATTTCAAATGGGGTTCAAGACCCAAATATCAAAATCATGATAAATATCGTTCAAGATTCATCCTTTATATCACCACACACATAAATCCATCTTTCAAAATCATAGACATCAAAATTTCATAAAAATCATCATAGAATATGAGTTCATTCTTCAAAATAATAATAATCAAGTAAAAATCATGTGTTCGTAAAGAAAATTACTTTTGGGCACAAGAAAGAAAGAGTGCTCTTGTAGAAAAAAACCCCACATACCTTGAAATTGATCTATTGATTATGGAATCCTATTCATACAAATAAGGGGTACTCATCGAAGGTATCGAGATGATGAGTTTGATTATCGGATAAAATTTGAATTTCTACAGTGAAATTAGAAGATATTTGGAGCTCAAAATGGACCTAAGGTTTAGTTCTCTCAATGTTTTGGATGGAAGAACATGAGTTTTATTGCTCAATATAGGTATAAATGGACAATTTTTGTCCATGAAGTGAAGACATAATGACTAAAATACCCTTAAAAATCAACTAACTCTCGAATCTGTCCTTTGGTGGACTATTTTGATAGTCCAAAGTAGATCAACCATAACGTTTTAATCCGATATCCAAATTGGCTGAAACCAATTTCATTAGAAAGAGGACTCTCATATATTTCCATTGATATATAGTATCTCACCCATATCATTGTGTACGAGGATTTATAATTTTTTGAAGTTGACCTAAAATTTCACTTTTGATAGGCTGAAGTAGATCGACCATAACTTTTTTCTCCGATAGAAAAATTGGATGAAACCAATTTCATCAAAAAGAGGACTCGTAGATCTTTCCGTTGATATATAGTACATCACCCAGATCATTTTTTACAAGGAGTTATGATCATTTAAAGTTTGAGCAAAAATACGCCAGGCCTCAGTACTTTTTCCTGCATGTATTACTGTTCACTACTATTCACAGTTCGATCGGAATTTTCATAACTCGTCGCTCGGGTGTCCGTTTTGGATGATCCATATATCGTTAGAAAGATTATTCGATAATCTGCGCAATGGTTGTTCATAATCTAAGACATTCTTCACGAAAAATGTATAATTTATTTTAGGAGATAGAACCCAACACGTTTATGCACAAAATTTCAACGAAAGGTTTCTCAAGGTATTATATGCAGCCTTAAGCCTCTTCCGAATCACCTTCACCTTTTCCATAGGCTGATAAACCAAGTTGGGAAAAAACATATCTGCCTCCCCAAGCTCAAACCAACTAATAGGAGATCTACACCTCCTACCATACAATGCCTCAAAAGGAGCCATTCTAATACTTGAATGATAGCTATTGTTGTAAGCAAACTCTACCAACGGTAGATGCTCAACCCAATTCCACTATAATCAATCACACAAGCCCAAGCATATCTTTTAATGTATGAATAGTTCTCTCTGCTTGTCTATCCATCTGTAGATGAAAAGCAGTACTCAGACTTTCCTTAGTACCCAATCCCTTCTAAAAAGACCGCCAAAAATGGGATGAGAACTGCATACCATGATCAGAGATAATTGAATTAGGTACTCCATACAACTACAAAATCTCCTGAATATATAACTTCGCATAATCCTCTTTTAATAAAGTAGTCCTCACTGGCAAGAAATGAGCAAACTTTGTCATCCTATGCATGATAACCCAAATTGAATCATATTGATTTTGAGAATGAGGAAAATTGATAACGATGTCCATATTGATTACCTCCCTTTTCTATCCAGGCAAAACAATCTTTTGATATAACCCACCAGGCATTATATGTTTAACTTTAACTTATTGACACACCAAGCAGTTGGCCACAGAATCAGCCACATCTCTCTTAATATCGTTCCACCAATACATCTCCTTGAGATCGTGATAAATCTTTTTGGAACTGGGATAAACAACATAGCGTGAATCATGCACCTTAGCCAAAATCTTTTTTTGGAAACCATCGACATCAAGAACACACAACCGTCCTTGGTATCATAAAGTACCATCACCACTGATCTCAAACACTATCACCTTTTTCCCATCAACTTCACCCTCGATTTTCTTGAAGATAGGATCCAACACTTGCTTCTCCTTGATCTCTGCACCAAGAGACGATCAAACCACTTCTTATACCATTACCTCTCAATCCTTGGAGTCCAAGTGGTGAACTTTAAGATTAGACAAGCGGTGAATATCCTTCACCAATTTCTATTTTTTCTCTATACGATCTAAATTTCCTATGGACAACCGGCTAAGGGCATCAGCAACCACATTATTCTTACCTGGGTAATAGTGACGGCTTATATCATAGTCCTTACAAATCTCCAACAATCTTCACTACTTGAGATTGAGCTCGTTCTGAGTGAACACATACTATACACTCTTATGATCAGAAAAGATGTCCATGTGTAAGCCATACAAATAATGTCGCCATATTTTCAAGGCAAAAACCATCGCCAAATGCTCCAAATCATAAGTAGGATAATTTCTCTTATTTACCTTCAACTGCCTGGAAGCATAGGTGTTGCGTTCAAATGCACACGCAAGTGTACGTGATCGTACAAGTAATATAGTGACTTAGACAGTTGGATATCGTACCTATGAGGACTATACAACTAGCAATTCAACCAAATTTACTTTTTGACAAGGAAGTATTAAGTGTTGTAAAGTATCAAGATGAATTTAAAGTTCAAATAAATTATAAATAAATAAGACATAACAATTTGTGACAATAGCAAAGCAAGCAAATGTTGTAAACAGTAATGATGAGAACTCTAAGGTTGAGGCACATCTAACAATCTTACAATCTATTCTTAGTATAGTCTAGTTGGTTATCGGGTTGTTGATTTATAGGGTTTAAAACACGATTATGGTCTGCCAACCTCTAATTTTCTACCTATATGAACTTAGCTACTACATTATTGAGCGGGGATGCAATAATCGATTTAGATGTATATGGATATCTTCCTGTAATTGAACCAAACAAGGTTTCTAGGTATATCCCTATCCTAGATGCTAATTCAAATCCTCTATTTTATAAAAGGATGAGAACCTTGCTCCTTAATCTCTTTGTTCTATCCTACAACTCTCCTCCCAGATTCACATAGAAATATAAATTTATTCTAATAGTGGACACTCATAAAAATAGTAAGCACAAGAAATCATGAACAACACAAATGATAATTCAATAATAACTACGATAAAGAATGTCAAAGAGTAATCATGTTCTTGGCCTCAACCCAAGAACAAGGGTGTTTAGACACTCATGTTTGAATTCAACATCAAAAACAAATAATTAATTATACCAAGAAATAATCTTGAAATAAAAAAGTTCAAAGAAATTCTAAGAACCCTAAAAGAGAGATTTTGTTGTTTTTTCGCTGCTGCTATGCTTTCCAAAATTTTTTTCCAATTGACTTGATTTGTTCCTTTAATAGATGGGTCGAAGTCTCCCATTTTTTACTATCACCGTGATGTGGTCTAGTTCTCATCGCTATTCTCACTGTAATGCGGCCTTATCACAGTGACATACTTGAAATTGACATTTGTGAATTAGGCCCTCACTGCAATACAATGCTATCACGATAAGCTACTGGAAATCATCATTTACATATTTATCCTTTACCGCAATGTAGTGTTATCATAATGGACCATTGGAAATCGATCATTTGAGATTAATCATCACCGTGATGTAGTGATATCACGATGGGCTTCTGGAATTTTAGTTTTTGGCCTTTTTTTTCTTAAATTCTTCTCAAGCCATGTTCTAATATGCTTATTGCTCCTTTCATCGTTAAAATCTTTGGTTCATGCGTACAATCACATTCAATTCCACCACAATTTAGTCTTGCATATATTAATCATGTCCATTAGATAAGGAACACAATTAATGCTCAATTGTAATTAGAATAGAATATTTTAGCTCTCAGAACAAGTCCAAATATGTGTGAATATTAGTGATTGGACATATAAATACGCCCAAGATCACCATCCCATACATAATACCTTGTTCTCCCTTGAACAATCTCAATCCACACGATAATCAATTAAGATTCACGTCACAACTTAGGAGATATGCTTGTGATTGGTACTTACAATTCTAACAATGACTTTTCAACTCAAAACATGTGAAAATACTTTTATGAATATGAGACAATTCTTTTCAAACCTCGTTATCTCAATAGTGAACTTCCAACTTGTTGGCAAACTTAATCAAATCACATGACCTCATAACACAATAAGTAACCAAACTTTAATCCATATGCACCCTCACAACAATAAAGTTTCCCCACATTCACTCATAATTTTTCAACATATAATGTAAGGGGAATATAAAAATTAAATTACTCACTCTCAACAAAAAAGCCCTATATGATAGATAATGAACCATAAGCTTTCCCTTAGTGTACTACTTCACTAATAGTTGGATGTTGGGATGAAAGATCAACTAGGTCTTTCATTGTTGTAATGTAGGATACGGTACGAGTAGGAACTATTTAGTAAATAGTGGATAATCTCCTGAAGCACTTTAATACATTGTATTATACAAGTAAGATCACTCTCTAACAACCCAACATCACCTTTACTCCCTTTAAACATCATTTGTTTCACGCTAATCTCATTAAGCACATTAACGTATAAAATTGTGGGAGTTTTTTCTATTAATATAAGATTAAATTTTTAGCCCTTCTTCACACCCATTTAAGGTTATGCACCCCAGTGATATCCACCCTCAACTAAACTTATTTTCCTTGGTTGAGGTGCACAATGTCTGAGGCGGACTAGGGCCAAAACAAGTTCATTGTAACAAAACACAATTGGGCTAAAAACGAGAATTTCTTTAGAACAAATTTCTCTAACTCCCAACTACAACAACTATACATATAAATAACTATTCCTTTGAGGCTTCACTTTCACCTTTCTCCTACTTTAATTTCACATTGCCTATTCAATTAATCTTCTACACTAAAGCACTTAGAAGCTTGGGATCAAATTAAGGTCTATCAAAGAAGGGATTAGGCTACATATAGAGCTACCAAAGAAATCAGGCTATTAGCTCAATGGGGCTAGCTAAGGATATGCACAAAGGTAGGTAAATAAATTCTAAAGATTAGTTATCAACAAAATGCCTACATCATTTCCTACACCCAACATCCTTTATTTCACTTTGTAAACACACCGAGTAAGTTTTAGACATTCCTATACATATAGAATACAAATAAAAACTCTCTCACTCTTGGTGCATACTAGGAATCAAGTTGGATCCTTACGGTTCCCGATCTTGTTATTTGTCAAATTCAACTTTAAGCCAACAAATCGTATTACACCTATTGAGATTAAGAATCTAACATTAAAACCTTTTAGTTTACAACATGCTATTGTTTTAAAACTAATATGTTCCAAGTCAGTATCTAAATGGCCCAACACAAAGCACTTCTCTAAAAGTTGCGATTGGGTTCTCATCAATTCTCTGCTTCCTAAGACTAACTCCCCTTAAGACGGTCATCATCCCTCTATAATAGGGGAGGGAAATTAACTGCGATGATTTATTTTGAATTATCTTAAGGGCAAAAAAAAGAATTGCCTTGAAGGAAAAAATAAATACTTTAAACTAAAAAGCGAACCATTACTAAATATACTAGTTATTACAAACCATAATGTTCCGAATAGTTAGAAATGGATAAGTTTAACATTCCAAAAAGAAAAAGAAAAACATAAAACATCCAACACAATAAAAACATAGAAATATCCAACCAGACTAAAAGAAAAGTGCCAAGAAAGAGAATGAGATACGAGATACAACCACCCCATACTTAAAATGAAGCACTTTCCCAGTGCTTACGAATAAGCTTAAATATTAAAGTGGCATACAACTCACTGCTCAGGCCTCAGCCATGGCATCATCTGTATCATCTTCTTAATTATTATCTGCATCTCCCATATTAGGCTGCTCGTCATCCTCCAACTCAATGTCTAAATCATGAAACTTTCACTCCTCATTAGTAGGCATGCCATCATCAACAGGCTCAATAAACTCTAGCTTTATTCACAACAACGTCCTGGCATGGTGACCCAAAGGGTAATCAAACTCAACCGCACAAATTTCTTCATTAGTTGTTGGTCTCTCCCGTAACCGCAACTGTAGCATATGCATCCCATACATTCTTGCAGTAATCTCATCGGTTAGAGATTGACGCTAGGGCATAGTCAAGATCTGGACATGGGCTCCAGCTGTGCTCCTAACTCTAGTCACATCAATCGGACGAACATCCACCACTAGCTTGTAATCTAACTTTTCTTTTTTCTATCGTCTACCTTCTCAAAAACCGGGTCAATAATCCTCCAAAACCTTATTGGTCCATCATAGTAATGCACTATTTTCATTGGAGAGAAGATCACTACACCTACCTTGCTGTCAACATTATCATGCATAAGAGCATCTATAAAACAAACCCTATCACATGTGAGTTCCATCTTGTGTTTGCCTTGAATAAGGCAATGATAGATAATTTTTCCCCACATGCATACCTCTTTGTTAAGTTAAGCATAATGGAAGGATAAATGAAAACCATTTCCCCGCTGCCTAGTCTACCTAGTATCAGATCTTATTCCATATTACAATTGTTGAATATTGGCGTATGGAGGAGAGGCCTCGCATCAGCCTCAGGAACACCCAATAAGTTATTTATGTCCTTAGCTGTAAATATCACCACTTTCCTATGGACCTTTACCTCATGTTCTGGGTCTCTCGAGTTCCAGTTGGTATAAAACTCTTGTACGAGGTACAATTGAACTCTGTATGCTTGTCAAAAAGAAAAGTCATATTCAGCTGCTCCAACCGATGAACCATGCTAGGGTACTCACACTGCAAGTTTTCCCTATTAATAAACACTTTTGGGATGTATTTTGTGTTAAGGTATTTCGAATACCAATTGTTGACAACTTCGTTTACCGCCTTATATCCAAATCTCCTTGCTGGACCATGAGTGACTACAAGAGCTCTTTTCACCCTATCAGTCTGCCTGACTCTTTTCTTTGATGGCTTAGAGGTCCCAGCTTTGTCCTTTTCTTTCTATTGTCTTTGATCCATAGTACCTGTCAGTCAGCATATGCAACAAACTAGTAAGACAAGAGTCATTTAATGTGTTAGCCTAAACTAAGTGGGGACAGGTGTTGAGGACACCCCACACTTAGTTCCTATCAAAGGTGCATAAGTACAGGACTAGGGAACTTAGACTTCCCCTATTCAACACACTACACATAAGCATAGCTTTTCCAAAAATTAAACAATGATTAATTCCACCCATTTTTCCATTATATGGAAGTGACAATCAACATTACTTTATCAAAACAACTCCATGAGCACTTTATTTCATTATTTCAGTCAAACCAAATTAACATCCACTCATATATATTCCCAATTCGACATTATTACACAAGTTCAAGCACAATGACAAGCATGGAATCAATTCCATGGTAGACATACCACAATTTGTAGCAAGTTTTAAGTGTAAAGATTAACAAGCCACCCCACACTCAATTGTTCACATGGTCGTGAAACTAAGCAAACCCCCAAGGTACTTAGACTTCCCTTATCAACAATATACATACCCCATTCTAAGCCAAGTGCCAGCACTTATTTCACACCATCACTACATAATTTTTAGTCATTCAAGCCACTCACATATGCTAAATTTTACTAACAACTTATGGCAACAATCCATCTTCACAACAATAGAAAAACCAAAGTAAATATTATATAATAGCTATTAAATTAACACAAATATCTTTTATGAACTTCTCTGATCTCACAAAGTAGCAAAAGAAAGTACTTACACTTCAAATATGTCTAACTACTTCATGGTTTATACTCAAATAATTAAAGAAATAAGGATAAATACTTACATTGGTTGTCTTGAATAAAATGAGTGAAAGCTTTGCGTTATTATGAATGGAAATTGTACAAGATGAAGAGGCAATATTAGCTTGGGTTTAGGGGGATAGGCTGTGGGTAAGGTTTGATAAAGAAAGAATGAAAGGGATTTGGGGAGTATTTATAGAAGGGACCAATGAATTAGGGGTGGTGCGCATTAAAACCCAACAATTTAATGGATTTTTTATCCCTCACCACGATGTGGTGTAATCGCGGTGAGACACTAGGAATCCCGTTGTATTTTGACACTTCATTGTGATGCGGTGTAATCACAGTAAGACACTTGAATTTGCACTTTTGAAAATTGATCCCTCACTATGATACGGTGCAATAACAATGAGTTACTAGAAAATGCAATTCAGGAAATTTAACCTCACTGCGACACTGTGAAATTTTGGTGATCCACAGGAATTTAAAATTTGGGAATTTCAAGCCCCTGCTCTTACCTTGTATTATACCTAACTTGTACACAACTTTTACAAACCTGATTGCTTCCTTCGACGTGAAATTAGCCTGGTTTTAATTCTCACTTTTTCTCCTTGTATTTTCTCATACCTGTACACTAAACAAAAATAATAAAACAGTGTAAGAAAAAATGGGTTGCCTCCCACTCGGCGCCTTAGTTTTGGTTGTGGCATAACTTATCTTTTTTTATGCTTTCATTCTATTTCCTTTCTAGCAACTAAAAAAAATTAAACTACACTACTACATTACATTCGTGGTTTTCCTCTCACGTAACGCCTTAGTTTATATGGTGGCACGACTCAGCTCAATCTCATTTATCCGCAAAGGTGATGGACACATTATGCTAATCTCCATGATCCACCTAATAATACTTCACCTATTGTCCATTCACTAGGAATTTCTCAATTTTTTCCTTGTTCCACAGCTCCATAAGGCATCATTCGCACTACTTTGAATGACCCAGACAACTTAGAATGTAACATACCTAGAAAAAACTTCAACTTCGAATTGAATAGAAACACAAGTTGTCCAAGCTCAAAAACTCTACTCAGAATATGCTTGTCATGCCATTTATTAGTCTTCTCTTTGTACAACTTTGCATTCTCATAAGCATAGAGATGAAATACATCGAGTTCATTTCTTTTCAATAATCTTTTCTCACCAGCTGCCTTTATATTGAGATTTAATTTCTTAACCACCCAATAAGCTTAATGCTCAAGCTCTATAGGCAAGTGGCACGCTTTCCCATATACCAAGTGATATGGAGAGGTCCCAATAGGAATCTTATAAGCTGTCCTATAAGCCCATAGAACGTCATCTAGCATTTTCAACCAATCATTACACTGGCTATTTATAGTCTTCTTCAATATTTGCTTGATTTCTCTATTAGAGACTTCTACTTGGCCACTCATTTAGGGTTGATACAGAGTGGACACCTTGTTTCTAACACCATTTTTATCCAAAAAAATTTAAACCAAGTATTAATAAAATGTGTACCTCCATCATGGATAATAGCTCTGGGTGTGCCAAACCGGGAGAAGATATGCTTCTTCACAAACTTTAACACCACTCTTGCATCATTTGTGGGGAACACAATATCTTTCACCCACTTAGATACTTAATCGACTGCCACTAAGATAAATAAGTTGTCATTAGATAGTGGGAATGGTCCTATAAAATCTATCCCCAAACATTGAATACCTCTACCTCGAAAATATTGTTCAAAGGCATCTCATGATGCCTTTATATGGTCTCTAATCGCTGACATTGATCACACCCCTTTACAATAGCAACTACATCTTTGAACAATATTGGCCAAAAGAAACCCGATTGTAACACCTTTGTAGTTTTTCGCTCACCCCTATGATGGATACCGTAAGGAGATTAATAGAACTTTTGTAGCACCTGATTAGATTTATTTTTAGACTTATATATGCACACAATACCATTAGGACTATGTTTGAAGAGATAAGGATTATCCCATAAGTATGCATGAGAATTATGTAGCAGCTTCTTTCTCTGTTGATAGTAGCTTCGGGAGGGTAAATCCCACACACTAACAAATTCACAATGTCTGTATACCAAGAAAACACACACACATCAAGTACCAATAATTTCTCATCCGAAAGCTCTTCCCATATGCTAAGTGTATCATCAACTATGTGATCTCGATTCTATAGCCTTGATAGATGATCCAAAACTTGATTCTCTGCTCCTTTTTTATCACACACTTCTAGGTTAAATTATTAAAGCAATAGAATCCACCTGGTCAATCATGGTTTTGCATGTTTTTGTTGAATAAGTACTTGATAGCAGCATGGTATGTGTGAACAATTACCTTGGTGCCTACCAAATATGATCTGAATTTGTCAAACGCATAGACCAATGCTAACATCTCCTTGTTTGTGATTATGTAATTCATCTTGGATCATTTAAGACTTTACTTGCATAATAAATAAATCAAAATACCTTGTTTTTTTACTTTCCCAAAATTGCTTCCACAGAAACATCACTGGCATCACACATTAGCACGAATGGTAACCCTCAATCTGGAGAAATCAAGATGGGTGTTTCTATCAGTTTCTTCTTTAGCCTCTTAAAATCTTCCTAACAATCAGCCCCAAAATTAAACTTAGCTTCTTTTCTCAACAGTTTAGGCATAGGTCTTCCAATTTTCAAAAAATCTTTGATAAACTTCTTGTAGAATCCTACATGCCCTAGAAAACTTCTCACTCCTTTCACTATTACCGGATATGGTAGCTTTTCAATGACTTTTACTTTGTCTCAATCCACTTCAAATCGTCTACATGACACCTTACGACCAAGGACTATTCCTTCCTTGGCCAAAAAGTGGCACTTCTCCCAGTTCAGTACAAGGTTTGTCTCCTTACAATGAGCTAAGACTCGATCTAGATTTTGCAAGAATACATCAAAAGAGTTACCATAAATAGAGAAATCATCCATGAATACCTCGATAAATTTTTCAACCATGTCATAGAAAATTGACATCATGTATCTCTGAAACATTGTTGGTGCAATACATAGGCTAAAAGGCATGTGTCTAAATACATATGTGCCATATGGACAGGTGAAAGTGGTCTTTTCTTGATCTTCTAGCACTACTATAATCTGATTGTATCCTCACTAACCATCTGGAAAGCAATAGTATTCCTACCCTACCAATCGGTCCAGCATTTGATCAATGAATAGGATAGGATAATGGTCCTTCCAATGGATTCATTCAACTTTTGATAATCAATGTAGATTCTCCAACAAGTAACCATGTGAGTGGGAATCAGCTCATTGGCTTTATTGGTCACCACAGTCATCCCACGTTGGGACACAGTACACATGGCTAAGATACTTATTGATGAAAATAGGATAGACAATCCCAACATCAAGCCACTTGATGACTTCTTTTCGTACCACTTTCTTTATCATAGGATTCAATCTTCATTGTTGCTGCACACTTGCCCTGTAACATTCTTCCATGTATATATTTTACATATAAAAAGCTGGATTAATTCCCGTGATGTCGGACATCTACCTGTCAATTTCCTTTTTTGTTCTTTTTAAAAAAATTAGCATTACTTTCCTTACCTACTTATCAGATAATCCTATAGACAAAATAATAGGGAAGGTATCATTATCACCAATAAAAACATATTTCAACTAAGGAGGAAGATCCTTAATCTATAATCTTGGCACTTTATTAACTGAAGCTTTGGGAGATGGGCTAATTTTTCTATTCAATGGCTCAAAGAAAGCTTTCTTATATCAATAACCGACAAATCCATAACTTGAACCAATTTAAGCGTATATACATCACTGTAAGGATTGTAACCCATCAAAGCTCGCTCGAGTGGAACATCAAACAATAATATATGGAGCTCGAAAGCAAGGTCTATAAATAATATAGAAGACAATTCTTTATATATAGCAGGCAACTTTAGTGCCTTGTATACATTAAAAAACTCCACTTTGTTAGGCCCTGTCATAGTAATGGGTATCCCAAAATAAATGGAACAAATGGATCAGCTTCAAAATCAAGAATAACAAAGTCAACTAAAAAACTCAGTGATCCCACTTGCACTAAGACATCTTCAATAATTCTATCAGGCCTGGCAAGGAACCTATCAGCCAACTACAAAATAATGGTCATGGGTTTGGGACTCCCAAGACCTATCTTTTTGAACCAAGATGTGGGCATACGATTGATGCTTGACCCTAAGTCACACAAACCATGAACACTAATGTCCTGACCGATGGTTATCTACAAATTAAAACTCTATAGAATCCTTCAGCTTCATGGGAAATTTGTTCTGTATCTTAGTTATGCACTCCTCAGTAAGTGTAACTGTAGCATATTATGCTAACCAATTCTTGTTTTCTATTATGTCTTTTAGCTACTTTGCATATTTTGGAACACTCTGCAAAGTATCAGTAGGAGGAACATTGAAAGGAACCTATTTTGGAAGATCCAAAAACTTCTTGTAACTTGCCTTCTGTTGGTGCTTTCACTGCCTTTGAGGAAAGGTAAAGGCATAGTCTTTTTCTTGGTTTGAGTTTCATCATTTGCAGCTTTTTCTTTAACACTTTTATCCTCATTCTTTTTAGATTCATCTTCAATAGTTGTGGTACTAACCTGCTCTATTTCTGCCTCCTTTAATTGCAAACCACTCCTCATTGTGACTATATTTACCTACTTTGGATTTGCCTCTATATTACTTGGTAGACCTCCTTAAGTTCTAGTGTTTTTTCTGCCCGCAATTTGATCGAGTTGCAACTCTAAATTATTTGTAATCAGCTATTGAGTGTTTAATTCTGCCCGTTGACTCTTTATATTTGCTGCCATCTGTGCATGATAAGCTATAAATTACTTTAACATCTCCTCTATATTACTTATTTGAGTAGTGGCTTGATTACACTAAACCTTTTGTTGTTGATTCTGTTGCACTGACCCCTTATACTGATTATTGTTCTGTACCTAATTTCTACCCATAAAAAATTTGGATGGTTCCTTCAAATTAGATTATAGGCATTACAAAAGTTCTACTGTCCCTGACGATTTGTATTCCCTATATAATTAACAGAATCTGGATTAACTGTGCAACCATCTTTTGTATGCTCACTACTACACCAAACTTCACACTATGCATTTACCTATTGAATTGTGTTTGTTGTTGTTGCCGGCTATGCAACCCCTAACTTTATGCTACTAAACTGATTAGTAAATTGATTATGTAGTACAACAAGTTGAGCTGATAAGGTGGTGAACTGATCTACTTCAAATACACATGCAAACTTCATAGGAGCACTCTTTGAGTCAGTATGCCCTTTAGGATTCCCTTGTGAAATCCGATTCAGAAGTGTATACAATTCATTCAAAGTTTTTCCAAGAGCTTACCCCCAACTGCTAAATCCTAGAGAATGTATTTCCCTCCAACCCCTTAATGAATGTATGAATAAGTACATCATTAGACTGATGATGGTGACGGCAATTTCTTAGCATGCTCTAAAATATTTCCCAAGCTTGGTAAAGATTTTCTCCTTCTTTCTGCCTAAAACTCAGAATCTCTCTTCTGAAATGTGTTTTCTTTCCTGATGAAAAGAATCTAATAAGGAATTTCTAAGCCAAATCATCCCAGGGAGTGATGGAGAGTAGTCGTTCAACATGTAACCATCCTTTTACTTTCCCAATTAAAGAAAAGGGGAATAGATTCAATATAACATAATCAGTATTTACCCCTGCTGGAATGTTGGTATCGCTAATTTCCAAGAAGGTCTGTAAGTGTTGTTGTGGGTCCTCATGTGAAAATACAACAAATTTCCCAGCTGAATTCAGCATCTGAACCATATTTTGCTTTAATTCAATTCGACCACTTAGCTCTGGCTTGCGAATACTATTAGTAGCATGGTTCGTGAGTGGGATTGCAACCTCATGAAAAGGTCTCGAAGCTAATTGAGCAGAAAAAACTGAAATAATTGGAGAAAAAACACGCCCAACATTTGGATCAATTGGATCAACAAGATCAGGATCTCTCTATTCAGCCATTTGAACTTGCTGGATTGGATACTAATCTCTTCGCCTCTATTGAAATACCATTTCTGGTTTCGAAAAAGGCTCTACCAACTCTCTACCTCTTGCTAGTCTTATATTCTTCTAGTCCTACAAAAAGTCAGCCGCTAAGATCAAGTTGTTAACACTTAAACTTACTAGCAAAAACCAAAAAATCAGCAAATTACTAATTATGCAAGTCCCAGGCAACGGTGCCAAAAACTTGTTGCGTTCAAATGCACACATAAGTGTACATGATCATACAAGTAATATAGTGAATTAGACCGTCTGATATCGTACCCACACGGACTATCCAACTAGCAATTCAACCAACTTTATTTTTAAATAAGGAGATATTAACTGCTGTAAAGTATCAAGATTAATTTGAAGTTCGAATAAAATGTAAATAAATAAGAAATAACAATTTGTGACAATAGCAAACCAAGAAGAGCTTGTAAACAAAATGATGAGAATTCCAGGGTTGAGGCAAATCTAACACTCTTACAAATCTCTATTCTTATCACAGTCTAGTTAGTTATCAAGTTTTTTATTGACACGGTTTATAACATGATCGTTGTCTCCCGACCTCTAATTTTCTACCTATATGAACTGAGCTACTACATCGGTTAGCGGGGATGCAATAATCCATTTAGATGTATATGGCTATCTTCCTATAATTGGACAAAACAAGGCATCTAGGTATATTCCTATCCTAGATACTAATTCAAATCCTCTATTTTATAAAAGGATGAGAACCTTGCTCCTTAATCTCTTTGTTCTATCCTACGATTCTCCTCCCAGATTCACATAGAAATATAAATTTATTCTAATGGTGGTCACTCATCAAAATAGTAAGTACAAGAATCAAGAACAACCCAGATGATAATCCAACAATAACTACGTTAAAGAATGTCAAAAAGTAATCAAGTTCTTGGACTCCTTAAGTAGAGAGCATGTTCTATTAAAATCATCCTAGTTGGGACTGAGGAGTTTTCATTAGATTCACATCATTAAGGAGGCATGATCTGAAAAACAAGCAAACAAAAATCAGAAGAATCCAAGACCTTAAGACTCTATAGCTCAAAGTAAGACAATAAGAAAGTGAATCATTACTAAATGCCTTGTAGACTCTCTCCTATTAGTGTGGTGTGCTACATGTCCATAAAAGAGACATTAATAGATAGGACTTTATGGACACCCAACTGACCATGAATCTAGGCTCTGATACCAACTTGACACGACTCGAACTGGGGCAAATTAGTAATAGGCACCTTGAGCCTAATAAGGATCAGAGATCTCCCCAATAACCCAACCTAATCATCATATCAATCCACAAGTTTCAGATAAACTCCAAACATATCCCAAAATAGCAAAAATAAGACTAATAAACATAACATAAAAGGTATCTGAATAATCTATTAATGTCAACATACTAAATAAACATACCCAAGTCCACAATTATCCACAAAGACTTTTACAAATATGAAATCAATACTATGTCGGGACATACCCCCAATAATAGAAAAAACCAAGTCTAAAAAAAGTCTATAACATAAGGTAAAAAGACCATAAAATGAATGCCTTTCAAAGTATGGAAGCTAATAACTTCAATGTCAACACTAGAACAACTCGAACACCTGGTTACTGTGCAGAAAGAGAAAAAAAATCTTCGATCCCTGTATCACATAGGGATACAATATTTGGAGATGGTTAGAGGTTGGAGCACTAGCATATAACTCAAGGATAAGGATAAAATAGCACTATTATTAAAAACCCAATCAAACCATCATATTCAACCATATCCATATACATAGGCATATATATAGATTTATAGATACATCGAGTGTCGAGAAAGGGAAAAAGGCCTTAGCATACATTTTGTATCCCTCAATCATGATACATGACTAGAGGACTCTAACCTCCTAATCCCATAGGTTAGGAAGTTTGAACTTCTCAATTATACTAAGAAAGACAACTCTAACCTGACTCCCTCTTATTAAGAAAGTGGACTTTAACCATAAGCTGTTTTATTAAACAAATGGACTCTAACTACAAGTTGTTTTATTACACAAGTGTACTCTAACCACAAACCATGTTTTTACTACAGACAAGTAGTGTAGGATACGAACTGTTGAAGTAAGTGGACTCTAACCACAAGCCATTGTGTCCATAACTAGTCGACATTGGGCCTCTAACCCTTTGTCTATGCATTCACATCCACTCAGTTCAACATTTAAGGATTCTAACCCACTTAGCCAATTCAAGCCATCAAGGCTACAATTCAACACCATACATGACCATAAGGCCTTTATGAACCCTTTATAAATCAATCACATGAATAGGCCAATGCCTAAGTTCGAATCACCATTCAAGTTAAATTATGTCCATCAAGACCTTTACCAAACCATTCCTTTTTCATTAGCATTCTAAGACCAAGCTTTAGTTCAAACACAATTCAAATTCATGTTTAGGGACTCAAACCTTTTTTACCAATCTAACCATAATGGTTACCAATGAACTCATAAAATGGACTACAATTCCTTTACAATGTCAGTTACTAATCATTCTTACTCATTAAGCCATTGCCTTAGTTTAAAACACTATTAAGAAATGACTAGTTATTTCTCTTTAATATTTTCACAAACAGCTTGAGGGCATACCTTTACCATAACTAAAACCAAAGTGAAAACCATTAAGATTAAGGTTACTCATAACCCGTTTGTTAGACCACAACAAACAAGCACCCATATATGCAAACCATCACAAAAATATATATAAACACATGTTAAACCAAAAGTAGACATTATTCAAGAATTTGCAACAAAACCCTCAATTTTTGTTTTCAAACCATCATTTAAAAATCATAATCACACTATAAAACATATGATATTTGAGAAATAACAATGAGGTGAGAGTCACATTATACAAGATGATTCACGGGAAGAACTTGAACCCTTTAACCTCTAGATGGACACATCTTGAAACACTAGCCTCCAATCTTGTTGAAGATGTTTAGAGAGGATTTATGATTGCTTTTGATCTATTTAAGTGAAGAATGAAAGGCCAAATAATTTTATAAGTCATGGATCTCAAGGGTTTTCCGGTGGGAAATAACTGGTATGCCCTCAGCTTAAATGCTGAAAGCTTACTCGTGGGTGGGTACGGCTTCTACACCTAAACCGTACCATAGGTTATGTGTGGTACCCTATCTCAAACCCTAGGCCTCACCATAGAATTTCAAACTATCCAACATACGACCATGCTAGGCTAACTCATACCCTAAGGTACCAAAAGTACCCTACAACTCATACCTTAAGCAGAATGCACTAGGTCACGCTTAAGATATCATACGAGTTTTTAACTTACGACCGGTACCCTATCATACAACTAGGGAGAGGCCAAATTATACCTTGGTTAAAAGGTTATAAACTTAAACTAATCATTATATGAGAGGGTGGGTACTAGACTATACCTTAGCATACGAGAGGTAAAATCAAACCATGCCCTACCTAGAATCTCAAATTTAGGAATTTCTCTAAGGGTTCAAAGCCAAGGTGTTACAATTATCTCTTACTTGGATCATTTGTCCTCGAATGACGGGTAAGGAATGCCTAAGAATGAGACAACACATCATTACACCTTAAGCCAACCTTTAACCATGTTCGAAAACAAAGACATACAACAAAGACAAAATGATCAACGCATACCTCAAGCACAAGTTTCTAGAACAATATACAAATGTGGATACATGGAGTTCATGTCCTCTTCAACCTCCCAAGTAGCTTCCTCAAACTTTTGGTTCTTCTATAGAACCTTCACCGAAACCATCTCTTTCATTCACAATTGGAAAACTTTCCAATTCAAGATCCACACTAGGACATCCTCATAGGATAAAGAGTCTAAAAAACTGACAACCTCCAAGGGAACAACCAACAAAATATAACATTTACATTTCCGCAACATAGACACATGGAATACCAAATAAATGGAGCTAAAACTAGAGGGCAACTCCAACTCATAGGCAATATTACCAACCTTCTTCAAAATAGAATATGGACCAACATATCGAGGACTAAGGTTACCCTTCTTACCAAATTGTATTACTCTCTTAAAGGGAGATACCTTCAAGATTACCCAATTCCTAACATTAAACGTCAAATCTGTATGTCTCACATTCGATAGGATTTTTGATGACTATGAGAAGCTCTCAACCTCTCACAAATCACCTTCACCTTTTACAAGTCTTAGTGGACTAAATTAGGGCCAAAAACCTTACCCTCACCTACTTTATACCAGCTAATAGGGGAACAATATCTCCTACCATAAAATACTTTAAAAAGAGCCATACCAATGCTAAAATGGTAACTATTATTATAGGATAATTCAATTAAAGGTAGATAGTCATACCAAATATCACCATAATCAATCACACATGTACAAAGCATATCTTTAAAAGTATAAATGGTCCTCTTCGCATGTCCATCTATCTTCGGGGTGGAAAAAGGCATTAAGGAACACCTTAGTTCCTAAACCTTACAAAAATGACTTCTAAAAGTACGATGATAATGGAGTACCATGATCCAAAATGATAGAAATTAGAGAATTTTGCAACCTCAAAATCTTTGCAATATATGATTTAGCATAATTCTTTACCTCATAACTAGTCCTCATTGACAAGCAGTGAGTAGACTTGGTCATCCTATCAACAATTACCTAAAGAGAATCACATTGGTTTTGAGACTGGGGTAGTTTGGTGATGAAATCCATAGTGATTACCACACACTTCTATTTGGGCAACTCAATCTCTTGGTACAAACCTCTTGGTCTCATGTGTTCAACTTTCACTTGTTGATGCACCATACACTTAGCCACATAGCTAGCCACATCTCATTTCATATTATTGCACCAATAAAACTTCCTAAGATCATGATACATCTTCATAGAATCGGGATGAGTAGCATAACGAGATCCATGAGCCTCGGCCATAATCCTTTCCGATCAATTCATCGACATCGGAAACATATAACCTACCTAGGTAACTCAAGATACCATCACCACCAATTGTAAAATCAAAAGCCTTTTGTTGACCCATATTGCTCTTAATCTTCATCAAATTTGTATCCAATATTTTCTTTTCCATTATCTCAATCACAAGAGATGAGTGCGATACCTGATGCACAAATATACCACTATCCTTAGAGTTGGTGAGACGAATTCCAAGATTAGCCAACTGGTGAATATACTTAACCAGCTCCCACTTATCCTTATCCACATAAGCTAAACACCTCATGGATAACCTGCTAAGAGCATTAACAACTATGTTACCTTTACCTGGATGGTAATGGAGACTTATATCATAGTCCTTTAGCAACTTAAGCCATTTCCTTTTCCTAAGATTCAACTCTGATTCAACTCCTTTTAAGTAAAATCATACTCTAGGCTCTTATGATAAGAGAATATGATAATATAAAACCCATAGAGTTAGTGATGCAAAATCTTCAATGAAAATACCATGAACAACAACTCCAAATCATGAGTAGGGTAGTTATTTTTATGAATTTTCAATTGCCTAGAAACATAGGCCACTACCCTACCATGATGCATCAGCAGAAAACCAAGCCCTACACGAGAATCATCACAATACACTACAAAGTCATCATTACTCTCTGACAAGGTCAAAATTGGATTTGAAGTCAACTTATCCTTCAACTTCTTAAAATTACCCTCACATGCATCCAACTACAAGAACTCGATCTTCTTCTGGGTCAACTTAGTCAATAGGGTAGCTATTGTCGAAAAACTTTCCATAAATCTCCTATAGTAATCGGATAAACCTAAAAATCTCTAAATATCGATTGGAATCATAGGTCTAGGCCATTTCTTAAGTGTTGCAACTAATGTTTCATGTATTTATACATTCTAATGTCACTATTCTAGTCTTTTTAGCCTTATTTTGAGGATGATTAGTATGTTATATGGGTTGATAATGAGATAAATGTGCATATAACTATTCAAGGTAATGTTTACAATGGTTCAATGTGTTTTCCAACAAGTTTGTACTTAATTGAGTCATTTAAAGTTCAATTGAGAAAACTAGTTTTACTAGTTTAACCTAGTTATGTGTCTAGTTGGTTTCGTTTGATACTAATGTGTTAAAGGAGTTCCAAATAGTTTAAATGTGTAATTATGAGTGGAATAACTTGTTGGTAATGTTAAAAGTTCAATTTGATTAAGTGTAGAGGGGGAATAATAAGTTGAAGATTAACATGAACTAGCCTAGTCTTAGCTCTTGTTTTGATTCATCGTCATGGATATGGTGTTGTGATTATCTCTAATTCATGGAGTGTGATTATGTAAGAAGATTTTTGAGCTGAATATAATGATATTTTGATGTTTAATAAGCTGGAAATTAAAGGGAAACAACACCACACGGCATGGATAGACGGAGGAGCACTTAACACTTAGTCAAAATTTTATAAGTAACTTCCATAGAGGGCATGTAGATAAGCCCACGACGCCCCAGCTAGAGTGGTAATCTATAGTAAGATCATCCCCCTCTAGAGTGGTGCTCTACAGCAGGCTCAACGCCCTCTGAAGTGGTGCAATACACAGGGTGGCGCCCCCTCTACTCGCATCATCAATTACATGGTCCAAATTGCAATTCTTGACCTACACGGATTAGGCTTGCCTCTTATATTAGAAATACATGTTTTCTCACATAGTGTGATCATATTTGTACGTCTTATATCATCAAGGATCTGATACTACATATTTCTTTTAGGTTTTACATTATTTATTAAGCTTTATTTTAGATTATATCATGTGTTCAAGCTCTTGGATCATGATTATGACTATGAGTGGCTAGAAACCTCCTTTCCAAGATTAAAACTAAGAACATGAGTACTATTATTTTGGATTAAATTCATTAAATTTGATTATCATTATTTGTTGTTTGTTTATTTTTGATTCAATTATTATGAGTTTCGATCACCCTTAGAATACATCAATTATCTACCTTTTGATCTCGGGAGAGAGAATAGGAAGATAGAATGTAGGAATAAACAAAGTATGGTTCTTATTTACTTATAAAATAAGGAATGTGAATTAGACTCTAGGACACAGATATACTTAGATACCTTACTTGATTCAAGCGTAGGATGAAAGCTTAACGAACTTTATTGGATTATTACATCCCCACTCAATGATGTAGTTGTAAGGTCCAAATTAGGTTAACAATTAGAGGTCGGGAGATAATAATCATGCAATCAACCCTACAAATCAACAACAAAGATAAGCAAGTAAAAGAATGAAGTTCAATAATATAGTATGATTGTTCAAATAGCTTTAACTCTGGGCTTTACTCCATTGATTGTTTCAAGACTTTTCTTTATGCACTATTACTTTACTTTCAGTTACAATTTCCAAACTCTCTTTTTTGGTTACTCTTGCTCTAAATTAATCTAAACTATGAACTAGAATTGAATCATTGTTGAAACAAGTCCTAATGGGATTGAGACTTGACTTTCTTGAAGGCCACTTTTACTACTTGATAGACCACGGACACTTGTGTATGCGCTATAAAGTTTTTGGCGCCATTGTCATGGTCTTGTAATTTGGAAACTATTTATTTTAGCTTTACTTTTAGATTTATTTAGTATCTTTATGCTTGGTCTTAGTTCGGTTTTTACAGGAAATAGGTTCACATAGTAGTAAGCTAGAAAGGGATTAGGACTTGGTTAAACCAAGCTTCAAACTTGAGCCAATTTTCAATTGATACAGGAGAGAAGCAATCCTTCTCCCCTAAATTTTGCAAATCCAAGAAGACCAATAGAATCATGCCATCCTAGCTAATGAACAAGCAACCCATAGGATAGTAAGAGAAGTGGCAATCCCATTTCCATCCAAGTTGACCTCCCCATTTTAGAAGCCGCCAGATAGAGACAATTTCAAGCTTAAATAGAATATGGTGCAACTTTTGATTAGTAGTGGATAGTTCACATAGATTTTACATGAAGATCCATAAGTCCAATTGCAAAAGTTTTAGCAAAATCAGTGATACATTCATTCATACAAGTATGAATGCAAACTATGTGAGAATGACATTGTTCCCCTTTTCACTGATTAGGGTAGCAAAAAAGTTATTAAATACAGAACCAGCAAATTTAATCACATCATGGGATAACATGCTCATAAAATTCCTTATTCAGTTTTTTTCTTCTGGTAAAACTGCGAGACTTTGCAGTGATATAGTCAGTTTCAAAAAGAAGCTAGACGATAATCTTTATCATGATTCAAAGTGCTTCAAACAACTTCTTTGGGACTGTCCATACCATCAATAGTCCAATGAGGTACTTTCTCATACTTATTAAAGGCTCTTGATAATAATAAAAAAGTTTTTCTAGATTTAGCTGGAAGTGGTCAAGCTCTTTAGATGAATTATGATGAGCTATACACTTTATTGAATCGCATAACCCAAGGAAATCTTGATTGGCATACAGACTCACTAGCAAACCCATCAAATCACTTAACTAGCAATGTGGAGGAGATGATAAAGCAGTTTTTAACTAGTCAAATACATATTTATGCAGATGTGGAAAGTCACCAGGGAGAAATAAAAAACAAGCAAGAAGCTACAAGAAGCTTAGAGTTGAAGTTAGAGCAGTTACAATATGCACCGAGTACTAGGCCTCAAGGTGGTTTGCCAGTAGATACAGAATAACTAAACAAGTTATGGAAATCACATTGAGGAGTGGTAGAGATCTTCAGGGAGAACCTCCCTAGCAAACGAAGGAGGTAGATGAAAATTTGACTTCCCAAAGGGTATCCAAAAAAGTTGCTGAAAAATTGAGGAAGTCTAAATACTCGAAAGAAAAAGTTGCTGAATAAGAAAGAAGATACCGCCACTTCCCTTTCCACAAAGGAAAATAAAATATAAGGAGGATGCAATGTTTAAGAAGTTATTTGACATGTTCAGAGAACTTCACATTAACTTACCTTTGTTAAAAATTTTGTAGGGTATGCACAAATACGCTATGTACTTGAGGGATTTGGTGGCTAATAAAGTTAAATTTCCAGACGTAGAAGTGGTATCACTCACTAAAGAGTGTAGGTTTATGGCTACTTAAAAGATACTAAAAATGCTTAAGGACCTAGGAAAATTTACTCTCCCTATTTAGAATGGCAACAGCGAGGTGGTGACGACACTTAGCTATTTAGGGGTGAGTATCAACTTGATGCCCTTATCTTTTTTCAAAATATTAGGTTTGGTTAAACCTATACCGAGCTCTATACTAGTGCAGTTGGAAAATCGGACCATAGCCCATCCCAAAGGATTGATAAAGGACATCCTTAAAAAGATTGCTAAATTTATTATTCCTATTAACTTTATTGTTCTAGATTTTAGGCAAATGAATAGTTACCAATCACCTTGGGGCATCCATTTTTAGCGACGGGAGGAGCGTTAATTGATGTGAGAGAAAGTACACTCAAAATGAGGTTGGGAGGATGAAGAGGTGGTTTTTAAAGTTTATAAGCCACTTAAAACACTATCTCACTATAAAGGCTTATGCATGATTTCTATAATTAAAGGGGATAGTTGTGGGGTGGCTAGTCCACCAAAGACCTCTTTGGACTACCTCATTGAGCTGCCTAAGCCACTACCACCAAAACTTGACATGATGGAAATTGATGAGCCTGAAAAGGCTAAATTTGAAAAATCTAGTATGAGAAAAAAAATCTAGTATTTGATGAGCCCTTCAGAATGAATACCCAAGAGGGGTGAAAAGAATAAGAAAATGGAAACCTAGTATGAGAAAAAAAAGGAAGGAGAACCACTAAGTCATTAATTAGGTCATCTCGCAACACTAAATCAGGCGCTGCTTAGGAAGCAACCCAAGTTAAGTAGGTATGATTTATATTCGGATTTTTTTGTAGTTTTTACTTCACATAGTTTTTGTTTTTGAGTGAGTAATAGGTTTATAGAAAGTCTGAGTACCAGACACCTGAGCTAAGGAGCATGGAAAATAATGAGTGTGGGGTCCCATGGACCTCCTTGATATTTAAAAATGCTATTAGCAAGGACTGCAGGCCTCAGGGAGTATGTCTATGTCTTAATTTTAAGTTCACTTTGGGGATAAAGTAGATTTTTATGTGTGGGGTAGGGAAACTCCCAGTTTTAGTCTCAAATTTTAAAAAAATTATGTATGATATTCTTTTTGGTGCTGTTTTGATTACATGGTGCAAGTGTTTTGTTTTGTAAAAGCATGTTGATTGAGTGAATTGCTACGTTTAAGAATATTAGGCTCATTTTTATGACTCTTGTACTTGTTGGTTTAAATTTGAATTCATGTTATTGTTTGGTTAAGGTCTATGTTGATCCTGTTGAGTTGAGCATGTGCCATGTGTTATGTGAGTTTTTTTGTATTCCTTGTTTTATGTGATGTATAGAGCTTTCCGGGTGTGTGTGGAAAGAGAAATAAAGAGTGTGGGTTTAGAAAATGATACAGACATTTCTTCGATAGCCTTGTTTTAGTCCTTCTTTTTTACCTACCCTTATGCTTAATCCTAGTCAGCCCCATTGAGCTTTTAGCTTTTTTCCTTTGGCTGCCTTATGTGTGGCCTAATACCCTTCTTTGATAGACTATAATTTGATGCAAATCTCCTAGGCACTTTAATGAAAAATTGAGTAAGTAGTGTAAAACTGAAGAAAAAAAAGGTGAAATTGAAGCCCCCAAAGTGTTAGTTATTGGTGTTCAAAAAATTAATATGTGTTGTGGTTAGGAGTTGAGTACTGGAAAAGAATAAATATTTGTTCAAATTGAAAGAGTTGTGTATAAACTACTCCCACCATAGTGTTAAGAATAAGCTTAATAAGATGGAGTGAAAACAATATAAAGGGGTAGAAAAAAATAGGGTAATTTGGTTGTTGAGGATTGATTTTAATTATAAAAAGTGATGTATTAAAGCGCTTAGGGAAGATAGTCACTATTAAGATGAAATAGTTCCTACTCGTCCTATAACCTGCATTACAACCTAAAAAAAACTTATTGATCCTAGGTTCATCATTTTGATATTAGTGGAGTACTACACTAAGGTAAAGCCTATGGTTCGTTGTGTGTAACTTGTGAATTCCTTGTGAGAGTGAGCGTAACTTGATTTTTGTACCCATTGTATGATAATTTGCATAATTGTTAGTGATTATGGGGAACTTTCTTAGTGTAAGGGGAACATGTTTGATGAATATGGGTGATTTTTATGATGTCCTTGATTGAACGATAAGCATGAGTTTGGAAATTAGGTGTGTCAATTCTTGAGGCTAGGATGTTTTGGAGTAGTGTTCATGTGATTTCAATTGTGTAAATAACATTGTTAGTGTAGAAACTTGCATTCTGTGTAATCATTATAATGCTAACTTAATTGTCTTGAATGTAGTAGACGTGTAGAGTCTACTTAGTTGATGATTCTTAAAGGTAAGAGTTTTTTGAGGATGAAAAAGGCTTTAAGTGTGGGGTGGTGATGGTAGGTGTATTTATGCATTCTAGTGTCCCTATTATAGTATTTTTAGCCATGTTTTGAGGATGATTCATATGCTATATGGATGAATAATGAGATAAATGTGCAAATAAGTGTTCAGGGACTTGTTTACAATGGTTCAAAGTGTTTTCCAACAAGTTTGTACTTAATTGAGTCATTATTGTTCAATAGATAAAACTAATTTTACTTGCTTGAGCTATTCGTGTATCTAGTTGGTTTGTTTGATTCTAATGTGTTAAAGGAGTTCCAAATATTTTAAATAAGTAATTATGAGTGGAATAACTTTTTTGTAATGTGCAAAGTTCAATTTGATTAAGTGTAGAGGGGGACAATAAGTTGAAGATTTACATGAACTATTCTAGTCTTAGCTCTTGTTTTAATTCATCGTCATGGATATTGTGTTGTGATTGTCTCTAATTCGTAGTATGTGATTATGTAGGAAGCTTTGTGAGCTGAATATGATGGTATTTTGATGTTGAATAAGCTGGAAATTAAAGGTAAACAATACCACAAGTCATGGATAAACGAAGGAGCACTTAACATTTAGTCAAAATTTCAAAAGCAACTTCCGAAGTGGGCATGTAGATAAGCCCATGACACCCCACCTGGAGCATTGCACTATAGAAGGCTTAGACCCGTCTGGAGTGGTTTTGAACAGCAGACTCAACCCCTTATGGAGTGATGTAACACACAAGGCTGCTTCCCCTCTACTTCTATACTCAATTACACGACCTTAATTGCAATTCTTGACCTACACAGATTAGGCTTGCATCTTATATTTTAAATACATGTTTTGTCACATTTTGTGATCATCTTTAGACTTCTTGGATCATCAAGCAACTGCTGCTACATATTTATTTTAGGTTTTACATTATTTATTTAGCTTAATTTTAGATTAAATCATGTATTTAAGCTTTTGGATAATGATTATGACTATTAGTGGCTAGAAACCTCCTTTTCGGGGTTAAAGCAAAGAACATGAGTACTATTGTTTTGGTTTAAATTCATTTAATTTGCTTATCATTATTGGTTGTTTTTTTATTCTTCATTCAATTATTTTGAGTCTTGATCACCCTTAGAATACATCAATTGTCTACCTTTTGATCTCGAAAAAGGGAATAGGAAGATAGAACGTGGGAACAAACAAAGTATGGTTCTTATTTCTTTATAAAATAAGGAATATGAATTAGTGTCTCGGACAGGAATGTACTTAGATGCCTTACTTGACTCAAATGTAGGATGATAGCTTAAACAACTTAATTGGATTATTACATCCCCGCTCAATGATGTAGTTGTAAAGTCCAAATTAGGTAAACGGTTAGAGGTCACGAGACAATGATCATGTAATCAACCCAACGAATCAACAACTAGGATAAGCAAGTTAACGAATGAAGTTCAATAACATAGTATCATTGTTCGAGGAGCTATAACCCTGGGATTTACTCCATTATTGTTTCAAGAATTTTCTTTACTCACTGTTACTTTACTTTCAGTTACAATTTCCAAACTCTCTTTTTTGGTTACTTTTGCACTAAATTAATCTAAAATATGAACTAGAATTTCTCTGTTGTTGAAACAAGTCCCTGTGGAATCCATACTTGGCTTTCTTGAAGTCCACTTTACCACTTGATAGACCACATACACTTGCGTGTGCAATTGGGCACTGTCATCAACCTTTTGTAGATCCACTATGATCCATTCACTAGAGATAACATGACCAAGAAAAGTCACACCCTTCCACCAAAACTCACGCTTAGAGAATTTGGCATACAAACGATGATCCTTCAAGGTTTGGAACACAGCACGAAGGTGATCAACATAATACACCTCACTCTTAGATTATATCAAGATTTCATCAATAAAGACAATGACAAACAAGTCCAGGAATAGATGGAAGACCTTATTCAGTAAATCCATGAATGTTGTGAGGGCACTGGTTAACTCAACAGATATAACTAGGAGCTCATAGTGACCATACCGAGTCATGAAGGCAGTCTTAGGGATATCCACTTCCCTAATCTTAAGTTGATGATAATCCAACCTAAGATCAATCTTACAAAATTACTTCATACCATGAAGCTGATCAAATAAATCATCAGTCCTAGGAAGAGGATACTCATTCTTAATAGTCACCTTGTTCAACTAATGATAATCAATGCAAAATCGATGGGAACCATTCTTTTTACACACAAACAACACAGGGGAACCCCAAAGAGACCTACTAAGATGGATAAAACATTTATCTAAGAGATTCTTTAATTTCTCCTTAAGCCCCTTCAACTTCGCCGAAGCCATCCTATAAGGGGGGATAGAAATTGAACAAATGCCTGTAACAATATGAATCCCAAAATCAATTTCCTTATCAGGAGGAATAACAGAAAGGTCATCAGGAAAAACCTTGGGAAACTCATTAATAACGGGAACAGATTCTAGAGAAGGATCTTTTGAGTTAGAATCTTTAACTTAGACCAAATGATACAAGCACCCTTTATAAATCAACTTTTGGTCTCTAAGATATCTGATAAACCTCCCTTTAGGAACTAAAGAACCCCCCCCCCCCCCCCCCATATAATGAACAACTCATTAGGGAATTTAAACATCACGTTATGGGTATAACAGTCTAAGAAAGCATAGCACGAATACAACCAATCCATCTGCAGAATAATATGAAAATTGACCATGTCCATCTCTAGCAAGTCTACCAGAGTTTTTTTACTACTAACAGCTACCACACACCACCTATAGACTCTTTTAAAAACCATCGAGTGTACTACCAGGGTAGTAAAGGAAAAAGTAACCAATAGATACTCAAGAGCAAAACCAAAATGCACAACCATAAATAGGGTCACATAAGAGAGAGAAGACTATGGATCAAGAAAACAATACACATCCCAGGAGAAAGGTTTTAACATACCCATAACAACATCTAGAGATGCATTAGAGTCTCGGTGAGTTGAAAGTGCATATAATCGATTCCAGCCAGTGCTGGTACCAAAAACAAAAGCAAAAGTAGATATAACACCCTTTAGCACATGAGTAGATGAAGTAGCAAAACAGGCCCAATTGGACCAACAAACCACTAGAGAGAGGCACTCTCACTGTATGCGCCCAATCTGACAACATCTAAAACATTTATTCCTCCCTTTCTTACACTGGCCAAAATAATGTTGACCATAGAATCTACAAGGATGGTAGGTTAGTGCCGATTGGGCCACAATGTCCTGAGATTGGGCACCTTGTGCCCTAGAAGCATTACTACTCTAAAAATGTTTGTCTCCCAATAGCCTCGAGTAGGGAGTACTAGCTAGATAATAGGAGTTAGGACTCACCCAATTCTTTCTCTTGGACCTCTTACTACTAAATTGTTGGCCTCCACTTTGTTTAGAAAATTGAGACCTTTTTCCATGCCTCTCATCAATCTCAACTTATTTCTTTATCTCTTACTCCACTTGTTGCATATGACAACTAATCTAGAGATGTCTATGCCTTTGATTAACAAAGACACCGTACTCTTAAGCACCAACTCATGAGATAGTCACAATGAAAACTTACGCATTCTATCCCTTATGCAAGAAACCATCTTCAAAGTATATAGAGATAATTTATGAAACTTCAAGAAATACTCCTTGACTGACATCTTTCCTTGCCTCAGATTAACAAACTCCTCCGCCTTTGCTTCCCTCAACTCTTGAGAGAAGAAGCAGTTTGGAAATGTATTAGATAAATCCCTCCTCAAGGATTACTCATCTACATCACCCATTGTCTGATCCCATTCTTCGTACATTTGGTATACCACATCCTTTAGCTAATAGCCAACACACTCCAACCTTCCACATTATTGGCATGCATAACTCTTAAAATATTTTCCATCTTATCCAAAAAACCTTGAGGATCTTATTCCACCTTAACAATGGTAAAGGTTGGAGGACCCAACCTCATGAACTGGCCAACCCTTGTGGCCTCAAGAGATGGAGTAAAAGATATACCACGCTCAACCTTAGAAGCCACCAACTGAGAAATCATATGAATCAACTAACAAAACTTAACATTCGTTACATCAACCTAAGGAACCGAGGGAGGACTAGAGGGAACTCTTGGAATTCCAAGACCACTAGGAACCAGAACCTAGACTGATTTTGAACTCCATAAGTAGAATGTGTCCCATAAACATCATCCCAGTTGGGATAGAGGAGTTTTCATGAGGTTTAGTTTGTCAAGGAGGCATGATCTGAAAAATAAGCAAATGAAAATTAGAAGAATCCAAGACCTTAGAATCTATAGATTGAAATAAGACAAAGAGAAAGTGAATCATTCCTAAATGCCTTGTATCCTCTCTTCTATAAGTGTGATGTTCTACAAACCCATAAAAGAGACTCTACTAGACATGGATTTGTGGACACCTAACTAACCATGAACCTAGGTTCTAATACCAACTTGACATGACCCAAACTGGGGCCTTGTCATAACAGGCTCCTCGAGTACAAAAAGGACCAAAGATCTCCATATTAACCCAACCTAACCATTATATCAATCCACAAGTACAGGATAAACTCCAAACATATCCCAACATAGCAAAACAAGACTAATAATGATAACTTAAGAAATATCTGAAAAATCCATCAATGTTAACAAGCTAAACTAACATAACAAACTCCATAGTCATCCATAAAGCCTTTACAAATTTAAAGTGAATAAAATATCGAGACAAGCCCCGGATAATGGCTAAAACCAAGTTACAAGTCTATGACATAAGGTAGAAAGACCATAAAATGGATGCCTTCAGATGTATGGAAGCTAACAACTTTAATGTCAACACTCGAACTGCTTGAACACCTGATCACTTTACAGGAAGAGAAGAAGAAGCTTCATCCCCTGTATCATATGGGGATACAATATCTGGAGACGGTTAGCAGTTGGAGTGCTTGCATGTAACTTAGGGATCAGGAGAAAATAGTATTGTCATTCAAAACCCAGTCAAACCACGATAAGAAACCACATCCATATACATAGGAATATATGTAGATATATTGATACATTGAGTGTTGAGAATGGGAACAAGGGCTTAGCATGCATTTCGTAGCACCCAATCATGACACATGAAGTGGAGGACTCTAACCTCCTACTCGCGTACGTTAGGAAGTTTGATATTGCAAATTATATTAAGAAAAAGGACTCTAACCTCAAGCCATCTTATTAAGAAAGTGGACTCTAACCACAAGTTGTTTTATTAAGAAAGTGGACTCTAACCACAACCTATTTTATTTAACAAGTGGACTCTAACCATAAGACATTTTTTAAGCAATTGGACTCTAACCACAATCCATCATGTCCATTACTAATCGACATTGGGACTCTAATCCTTTGTCCATGCATTCTTAACCACTCAGTTCAACATTTTAGGACTCTAACCCACTTAGCCAATACAAGCCATCAAGGCTATAATTTAACACCATATATAACCAAAAGGTCTTTATAAACCATTTATTAATCAATAACTATAATAGGCCAATGTTATAGTTTCAATCATCATTTAAGTTAAATTGTGTTCATCAAGACCTTTACCAAACCATTCCTTCTTCATTAGCATTGTTAGACCAAGCTTCAATTTAAACACAATTCAATTTCGTGTTTAGGGACTCAAACCCTTTTTACCAATCAAACCACCAAGTTTATAAATTAAATCATAGCATGGCCAACAAGGCCTTTGCAAAGTCATTTACCAATCATTCTTACTCATTAAGCCATTGCCTTAGTTCAAAACACTATTAACATGTAAGTAGTTATCTCTTTGAGATTTTCACAAATACCTTGAGGACATACCTTTACCATGACCAAAACAAAAGTGAACACCATAAATATTAGGGTTACTCATGACCCATTTGTTGTACCACAGTCAACAAGCAGCCAAATATTCAAAGCATCGCCAAAAAAATGTATAACCATAAGTTAAACAAAGAGTAGACATTATTCAACCATATCCAACAAAACCCCCAATTTTTATTTTCAAACCATCATTTAAGAAACATAATAACATTATAAATCACATGATATTTGAGAAAAAAAATGAGGGGAGAGTCACATGCCTTATACAAGATGATTCATGAAAAGAACTTGACCCCTTTAGCCTCTTGATGAACACCTCTTTAAACCCTAGCCTCCAATCTTGTTGAAGAATTTTAGAGAGGATTTTGGAGTGTTTTTGATCTTTTTAAGTGATGAATGAAAGGTCAAATGATTCTATAAGTGATGGGCCTCAAGGGTTTTGGGGTGGGAAATGTTTGGAATGCCCTCATCTTAAATGATAAAAATTTACTCGCAGGTGGGTACAACTTCCACACCTAAACTGTACCCTAGGGTATGAGTAGTACCCTATCTCATACACTAGGCCTCATCATGGAACTTTAAACTATACAATATATTATCATACTAGGATAACTCATACCTTAAGGTAGGATATGTATCCTATAACTTGTATCCTCAGTAGAATGCACTAGGTCACACTTAAGACATCATATGATTTGTTAACTTTTGACTGGTACCCTATCATATGACTTGGGAGAGGACAAATCATACATTCAATAAAATGTTATCAATATAAACTTACCATTATACGAAAGGATGGGTATTAGATCGTACCCTAGCATATGAGAGGTATGCTCAAACCGTACCCTACCCAGAATATCAAACTTAGGAAATTCTCTAAGGGTTCAAAGCTACGGTATTTTAAAAAATTGTCACAAATTCATCCAATCAACTAGGACTACATCAACATATTAGTTAAGCTCTTGGGGATCCTCATTTACCTTCAGACCATAAAACTCTAAAAGATTTATTTGAGTTATGTTCTAGACTCTAATAGCAGTTGTATTTTCATTTAAGTTTATAGGTGAAACCATTTGTTAATTGACCTAGTTGGTGATGGATTAAGAAAGAACCTAAAAATGGCTAAAAATTATGCATGAGAAATTTGTTCAGTCAAGAATCTACTAGTACTGATGGGGCTAACTAGTTTTTATTTCTTCTTCTGTTAGCATTTTAGGGAGGCATATTCGGTAAATACTTAGAGCATTATTTAGAAGGATAAATAGAGTTTATACTCTAACATATGATACAAATATGACTGAAGTGAGTTTTTTACTAAAAAATATCATAGTCTCTCTCTCACAAGTGTTGTACGCTTCGTACACATGAAACATACTCTACTTAACGTACCTTTTTGACACCATAGAACTCTTTATACCTGATGTTCTGATACAAAATTTTACAACCCAAAACTACACCATGGATGTAACATGGTACTGAGAGCCATAAGTGACATTAAGGTAAATTATGGAATAACTTAATACTAGCATTTTATAAAGATAAATTGAGTGAAAGCGAAAATAACTGAATAGTTTAAAGTCTAAAATATAATGAAGAGATTTTGATAATAATAAACCCAGTCAAAGAGGAAATCCTAATTTTGAAGAAGATAAATATCTGACTCAATGTTTGAAAGCCTCTACTAACTGATAAGTAGCTAGGGCAATTCACTAGCTAACTCAAAATATCTGAAATCAATGTACCAAAATATGAAATAGTAACTCTATTCTTGGATGATGAGACTCACCATAGATATCTACTAGAGTCGCACTAAATCATACTGACTGTGATTTGGAGGATGATGCACAAACATATATCATAAGATAATATAGAACAAAGATAAAGTATGCAATTAGTATTTTGAATATGTTGCACATGTGAGATATATAAATATAAAATAAATTAAACATGTTAGAAATACTGATATACTATACTAAATGCAAACTAGGTGCAAAGAACTAAAATGTAGTACATTTAACCCATACAAAATACATATATATTGATATGCCAATTATAATCTAAAAAGCCATAATTTAAATGCAAGTAAAACTGAACTGGGGGTTATGTACAAAATATTGAGTTTGAGTCTGTGTAAGTCTATCAACCAACATAAAGCATGTGAGATAAATATGGAGTATGATGTATACAACCTATTGAGAGGACCTAATAACCTTGCAAGGATATAAAGGCAAGACTGGTATGATCACTAAATTGAGGACCAAATTGGGAGGGATATATAAACCTATGATGTAACATAATTCTAGGACTTTAGGTAAAACGTTGGCCCTAGTCCAACTTGATGCAAAGTACTACTCCCAATACTGATTATATACTAATAGCTCATTAAAAACTTGGGTTCTACAAATGGATCATAACATTTTTAAAACTAAAATTATTCTAAAAGATTGTATACTAAATTAATCATATTTTTTTATTCTAAATTCAAAAGAATATTAGAATAGTGTGTTTTGTAACACAAGTTAAATCCTATGAAAATACAGTAAAATGAAGCTAAATATCATGTCATTCTAGGATATTAAGGATATCAAAATCATAGAAAACATGTCTTTATCATATAACGATCATCAGAGAACTAAACTACAAGAAAATTCTTGAAATGGATATGAACCGTGGAATCATAATATCTAACTTTTGATGTTTAACTGAAAGATTTTTGTTAAACAAAAGTGAAAGTAGCCTCTTTATGAGATCCTTTATAATTGGATGAAGAATTTTTACAAGGAACTTGGAGAATTAAATCATTGAGAAGAATCCTAGGTTTTCTTCCTTTGAGAGAGTTTAATCATTCTTTTCTTTTTTGTAGATGATTTAAGATAAGTGACGGGAAAGAATTTTTAAAGAGTGTTTTAGCTTCCTTAGTAGGCCTCTAAACTACGTAGTTTAGTCTTATAAAATAAGGAAAATACAAAAATACACTATTAAAAACATAACTGATTTTCTATATATAATTGTCATGAGTCTGGGCATGAACTCATAGATCCTAGGTTGGATTTTGTCTTAGCGAATGATTTGACCTCACAATTCATAAGTTCTGCGTATGCACTATAGCTAAGACTCTTGGTCCCAGATAAAAAATATAAATTCTTACATTCCTTGTTGAATGAGTCGTCTAATGACTTATGGTCTATCTTAATAAATCATGTACCAGATTCGTTGCCACTAGGATGAAAATTACATCTTTCAGGACTTCTAGTTTTTTTCTATAAATGGGTCATCTAATGAATCTTAAGCTCTGACAATGAGTCATATCTATTGGATGCTCCCGTGTTACTATTTGAACTATGGTTGGGATACTAATATTGCCATACTGTTTGTGCCTTGGTTATTTTTCCCCTTTAAATGCTATATGCTTCCCTGCAAATTCTTGGTACTTTTGTTGCTTTTCCTAAGGTATTAGTCTCTTTGAGGCTCACTCTATCAAGGATTAATAATATGGAAAGATTTGGTGCCTCTTAAACTACTATTTTACAAGATGAAGCTATGAACAATGAACAATGGACCTACAAAAAAATAAATCAATATTTACAAGGAAGTTAATAAATCTACAGAACAATAGTTATTCAAAAAATCACAGTGTCATCAAAATTAAATATAAGGAGGTCGTAGAAGTAAAAGAACTTACCAACTTAAAACCAAGCATCCACTATGAAATTCTCTCAAATTAGCTTAGTAAAAGCTATACACATAACGCGTAGATAGTAAAGTGATTTGACTGATGATACAAAGTTGATGGATGTTTTTTTCCATTTCATCAAAGATTTATGCCCGAGATGGAAAAGTCACCGAAGTGTCTCCAACCTTATTTCCAAATCCATTTCCTTCCCCTTTAAATTTTTCATTTCTTAGGTTTTGCTTTCTTTACAGCTTTAGCTTTAGTCTTGTTTCTCCCACTTTTGTTTTTGAAATGGTCCAATTGGGCCTAGTTTGGATTTATACATATTTTTAGTTATGGTAGTAAATAAGCCCATCTTTCAATGAAAACAAAAAGGTATACAAAATCTAAATGTGACTAGTAAAAATAGATAAAGAAAGTAATTATGAAAAATAAACTAAGTGATATTGGTGGATGAGGAATACTCTAGAAAGTTTCACTATTAAATCAATCATGAAAAATCTTGAGGCAAAAGAATGAAGGGAGAGTGGAATATAAGTAGATGTACATAATAGGACTTCCTTTCAAAGTCAATTTTTTCATGTGGAAAGCTTAGAAGAGATGAATTGCTACTAATGATAATTTAAAGAGAATGAATATTAATAGTGTTTTTAGATGTTGATAGTGTGAGGAGAAGGTAGAAGAGACTATGGCCTACTTATTTCCAACACCACCCATAGCCACTAGGATATGGAGGAGGTTTGCTGTTTTAGTAGGGATACATATTTAGGATATATACTTATAGTAGCTCAATACCACATGGTACACAATGGACTCAATGCTATAGCTATTAGTGGTTTATAGAGCTATCACATCAATCATAATATGGAATTTATGCAAGAGAAAGGAATAAGCTCAATCATGGAGGAAAAGTAATTTTCCTATAAACGATTTTACAAGTAAAGGACATGTTGAAAAACTAATCAAAATGTTATATCCATGATTGAAGATAGGGAAAAAGACTTGTCCTTGCATTGTGGTTAAACCAAGGGAATATAAACCTAGGATAAATTATCATAGTGTAATTAGGAAATTCCCAAATATACAAGCTAAAATACAAAACTAATGGTGCATATATAGGCAATCCAGGAATCAGTTCCTCTTTCTTCTACATAAGGGATGGGAAGGGAGATTTAGTGCATACAAGAGCTAAGGGAATAAGAGTCTAATATAGAAGCAAAAACATTAGCCATTCAGGAGGCATTGAGTTTTTATCAAAATAATGATATAAAAAAGAAGATAACTGACATTAACTCTCTTACCCTAAAAAGGATGGAAGGTGCCTTTGGAACTAATATAGAAGACTGAGGATATAAGGTATAAAAGTAACAATCAATCATATTTTTAGAGAAGAAAATAGAGTGACTAACTTATTAGCCAATGAGGCTATTGAGTACCAAGATACAAGAGAGTAATACAACTTCAATGAGTTACCAGTCTTCAAAAGAAATCATATCAACATGAAAATGAACCAGATCTCAAATCTTAGAATTAGGACTCCAAAAATTAGAATTCAATGATAGCATACAAAGAAATATGCAGAGATAAGAAATAAGTTGACATAATAAGAAGAAGCATAGAATGGGTCCTAATAATTACAAGTCACAGGGATTCAAAGAAAGCACAAGCATATAAAATTAAGTTTTTGCCAGGAAGATGACATATACAATAGTGCCTGAATTAGCTAGGTTTAGAAGCTCTAGTGACACAACCCGAACCAGGGCCTTGTCATGTTAGGTGTCTCAAGACCAACAAGGACCGGGGACCACCCCCAATACCTAAAATAGTAAGCATCCTACACCCCTCATCGGATGAATTCCAAAGATATAACTAGATAAAATAAGAGTAATTTAAAGATGTTACATGAAGTCTATAACCATCACCAAATAGTCACAACAAAGTGTCAAACCAATACCAATCACAATACCAATACCAATACTAATGCTACTGCTGATACTGATAACGCCCATGCCCATAATACTCTAACAAAGCCTCTAACCAGAATCAAAGAATATCCAATTTGGTCATGCCCCCGACTATAGCCAAAGCCCAAACCAAGGAAATAACTATAATAAAAGGAATTCCATAGCACTAAATGGGGTCTTCAAGAGTATGGAAGCTCATCACTTTAATCCGACTGAAAGATGTCCCCAAATCCAAGTCACTAAGTAGGAGGAATGGAAGAATAGCCAGTTCTTGCATCGCGTGGGGATACAATGCTTGAAGATAGTTATCAAAGTGAACTGTAGAATGTAACTCAGGGATAAAGATAAGATAATGCCATCAATTCAAAACCAAATCGAATAACCATATGCAATGACATATATACATATATATTGTGTCGTCATAGGAAATAAGGTTTAGCATGTATTTAAAATCTTAACCTAGATTGTGTAGCTTTATCATCATAGTCCACCTACGGGTTATATAGGTCTAGTGTTACTCCTTGAATGGGCCCCAGTGTGTGTAGCCGCACAAATTAGAGATATCATAAGGGTTGGGGATTCTCGTGTACCCTTCACCCTCTAAGATATATATATAAAGGTATTTACTTGGGGGATTCCCATGTACCCCACAAGCATATGGTAACCAGGACCAACACTGATGTCAGTAAAAATGAGTTGCCAGTATCTGTCCATCGGACTCACACCTTCACGGCTAGCTATCACAACCCTGATTATTCATTAGTTAAAACATTTATCACATAACCTAAACACAAATTCCAGGAGTCTATTATCAAGGAATTATAAAATAGTATTGTCATACAGACTATAGCTTGCAAGCAAAGTCATTAGCCAACACTTAGGGGATTCCTATGTACCCCGCTGAGTCCATTATTAAAATCACTTGGGGGATTGCCATGTACCATACAAGGTTTTCAATTAAATTTAATTCATGTCCATCAAAGCCTTTATAAAGTCCTTCATAAATTATTTTCATAGTTATGCCAAAGCCTTAGTTCAAAAACATAATTAAACTTGTGATGGTATGATTCTCATTGACAATTTTACAAATAGGTTGGGGGCATGCAATTAGCTAAGCAAAACTTATCATATTTTGGGGTTCAACCATGACCCCTCAAATATATCACCATTCCCATGCATCCACACATGCAAAACCATAATTAAAACATGCATAAACAAAATTTCAAACATAGAAAACAATATTCAATGATATCCATTCGAACCTCTCAACCTTGGTTTTAAAATCACCATTAATGATTAATGAACAATGCTGAAAACATATGCTTTTAGTAAACTAACAATGAGGAAAGAGTCAGATGCCTGAATTACAAAGATTCACGGATAGAAATTGATCTTTAAGCCCTTAGATGACTACTTTGGAGAAACCCTAGCCAATTTTGCTTAAGAGGACTTTAGAGAATAAAGAAGATGTTTAGTCTTGTAAAATGTGGAAGGAATGACTAAAAAGTGTTATAGGGACATGGGGTTTTACGGGATTTAAATGGGAAACGTATAAAGTGACCTCAACTAAAAACTATAAAAAGGTCATCCTTGGTCACGAGTTGACCTATTTACTTTTCACCATATCATACGACTAATAGCCTTGAGTCATATCCTTGATAATAAGTGGGATATCCATACATTGTCCTCCTTACAACTCCATGATCCCCAATCGTGACTTGACCATATGAATCATATGGTCTAGTCGTATCCAAGACAGAACCCAAAGTGATTAGACACTGGACAACATACTACTCAACCCTACCACTCGTAACCTATCACCATAACTCTTAGTGAGCCACTCGTACTCAGAGCAGAGTCGAGTCAATAAGTTATTGTTTTGGTTAAGATTCGTCCTAATGACTCATCACCACCCCAATAAACTAGTAGCACAAAGTTGTAACCAAGACAGTTAAGTCAACCACCATGAACTGGACACCTTAAGACTTGGGCCACTTGACTCGTAACCACACCGTATAAGTCATATGATGATTCATTACTACGACAGTGAGCTCAAAGCTCAAGAATTTTCTAAGTTCCAAAATCCAAGGTGTTTCCATTCTCCCAAACATAGATTATTCATCCTTGAATGAATGAACAAGACATAGACTAGCATGATCAAACCCCAAATATGTCCACTCTTACATTTAACTAAGTTAGGAAACAAAGATGTTAAGAATAACACACATACCTTATGTACGGTATTTTTGAGAGAAAAACAAAAATGGATACTTGGACATCATGACCTCTTCAGCTTCCCAAGTAGTCTCTTTTACCTTGTGGTTCCCCCATAGAACATTTACCAAAGCTACGTCCTTGGTTCGGAATCAATGAATTTTCCGATAGAAGATTTCAATCGGGACCTCCTCATAAGACAAGGAATCTGAATACAAATATCCTTGATAGGCACAATTTGTGATGGATCAACCCCACACTTCCTCAATATCAAGATATTGAACACCGAATGGATCAAGCTCAATCTAGAAGGCAAAACCCATTCATATGAAACATTACCAACCCTACTCAAAAACAAGTATGGACCATTATACCAGGGACTGAGCTTCCCTTTCTTCTCAAACTACATCACTCCCTTTATGGGATATACCTTAAAGAACACCATATCCCCAACCTCAAACTCTAACTTCCTATATCTCACATCCGCATAGGACTTTTAGCAACTTTGGGCAGCTTTAAGTCTATCCTAAATCACCTTCACCCTCTCCATGGTTTGGTGAAAAAATCAAGGCCATACATCTCCACCTCACCAACCCGAACCACCCAATAGGATAACTACACCTCCTACTATACAAAGCTTCAAACGGGGCCATCCCAATACTAAAGTGGTAGCTATTATTAGAGCAAACTCTAAGAGAGGCAAATTCTAAACACAACTACTACCATAATCAATCACACAAGCTTGAAGCATATCCTCTTTTGTTTATATAGTTCTTTCTACTTGCCCATATGGCTGTAGGTGAAAAGCAGTACTAAGACCTACCTTAGTCCCCAAAACATTCTAAAATAACCGCCAAAAGTCCGATAAAAACTACATACTGTGATCCAAGATGATAGAAATAGGTACCCTGTGCAACTTTATAATATTTTGAAGGTACAACCTCGCATAATCCTCTGTCAAAAAAATTTTCCTCGCTAGCAAGAAATGAGCAGACTTCGTCATCCTATTCAAGATAACCTAAGCTGAATCAAACTGATTTGAAGACCGAGCAAGGTTTGTAAGAAAGTGAATATTGATCACTTCCTACTTCCACATAGGCAACTTAATTTCTTGATACATCTCCCGAGCCTCTGGTGCTCTACTTTCACTTGCTATTACACCATGCACTTAGCCTAAAACCTAGCCATATTCCACCTCATATTGTTCCACCAATACATCTCATTAAGGTTATGATAAATTTTTATCAAGCTAGGACGAATAGCATAGAGTGACTCATGCGTCTTAGCGAAGATCCTCTCTCGCAATCCATCTATGTTCGTAACACATAACCTTCCTTGGTACCGAAGGGTACCATCACCATATCAAGGGAAATTACCTTCTGCCCATCTACATCAGCCTTAATCCTCATTAAGATAGGATCCAACACTTGCTTCTTCTTTATTTTAGCACCCAGAGATGACTGCACTACCTTTTGCACAAACACACCACCCTCCTCAAAGTCAAATAGGTGAAATTCAAGATGAACCAAATGGTCAATATCTTTCACTAATTCATGATTTTCTTTAACCACATGAGCTAGAATTCCCATGTATAACCTTCTAAGAGTATCAAAAACCATGTTAGCTTTACCTGGATGGTAGTAAAGACTCATGTCATAATCCTTGAGCTGCTCAAGCCATCTCTTTTGCATGTGTCTCAGCTCTTTTTAAGTAAACACATAATGTAGGCTCTAATGATCAAAAATGATATCCACATGCACTCCATACAAATAGTAACACAATATTTTCAACGCGAATACTATGGCCGACATTTCTAAGTAATGAGTTAGATAATTCTTCTCATGCATCGTAAACTGTCTGGAGGCATAAGCTATCACTTTACCATGCTACATCAAGCCGCAACCAAGCCTCACACAGGATGCATCACAATATATGAAAAAATTATCATTGCTTTTAGGAAAAGTCAAGACTAGATCCAAAGCCAGCTTATCCTTCAGCTTTTAAAAACTACCCTCACAAGCATCAGACCATTAAAACTTTGCTTTTCTTTGAGTCAACTTAATCTATGGTGCAACTAAAGTAAAAAAAACATTCCACAAACCTCTTGTAATAATCTTTTAAACATAAAGAGCTTCAAATATTGGTTGGAGTCATTGGTCTAGGTCACCTTTTAACCACTGCAACTTTTTGTGGATCCACTATGATCTATTCACTAGAAATGACATGACCTAGAAAAGTGACAGTGTTAAACCAGAATTCATATTTCAAAAATTTGGCATACTATTGTAGATCTTGTAGGGTCTGCAATATAATGCAGAGGTGATTGACATGATCTACCTCGCTCTTAGAGTACACTTGAATAATATGATAATGAAAAATCCAGAAACTAATTGAAGAATTTATTCATCAAGTCCATCAATGTCATCTGGGCATTAGTCAACCCAAAAGACATGACTAAGAACTCAAAAAGCCCATATTGGGCATAAAAGGCAGTTTTAGGGATATCCACTTCCCTAATCTTTAGTTGATGATACCCCAACCAAAGATCAATATTTAAGAAAAACATAGCACTCTAAAATTGATCAAACAAATCATATATCCTTGAAAGAGGGTATTTATTCTTTACCACTGCCTTATTCAATTGTTGGTAACCAATACACATCCTAGGTGAACCATCTTTCTTACAAATGAATAACACTGGTGCACCCCACAGAGACACACTAGGATGGATGAAACCCTTGTCTAAAATATTCTTTAGGTTCTCCTTAAGTAGCTTGAACTCAGATAGAGCCATTCTATATGGGGGAATAGAAATAGGATGAGTGTCAAAAACAAGATCTATAATAAAAACAATATCCCTATCGGGAGGAACACCAGGAAGGTAATTAAGGAAGAACTCAGGGGATTTATTCACCACCGGACAGAATTTAAAGAAGGACCCTTTGAGTTAGAATCTTTAACCCAGACAAAAAATAGAGATACACCTTTGAGATTAATCTCTAATCTATAAGATATGATATGAACCTTTTTCTTAGAAGATAGGAAACCACCCTCCAATTCAATACTCATCTCATTAGGGAATTTAAAGATGACCTTAAAGGTCCGACAGTCTAAAGATACGTAGCATGAGTGAAACCAATCCATCTGTAATGCCCCAAATTTGGTGCCCAGAATGCTACATAGAGCTCATAACCCTGAATGACCACAAGCTAACCCATAACTGATATCTGTAACTGAGCACTGAATAATACATTATAAATATTCAAAATATAAGATGTAAGGCCATAAGGTTTAAAACTAAACCAATACTGAATATAATACAATGTCTATAATGGGGTATGACAATACCCAAAACTGAGATAAACTTTCTGAAACATGCTGCAGTCTAAAAGCCTCTAAACTATATAAAAATTATAGAATTGATGGCATATGTCCCCAACTAACTTTGAACTATTAAAATAATAAAGTAATAAAATAATCATGTTATCCTCGAATAATGACAACTCACTATAAGTATGGCCGCTGAATGTCTGATCTACTAAGGATGCTCGGGAGCTCGTGCTTCTAAACCTATGGTAGAAAACACCATAGCGCAAATGCGTCAGTACATTGAATATACTGGTATGCAAGAGAGGTAGAATAAATGCAATAGTTCATATGCATGAACAATACTAACTAACTGAATAATATAAACATGAGAATATATGCATGAATAAGAGACTATAACTGAATTCGTGATAACACTAACTCATAGATTCTAATAACATGGATTTACTAATACCTGAGTACTGATACTGGGATACTGAATGACTGAGTCTACTGAATACTGAGGAATTAATGTCATATTACTAATAAAAGAATGACTATTTTTTACAGTTCTGATTACGAAGAACTATTTTTGGTGACTATATCATATAGTCCTTAAACTAAATACTGATAACATGAGTTTCGTATAATTAATATACTATTAACAGAGTTCATGATAATATGATTAATGAGTCAGGATACTGATAATATAAGTGACTGTATCGGACAGTCCTGATACTGATGGAACTAGCTGGGTTCTACACTATACTGATTTGACTGTACCTGATAGTCCTAGATTTCTGTAGAACTAAACTGATTTCTATTACTAAAACTGGATCTGAAACTGAGACTGTAGGAGGTAATCATCTACCCGATATACCCTGAAACTTAATTGTTAGGGTCCAACCTATAACCCCAGCTAAAAGGGTGTTAGTACTGTGCCATGAGTAAAGACAAGTTATGAGTAAACCCTCTCTGATAGGGAGCTCTTCTGTCAACCCCTCCTGTAAGAAAAACTCAAAGTACATGTTATTTCCTAGACTCGTAGGGGTACATCTCAACCTTTGTTGGCTACATAGTTCTGGAATACAGGGATTTCTACTAAGGATCACACCCTCTATTGGCTGACGGTATGTGTCCTCATCCCTGGGTTCACTCGATGCTGAATCCTACTCCCAACTGAATATACAATAAACTGATTAATTGAATTGAAGTGATACTAATGGTATTATTTAGTGGAGCTAAAATAATTTTATTGAGTTTCGTTAACCGACGAAATGCTACTGTGATATGAGGAATGATGTAGAGTACTGAAGTTACAAAGATTTCTGGGAAACTGAGGTTACCTAGATTAATGAGTACTGATTTTAGTAAGACCATTGAGGTCACTGAGATTATTGAGTAGGACTAGATTAAAATTGAATTTATTGAGTTTTTCCTGAGTTATGAGACTGATTGAATTCTAAGGATCATGGCTTGACTGAGAGCATTGTGAAAACATGACACTGGCTTTAGGCACACAACTAAATTGTCGGGTACAAACACCCCCAGGAGTCGGTAGTATGAAACTGACAAGACATGACACTTCTTCAACACATGAACAATATCATTAATTTATAATACATTAATTTGAGAATTTCATAAAGCACATGGTTATCATAGTCTTGTACATGAATGGATTTTCATATAAACATGTTATACTTTCATCAACCTAATCTCATGGACATTCCCTCAACCATTCATAATACACACCATATTATGGAAGTCATTCTTAGTCATAGGGTAAAGTAGACACTTATCACTTGGGTCACAATTAAGCTATAATGCATAATTTCTATTCTCTTAGGCATGTTATCAAATACCTAGAATGCATGACTTAGGTCATAGGCATGGCCATCAAATTAATACAACAAAACTTCATATTTCAACTCAATTTCACATGTTTCAGACCATATACTAGCATAGGTTCATGAACAACACATAAAGATTCCAACATGGGAATCATACAACCATAATCACATGAACATAATCAACCCACAACAAATATTCACAATACAATATTTAATACTTGATTCTTGGGCTTCATGGATGAAAGGAATCCATGAACGAACACTGTGCATACCTTAGTTTCTGATTCTATTAAGATTGACGGAGAGATTCTTGAATTTGAGTCTTGGATTTGAATCTCCAATTGAAAACCCTAGCTTGATCTTTCGAGAAACTTAAGAGAAACAATATATTTTGGATGAAAAATGGCTAAATCATGTGCAATTAGGTTTAAATAGGAGTGGGAAATTGACCCTTTTAACCCTTGGACGCATATTTTAATTTTTGTGAAAATTTCTCAATTTTCATCCTTGGCTCGACGCGCCACTATCGTGCCAAGTCACTGGAATAGGACAATTAGGAATCTGCATGGTGGCACGATGCAGGGATATTGCATTGCCACTTTGTTTATAACCTAGAAGTTTGGTGCGATGTGGAGACATCGTGCTGAGATACTGGAAAAATGACAATTCTGAATTTGAGCCCTAGTGTGATGCGCCATAATCACGGAGGCTCATTAAATTTTGATGATTGCAATTTTGGCCAGCTCCGCGATGCATTGATGGCCCAAGTGTGACACTGCCTTACTAAAAAGGCTCTAACTCTTCGCCCGGGTGTCAAATTAGGGCGAATTTGGTAGCTATGGAAACCTTATTCAGTTTCCCACATGATAAAAAAGTGAAAATATTGAAAATACCACATGTATTAAAGTGGATTCATCTTTGAAACAAGTTTTTAACATTTTTGGGATGATTTTAAGCTAGGTAGAAGTATAAGGTATTATAATATCTCTCTCTTGGAAATATTCATCCTCGAATGAGACAAATTTAAATGGGTGAAATGATAATATGACGTACATACTAAACATGAACAGCTAAAATAGAACTACTTGACTAACATTACTGAGATTCATACTAAGCATGCATATCTGAGGCATGATTTTATGACTGAGCTGATACATGAATGCTTGACTGAAAGTACTGATAAGCTGATCACATATATCTGATGCCTGAATACATGACTGAAACAACTAATGAATATACGACTGAAAATGTAAGGGTAACGATACCAAGTTTAAAATAAAAACTGAGCATTGAACTGAATACCATATTTGTAACTAAAACCTGAACGTGAAATTGGATAAACTTAAGAAAAGCTATTACCTTTGGCTAAGTCTACGCTTAATTACTAAATATGCATGAGAGGAAACATGAGAACGTAGCTGGGTCTAGAATGTGATACATTAGCTGAATATCATGATCTCAACTAAGTACCTTAAATACGTGACATACGACTGAGATTGGAGCTAGAGGGTCAACCTATGGGTACCCACTACTCTAAACTGGATTCGTTATGAGAAGAGAGCGGCATGTTTAAGTCATGAAAATTTCGGTGAATTATAGTGTATCTCCCTTTTGGGACACTAGGTCCCTAGAAGAATACTGACTTAACTGTGATACTAAGGAAAACTGGGATGATGCACAGGGGACCAACGAACTGAATCGTGATTGAATATCTGGGATATGAAACTAAGGCATGATACATGAACCAAGTTGAACACGTAACTACCTAGTTGGTTTATCTTAGAATGATCACATTTATGAGATTCTAATTAGTGCAATTAGGTGGAAAGATGGGGAAACCACACCATCTGAACTTGTCCATTCTGACTGCTAAACTGAATTACTGGCTTTGCGGACTAACTCATGCTAAAAACTTATACTCGATCGGAGCATTTCTATGACACTCTTTCTATAGAGTTCTAATGACTGTAGAGAGAAAGCAAATCTTGTCCCGGTCAGAGTAGGACATCTGAATGGGAGATCGCTACATGGTTGGGCTTCTTGTATTAGGAGGCAAGGCCTATGAAATATCACCTAATATAAAGTGACCAAACCTTATGCACTGCAACTTAGACTGCTGAAAAGGTTCACATGGGCACTGAGCACGAAAGTATAATACTAATTTATCTTATTAACTAGATAGCTGATAGATAAATACTGGGCGTGTAAGACTGAACTATACTTAGGCTGAGTAACTGGACTAAGATTATAAAGTGTTATACACATAAGGTAATGACTGACTGGGTAACATGAGGTAACTGAGCATGAATTTCATGAAAAACTAAATTATTTGAGAATGCAAGACAAAGAGTGTAACATAATTTTGGAATAGTCTACACACTGAGGTTCTGAAATATTGATAAATGAATATCTGATAACTACACACTATGGTCAAGCAAACCTTAAAACAGAATTAAGTTACCGACCTAATTACTAGGCTAGGAATGAGGCTGAGATTATAGGTAAGACGGTACTCGAGACTGTAACCATAGCTAAGACTGTAGCTGGGACTGAATACTGGTTTCTAATAGCCAAGGTTTAGATTGGTATTAAAGTACTGTATTCTAAGACTGAATACTAATTACATTGTACTGAAACTGTAACTGGGATGTCAACTGGATTTTGATAGTTACACGAAGGGGGCTCATACTTTGTAGTTTCCCAACTTGTAAATATAATCTCTTGGTAGCTATTTACTTGGACATTAACATGACATTCAAGCCTATCTTCATAACTACACCCTCTTGTAAAACAAATATGCAACAATCTTCTCTTAATATATAATATCCACTCTGTCCCTTCTAAGCAACTGCTTTTCACCATATTCTTGTAACAAAGAGTGCTCACTGAAGGATTAAATCAGGAGGACCTAAAACATAAATGGACACTAACTGAACTTGACACTTGACTGAAACCTAAGGAATAGAATATAAACATCATGGATTCACCAAGAGGTCTAAAGTGGGGATATGTATAACATAGTCTGAATTTAACTAATTAGTAGACGCGTAGCATAAGCCATTGAAGCTGAGTATACTGTAAACCATGATATGTATACATAAGTCATGAGCTGCATGACCTGAGTTTGGAGCTTTCTGCATTCGTGGGACATGATTTGTATTATTGAGGGGAATAGAACTGAACTCCCTATACTGGGAACTAGAATTGTACATGATTCTATGGAAGGCGTGTGAATATAAATTGTGTTCATGGAAATGAGATGTGAAGCATACGTAGGCATTATGCTGACTGAAGTACCAAACTTTACACATAAGGATGAGTCGGGAATCATCTTCCCTTACTGCTTTTCTAGACGTACTGACACTACTACTAGGATCTGAGATCCTACTCGGTCACTTGATCTATCATCTCCACCTTAGATTTAAGCGATCATCATAAGTCAATGAACACTTTACAAGACTCTGAACTAAACAGCAATAATCATAACATACTTACACTCTGTACGACATATGCTTGCCTTACTAAACACATCATTTGCTTTTGTCTTTTCATATACTACTAATTTTACATCTCCTAATTGACATATCTACCTCCTTACTTAATTTTAGATCAACACTCTTTAATTCTTACTTCCACTAATCAAGTTTATTGGTATACTTTGGTACAACTAACCCCATAAATGCATAATTTGTTCAATTTTGATAACGTTATCCCAACTTTACTACTGCTAAACTCCTGGGTTCATGCTTCTAACTCAAGGTCATAAACTATCATGGGATCCTGAGAAGGGATCTGATGGCACTCTAATTTTGGGTTCACGAATGAGTTTTCATGCTTGTGAATGAGATCTTTACGACTTTGGAACATAACAAAACTGATGGGATATATTTAAGCCTATGGGCAATCCCATAACTATCTGCGGGGACTATTTGAGAAAGCCCTACCCTTAGAACCTTGAGCTTCACTATTTCTGTTACCTTGAAAGTAAGGTAGAGTTAACATGAGTGAAGAATAATGAGAACCTATATGAATTTCTTAGAGAAGCTTTCTATAGCATAATCTGAATCATGAAAGTGGGGAAACTGTTCCTAAAACATCTCATATCCTTCTGCACATACATGTGGTGCACAATACAACCATGTACAAGACTATACTAGATGCGCTTTTTAGACCTCCTAGGATACTGTTGAACCTTAGGCTCTGATACCAAGTTTGTAATGCCCCGAATCTGGTACCTAAAATGCTACACGGTGCTTATGACCCTGAAGGACCACAAGTTAACCCATGATTGATATCTGTAATTGAGCACTGAATAATACATTATAAATATGCAAAATATAAGATGTAAGGCCATGAGGTTTAAAACTAAAACAATACTAAATATAATACAATGTTTGTAATGGGGTATGAACATACCGAAAACTGAGATAAATTGCCTGAAAAATGTTGTAGTCTGAAAGCCTCTAAACTGTCTGAAAACTGTAGAGTTAACGGGATATGTCCCCAACTAACTCAAAACTATTAAAATAATAAAGTAATAAAATAATCATGTTATCCTCGAATGAAAAAGACTCACTGTAAGTCTGGATGCTGAACATCTGATCTACTAAGGATGCACGGGAGCTCGAGCTTCTAAATTTATGGTATAAAACACCATAGCGCAAATGCATCAGTACGTTGAATATATTGGTATGCAAGTGAGGTAGGATAAATGCAATGGTTCATATGCATGAACAATACTAACCAACTGAATAACATGAATGTGAGAATACATGCATGAGTAAGCGACAATAACTGAATTCGTGATAATACAGACTCATAGATTCTGATCGTGGATTTACTAATACCTGAGTACTGATACTGGGATACTGAATGACTGAGTCTAATGAATACTGAGGAACTAATGTCATATTACTAATAAAGGAATGACTGTTTTGATAGTTCTGATTATGAAGAACTGATTTTAAGTGACTGTATTTAACAGTCCTGAAACTGAATACCGATAACATGAGTTTTGTACAATTAATATACTATTAACTAAGTTCGTGATAACATGATTACTGAGTCTGGATACTTCCAACATGAGTGACAGTATCTGAAAGTTCTGATATTGATGGAACTAGCTGGGTTCTACACTATACTAATTTGACTGCATCTGACAGTCCTAGATTTCTATAGAACTGAACTGAGTTCTATTACTGAAACTAGGTTTGAAAGTAAGATTGTGGGAGGTAATAATTTAACCGACATGCCCCAAAATGTAACTGGTGGGGTCTAACCTATAACCCCAAATAGAACGGTGTCAGTACCGCGCACGAGTAAAGACAAACTATGAGTAAACCCTCTCTGACAGGGACCTCCTCTGTCAACCCCTCCTCTAAGAAAAACTCAAAGGAGATGTATAGTCCCTAGACTCGTAGGAGTACATCTCAACCTATGCTTGCTACGTAGTTCAGGAATGTAGACATTGCTACTAAGTATCACACCCTCTACTGGCTGACAGTATGTGTCCTCATCCCTGGGTTAACTCAGTGCGGAATCCTACTCCCAACTAAATAGACAATGAACTAATTAATTGAACTGAAGTGGATTCATCTTTGAAACAAGTCATTAACATTTTTGGGATGGTTTGAAGCTAGGTAGAAGTACAGGGTATTACGCCATCCCTTAAAAAAATCCACTATGTTTTATTCAAACAGATATACCAAGGTCTCCTAACAACCCATAGATAGCACACAACTCCTATAGACTCTTCTAGCCACCACAGAGTCACCCACTAGGGTAGAAATAAAAAAAGAGTCTAAAATACACTCAGGATTGAAACCAAAATGCACTGCTAGAAATAAAGTCATATAAGAGAAAATGGATCCCAAATCAAGTAAATATTAGACATCACGGGAAAAGAGTTTCAACATACCGATAATGAAATCAGGGGATACCTCAGATGCTTAACGAGTAGAGAAAGCATAGGGTCGGTTCCGACTAGTGCCAGAGGTAGATGGGGCACCCCTTGATGCCAAGCTAAAGAAGAGGCTACAGGAACCTTGTTTTCACCAGAAACAACCTTACTAACTGGATAGTTTCTAAGCTTAGGCCCTGACTTACCATACTTGAAGCACTTATCCTTTCCGTCATCATAGAAAACCCAATGCAATCGACCATAAAATCTGTAGGGAGGATATGATGGAGCTGATTGGGCCTCACTAGCTTTGTATTGGGCATCCTGTGCTCTATAATTATAGCAACTCTAAGAAATCTGTCACCAGACGGCTTTGGGAAGGGAGAACTAGCCATCCAGTGAGACCCAGAATTTTCCCACCTCTTCTTGGGCCACGTTCCATCATCCTTGCCACTCGGCTGTTGGCCACAACCCTGATTAGAGAATCTATACTTCTTGCTCTGCCTCTATCCTATCTGTGCCAACTTTTACTTCTCCTTTACAACCTACTACATGTATACAACCATCCTGGAGATGTTTATGTCCATGTTCAACAAGGCATCCTTACTCTTCAAATCCAAGTCTCGAGACAACCCAAAAGCAAATATTCTCATTCTAGCCCTCATACTAGAACAACTCTGGAGCATACCGCGATAACTACTGAAAATACAAGGCATACTCCTTGACATTGACTGATATCTTGTCGTGCTTTGATTGACAAAATCTTTTGACTTTGTTTCCCTCAGTTCCTGTGGAAAGAAGTGGTCCAGTAAAGCACTAAAAAATTATCCCACAGGGCTGACTCAACATCATCAACAGTAGACTGTTCCCATTCCTCATACCATTAGTAGGTTATATCTTTCTATTGGTAGGCAACAAATTCCACATCCTCCACGTTAGTAAAAAGCATTACATGGAAGATCTTATCTATCTCATCAATTAAACCTTAATGATCCTTTTGAACCTTAACACCACTAAAAACAAGAGGCTTCAACCTCATTAATTGGCCAACTATTGTGGCCTCAGACGATAAAGTAAAAAAAGCATAATGCTCGGACAAAAAAGCAACCAACTAAGCAACAGATGGATAGACTAACAAAACTTTTCATTTATCACATCAGCCTGAGTAGCTCGAAAAGGACTGGAGGGGACCAGTGACTCTAGAAGGGCAATCAGGAATTGGACCCGTAGACCATATCTAGACCCCATAAGTTGGATGTGTCCTATCAATATTGTCCTTGGGTGGGATAGAGGAGTTTCCATGAACTTCAGATAGTCTGGGAGGCATGATCTGAAAAACAAAAAAATGGGAATTAGATAAGATTACCAAACCTTAGACTCTATAGCTCAAAAATAGAACACAAAAAGGAGAATCATTCTTCAATGCCTTGTAGCCTCTCCCTTATGAGTATGGTGTATTACACATCCCTAAAAGATACTCTACTCGACACGACTTTGTGGGCTCCCAATTAACCATCAACCTAGGTCTTTGATACCAATCTGACATAACCCGAACTAGGGCCTAGTCATATTGAGTGTCTCAATCCCAACCAGGACTGGAGACCACCCACAATACCCAAACATTAAGCATCCTACACCCCTTATCGGATGAATTCCAAACATATAACAAGATAAAATGATAATAATTTAAAGACATTACATGAAGTCTATAACCATAACCAAACAGTCATAAAGTTTTCAACCAATACCAATCCCAATGCCAATACCAATACCAATACTAATGCTAACTCTTATACTGACTCAGCCTATGCCCTAGTAGTCCAACAAAGCCTGTAACCAGAATCAAAGAATATCTAATTAGGACATGCCTCTGACCATAGCCAAAACCAAAAACAAGGAAATAACAATAATAAAAGAAAGTTGATAGCATGAAATAGGGTCTTACGCGGTATAGAAGCTCACCACATTAATCTAGCTCAAAGTTATCCCTAAATCCATGTCACTAAGTAGGCGGAATAAAAGTATGGTCGATTATTGCATCGTGTGGGGATACAATGCCCGAAGATGGTTAGTAGAGTGAACCATAGCATGTAACTCAAGGATAAAGATAAAATAAATCCATCAATTCAAAACCTAATCAAATAACCATATGCAATGACATATATATATATTATGTCGTCATAGGGAACAAAGTTTAGTATCCATTTAAAATCTTAACCTAGATTGTGTAGCTTTACCATCAAAATCAATATACGGTCTATATGGGTCCAGTATTACCCCCTAAATAGGCCCTAATATGTGTAGCCGCATGAACTACAGATATCATAGGTGTCGGGGATTCCCATATATCCTTCACCCTTGTTGATACATATCTACGGGTCTAGACTTGTAGGAGTCCTATGTATCCCACTAGTATAAGGTCACCAAGACCAACCCCCATATCAGTAAACATGAGTTTCTAATATCTGTCCATCGGATTCACACCTTTACGACAATATATCACAACCCCCATTATTGCCTAATTAAAATATTAAGCAATAAGAAAACCACCAATTCCAAGAGTCAATTATAAAGGCATTATAAAGTGGTATCATCATACTGATTATAGCTTGCAAGAAATGTCACTAGCCAACACTTAGAGGATTCCCATGTACCCCCCAAACTCCATTATTAGAATAACTTGAGGGATTCCCATGTACCCCACAAGGTTTTCAGTTCAATTCAATTTATAGCCATCAAAGCCTTAATAAAGTCCTTAATCAATTATTTTCATGGTTATCCAAAAGCCTTAGTTCAAAAACACAATTTAACATGTGACAATATGATTCTCATTGACAATTTCACAAACAGGTTACGGGCATACCATTATTAAAGCTAAACTCCTCAAATTTTGGTGTTCAACCATGACCCCTAAAATAAATCACCATTCCTATGAACTCAAATGTTCAAAACCATATTCAAAATATGCATAATCACAATTTAAACTATAAAAAACAATATTCAATGATATGCATTCAAACCCTTCAACCATAGTTTCAAAACCACCAGTAATGATTCATGAACAATGCTTAAAACATATGTTTTTAGTAAACAAACAATGAGGGAAGAGTCACATGCCTAAATTACAAAGATTCATGGAGAGACTTAATCCTTAAGACCTTAGATGACCACTTTAGAAAAACTTAGCTAATTTTTCTTGAGAAGACTTGAAAGACTAAAGAGGATGTTAAATCTTGTAAAGTGTGGAATAAATGAGAAAAAAGTGTTATAGCGATGTGGGGTCTGAAGATTTTTAAGTGGGAAATATCTAAAATGCCCCCAACTAAAATTTGTTAAAAGGTCATCCTTGGTCACAAGTTGACCCATCGAGTCATCACCAAATCATATGACTGGTAAGCCTTGAGTCGAATCCTGGATAGTAAGTTGGACACCCATACATTGTCCTCTTACCACTTAATGATCCCCAATCGTGACCTGACCATACGAACCATATGGTCTAGTCATATCCAAGGTAGGACTTAATGAAAAGAGATGATGGACTACATACGACTCAACCCTACCGCTCATAACCTACGCTTACGGCTCTTAATAAGCCACTCGTACTCTTAGTAGAGTCAAGTCACTAAGTTACTAATTTGGATAAGGATCGTCCTAATGACTCGTCTGCACCACTAATGAATCATACCACCAAGTCGCAACTAAGATAGAAAACCCAACCACCATCCACTGGACACCTTATGAATAGGGTCGAAATTGAATATATATTTGGAATGAAATAATATTTACATAAACATGGTATAGATAAATATATATATAGAAATAAATTATAGATAACATAATCAAATATATATGTAAAATAATTATATACAAGATATTATAATAATGGATAATTATAATATAAAAATAATTATATACCTTCAAAAATAATGTATTTAAATGAAAGATAATCATGTACCTTAAAAAAAGGAACAAAAATGTTTTTGTTCCTTGAATGTTTCATTGTTTACCACAATATATGTCTATTAAAGTAACTATTATGTATGTCATATTGAAATTCACCAAATATGATGGTATATATGTAATTATTTTTATGAAAATGACTTTTTTTTTTGGGTAAAAAGGGTTGAAATTGTATTAAGTTGCTAAATTTTTTGATAGGATATTCATAGGAGTGTTGGCTCTGTTAGGGTCTGGGAGTGGGTTAACAGTTAGGGTCACATCCCTCCCTATAGGTGAAAAATTTAGAGTTTTGATCTTCCTTACTAAAATAGTACCCCTACCGTCAGCTTCTATATCAACAGTAACATACATTAGGGAAGCTGACAAAATGCTTGGCACCCTATAGTTAGAATGTCTCCTCCCTTCCTTAGCCAGCTTGTCCGCAATTCAATTTTGCTCACGAAAATTTGCTTCACCCTGACTACTCCAGTTCCTGCATTAGAAGCCTACACTCTAGCAGTAAGTTAGAGAAACATATATGATCAATTTGTATGGCATACAAAATCTAAGTGGAGTCAGAGAACATTTAGAAGGAGGGTAAGTTAAGGATTTTGGCCACATTTAACCTTCTGTAAGGGGACTCAATTTTTGCATGGACAGAGGTAACATAAGGGAAAAGCATACAAAGCCTACTACTAAGGCCTAGTCACAGTAGGTATCTTAAGCCCACCATGAGTCAGAGACCACCCGCTTAGACTAATATTCAGATCACAATAAGAGAATACAACGGAATACAACCAAACATGATGATAAGAAGAATAGATAAGTCTAATAACGTTCTAAGATAAAAAACACAATGACAAAAAAATCTCAACACTGTCCACAAAAGCCTCTAAAACAAGAATACCAAACTACGTAGGGACATGCGACCAAAGAAATCCATAATAAGATACTAAACAGTACTAAAAAAATAAAATAATCAGGGCCTTCAAAAGATGGAGGTTCACCATTTCACAGCAGATCCCCAAGAATACCAAATCACATAAATTGCATAGGAGAAACAGAAAATTCTTTGAGCTCTACATCAGGAAATGATGTAGAATTAGGGATAGTTACTGAGCCGAGTACTGACATGCAGCTCAGGGGTAGGGATAAAATAATGCAATTAAAAATCCTTTCAAAAACCATATGCACAACATTCATATAGATATATATAGGATGCCAGGATTGGGACAATGGTTATGAATATGAGATTTTAAACCATTAACCTGAATTGTATAGCTTTCTCCATCCTAAGGGAACCCATAGGCTATATGGGTGAAGCTCACCCTGTTGTAAAGGCCTAATGCATGTTAGCCGCACGAATCAAGGAAAAACTGACGAAAGGCAAAAGACATCAAGCCTATAGCCCTCCCAAAGATATATATAATGAGTGCATCAATCACACGATCAGATTGGACCCCAACGATGACAAATCAGGTTTCTAGTGTTGATCCCCTCGGGATCTACACCTTCACTGTGAGCTACGCAATTCTCTTTAATCCCAAATTGAACCACTTTACATATAAACCAACCATTAACTCAACTGCCATTTATTAAGGCATTTACCAACATGGTATCATCATACCAATATGCTTGCAAGAATATATAGTTATGCCAGACCAATTCATATAACCAAACTGACTCCTAAGTTTGATTCAAAATCCAAGCAATGCCCACCAAGGCCATCCAAATACACTTTTATCCATTTGTCCTTAATGCAATGCAATGGGTTTAAAACACAAGTTAAACCATGCAATTATTCATATTCAAAATTAAGTTTAAAAGGTGGGTTGAGGTTAAAGAAATTACCAAGCCAAAATTCCATCAATTTGGGGAAGCCTATGTCCCCTGTTCCAACCATTAAAATAATGCACCAAGTTAGTTCCTATAACCATTAATTTAAGAATGAATAAATAATTTAAGTCGTAGGGAAAGAAATTCAAGTAAACCCAATCAAAATCCTCCAACCCAATTTCAAACCCATGATTTAATAACATAAATGCCCAATAATCCAATGCCATAATTTAAAAATAAAGGTTAGGGATGTCCAACATGTCTGAAATATAGAACAATTTGAAGAATAATTGATTTTGGAACTTGCATAGTGAATTCTTTGTGAAATCCTTGAGCTTTATTGGGTTTTTTGTTAGGGAGTAGAATAGTGCAGTTTGATCTTTGAAAACTGAAGAAAAAACGGCCGCTTCTATGTTTAAGAGTTGTACAAGAGGTAAAAAAGACCAAAACTCCCTCGCCCAAGTGAACAAAAAATAGTTGAAATTAACATAGGAGTATGGAACACTATTATCACGGAGGGTAGTTTTTATGTCATGCCCTTATCGTGGAGGGTAGCCTTCATGTCATGCCCTTATCACGGTAACCTATGAGGCATGCCACTATTGAAGAGGCTTATTGCCTTGGGGTCATAAAATAACCCTGATCCCCTTCAAAAAATTTCAAAATTTTCCCAAAACACCATGTACACATCCCAAAACATAATTCAAGTCAAAAAATTGACATTACACATTCAAAAGGGTCAAAAATAACACAATCAAATCTTTTACAAGGTCTCATTTGAGATCATTCGTCCTCAAATGCTAAGTTAGGACATTTTTAAAATGAAAATAGCAAGATTACATCAGAATCAAATGGTAAATTTGAAATGCAACAATAGGGCAACAAAACTCATACTTTTTGCACTTTCTTCCAACCCAGGGAACATGAACGGGTACTCGGCTTTCATATCTTCTTCAGCTTTATATGTAGCCTCTTTTACCTTATTGTTCCTCTAAAGAACTTTCACCAAAGCTATGTCCTTTGTCCTCAATCCAACATCTCAATTGGTACTTCCTCATAAGACAAATGAATACAAAACACCAACATCTTTAATAGGCACTCTCAAAGAAAGATCATCGAAACACTTTTTCATCATAGACACATGGAAGACAGGATGAATAGAAGCCAAACTCACAGGCAATCCAAACATATAAGCAACATTCCAAATTCTTCTTAAAATCTAATACGGACCAACATAATGAGGACTAAGATTCCCTTTCTTCCCAAATATCGTGACTTCTTTCATAGGAGACAACTTTAAGAACACCCAATCACTAACTTCAAACTCCGGCTCTCTTTGCCTCACATCTTTTCAATACTTTTGGTAACTTTGAGAAGTCCTAAGTCTTTCTCTAATCACGTTCCCCTTCTTCATTGCTTGGTAAACCAGGTAAGTACCAAACAACTTTGTCTCACCCACCTCGAACTGTCCAATAGGAGACCTACACCTCCTACAAAAAAGAGCCTTAAAATGATCTATTTGAATTCTAGAATGATAATCTTATTGTACATGCACTCAATAATAGAAAAATATTCAACCCAACCACCTTTAAAATCAATCACACAGTCCCTTAGCATATCCTCCAAAGTCTGAATAGCACGCTCTACTTGTCTATCTATTTGAGGGTGGAAAGTTATGCTAAGGTTCACATAGGTACCCAAACCTTTCTGAAATGCATGTCAAAAATAAGATGTAAACTGCGCACCTCAGTTCAAAATGATGGACACCGATGCCCCATTCAACTTAACAACCTCCTGAATAAACAACTTAGCATAATTTTCTCCTTTGTAATTAGTCCTCATAGGAAAAAAGTGAGCAGACTTATTCATCCTATCCACAATGACCCAAATAGAATTATACTGAATGCAAGACTGCAGAAAACTCATAACAAAATCTATATTAATCATCTCCCACTTCTACATAGGCAAATCTATCACTTGAGATCTGCCATGAGGCCTCAATGTCCAACCTTAACTTGCTGAAAAATCATACTCTTAGCCACAAAGTTTGCCACATCCCTCTTCATATTATTACACTTGTATATTTCCTTCAAGTAATGATACATTTTAGTTGAACACGAATGAACTGTATATATCGACTCATGAGCCTCAGCAAAAAAAATTTCCCGCACCCATCAAAATCAGGAACACACAACTTTCTTTGGTACCTCAGAATGCTATCGCCCCCAATCTCAAAAGTCGTAACCTTTTGCTAACCACATGATCCTTGATCTGCATAAGTATGGGATCCAAATTTTGCTTCACCTTTACCTCAGCACTAAGAGATGACTTAACCACTTCTTGAACAATCACTCCTCCATTCTCAGAATCAAAAAGATGAACTCCCAACTTAGTCAACCTATGAATATCCTTAACAAAACTTCTTTACTCCTCCACAACGTGAGATAAAACCCTATAGACAACCTACTAAGAGCAACAACAACAATATTAGCTTTACTTAGATGGTAGTGAAGGCTCATGTTGTAATCCTTAAGTAGTTTGAGCGATCATCTCTGCCTGAGATTCAATTCCTTTTGTGTAAACACATATTGTAAGCTTTTATGGTCTGAATAAATGTCCTCATACAATTTTTATAGATAATGGTGCCAAATCTTCAATTCAAAGACCACAACTGCAAACTCTAGCTCGTGAGTCGGATAATTTCTCTTATGAACCTTAAGCTCCATGGATGCATAGGCTACAACCTTACAATACTCACATAGCCCAATTTCACATGGGATGCATCACAATACACAAAAAAATAATTAGTACCCTCGAACAGGGTTAAAACTAACACAACAGTCAACTTATCATTCAACTACTCAAAACTACCCTTACAAGCATCGAACTACAAAAACTTAACCTTTTTCTATAACTTTATCCACGGAGCAACAATAGATGAGAAACTCTCCATAAACCTCCTATAGTACCCAACTAAGCCCAAGAAACTCCTAATATCAGTTGGAGTTGTAGGTCTAGTCCATTTCCTTACTACCTCAACTTTTTGGGGACCCACCTTGATCTCCTCACTAGAAATAACATTCCTGAGAAAATTCACAACACTTAGCCAAAATTGATACTTAGAAAAATTTTGCATACAACCTTAGGTCTTTAGGAGTTTGAAAAACCATTCAAAGGTGATTGGAGTACTTCTCCTCACTCTTAGAGTATACCAAGATGTCACCAATGAATACTATTACAAAAAGTTCTAGAAACTACATAAATACCTGATTCATAAGATCCATGAAACTGGTCTGAGCATTAGTCAACTTGAACGCATAATCAAAAACTCATAATGGTCGTACCTGGTTTGAAAAGTATTTTTGAGGATACCAACCTCCCTAATTTTTAACTGGTGGTAGGTCAAACAGAGATCATTCTTAGAGAAATATCTAGCACTTCAAAGATGATCACATAGGTCATTACTCCTAGGAAGAGGATACTTATTTTTTACTGTAACCCTATTTAATCTAATGTGTATAGCCACATAAGGGGTCGGTAAAACCCAGATCAAGCAAACCATAAACTTTGTGAGAGGAAAGCTATAACATACTAGTAACAACATCGGGAGATGTTTCAGATTCCTGATGAGTATCAAGAGCATAGAGATAATTTTGGACGTTGTCGATACTTGAAGTGATACCCTTTGGTGCAGAAGCTGAAGAAGTTGTAACCAACATCTTATAATCTTCGATCGCAACCCAGGATGAAGGACAATCTTCTTGTATATGCCCAAGTTGATCATAATTATAGTACCAATTTCTTCTCTCCTCATAATATCCATGCTTAAGTAGTCCACAAAAATGTAAAGGAGGATAAGGTGAGGATGACTAAGCTCCACTAGCCTGAGATAAGGTACCGTATGCCTTAGAACCACTGCTAGCCTAAAAACGATAATCACTCGAAGGCTTAGGATAACAAGCACTAGATGTCGAATAAGTATTTCCCTAATTTTTCTTCTTACTCCACTGCCTACTATCTCTCTTACTATTTTATTAATTCACACCCTGCTCTACATATCTAAACTTCATATTTTCCCTCTCTCCCATCTCTACCTATTTCTTTTTTCTCATCTTCTACCTACTGTATATAAACCACCAGTTTTGATATATCCATGGCATTATCCAACATAGCAACCTTACACTCTACACCAAATCATGGTACAACCCAGAAGCAAACTTTCTCATTTAGGACCTTATATTAGACACCAGTTAGGAAGATAATGATACAACTAATGGAACATTAGAGCATACTCCTTAACACTCATCTTACCCTGCTTGAAGTTAAAAAAACTCTTCATCCTTAGCTTCCCTCAACTCTTGAGAAAGAAAGTTATCAAGAAAAGAACCTAAAAATTGATCCCACACAGCTGACTCGACATATCAGCCTTATTGCTTCCCACTTATCATACAATTGCTAAGCCATATCTTTTAACTGATATATAGCAAACTACAAACCTTCTGAATTAGTAGCATGCATAATCCTAAAAATTTTCTCCATCTCATCAATAAACCTCTAAGGATTTTTCTCAACCTTAGAGCCTATAAAGGTTGGTAGATTAAACCTTATAAACTGACCAACTCGTGTAACCTCAGATGAATTAATAGTAGGAACAACATGATCATACTGATAAGCCTATGATGCCAAAAACTGAGCGAGCATATGATTAAAATAACAGAACTTCACATTAGAGATATCTTCTTGAGGTGACTGAGCATACGTGTCACTAGCTCGTGAAGCCTTAGTAGGGACCAGTGGAACCCTACATGGAGCGGTACGATCAGGAGTAAGGACCCTAGATTGGTTTTGTACTCCATAAATTAGGTGAGTTGCCTCCATATTTTCCTAATGTAGGACAGAGTTTCTAGCAGAGTTTCTACGACCGTCAGATCTTCAGGGAGGCATGATCTAAAATAAAAGTAAGCCAGGAGTTAGAGGTATTTCATAGAATAAGACTCTATATCTCGAATATAGAACATAAGAAAGGAAATCATTACTAAATGACTTGCAGCCTCACCCTTATAAGTGTGGTGCGCTACACACAATAAAAGAGACTCTACTCGACATGGCTTTATAGACACCCAATGACCCTGAACCTTTCTCCAATACAAAGCTTGTCACGACCCAAACTAGGGCCTTGTCATGATGGGTATCTCGAGCCTACCATGAGTCGGGGACCACCCCCTTAGCCTAACATTCAAAAAATAACAAAAGAATACATTTGAAGATGACCAAACATGATGATAAGAAGAATAGATAAGTCTAATTAAGTTCTATAAGTTAAAGCATAATGACGAAAATATCCCAACACTGTCCACAAAAGTCTCTAAAACCAGAATACCAAACTAAGTCAGGACATACTTCTGACTAAGACCAAAGAAATCCAAAATAAAAGACTAAACAATACTAAAAGTAATAAAATAATAAAACCTTCAATAACATAGAGACTCACAATTTCATAGTAGATCCACAAGAATGTCGAATCACCTAAAGTTGTATAGGAGCAATAGAAAACCCTTTGGACCCAACATCATTAAAAAATATAGCGTTCAAGGATGGTCAGTGGGGCGAGCACTGGCATATAAGTTAGAGCTAGGGATAAAATAATGATATTACCAAAATCCAGTCTTAAACCATATGCACCATATTTATTGGGGTAGATGACAAAATGCTTGGCACCCTATAGCTAGAATATCTCATCTCTTCCTTAGCCAGCTTGTTAGCAATTATATTTTGCTTCCAAAAATATGCTTCACCCTGGCTACTCCAGTTCTTGCATTAGAAGCCTACACTCTAGAAGTAAGTTTGAGAAACTTATAAGATCAATTTTAATGGCATACACAACCTAAATGGAGTCAGAGAATATTTGGATGAAGGGTAAGGTTAAGGCCTTTGGTGACATTAAAACCTCTATAAAGGGCCTCAATTTTTGTATGAATAGAGATTACTTAAGAGAAAAGCCTACAAAGCCTACCACTATCATGATATGAACTAAGGCCTAGTCTTGGTGGGTATGCCAAGCCCATCGTGAGTTAGAGACCAACTCCTTAGACTAATATTCAGGACACAATGGAGGACAACTAAAAATGATGATAAGAAGAATAGATAAGTCTAATCAAGTTATAAGATAAAAACACAATGACAATAACATCTCAACACTTTCCACAAAAGCCTCTGAAAGCAAAATACCAAACTACGTCGGGACATGCTCCTAACTATTACCAAAGAAATCCATAATGAAAAATAAATACTAAACAGGACTAAATTTAATAAAATAATTGGGCCTTTTGAAAGATGGAGGTTTACCATTTCACAGAAGATCCAAAGGAATACCGAATCGCATAACACTGCATAGGAGAAACAAAAAACCCTTTAAACCTTATATCATGAAATGATATAGCATTTAAGGACGATCAGTGGGGTGAGTACTAACATATGACTCAAGGGTAGGGATAAAATAATAAAATTACCAAAATCCAGTCAAAAACCATATGCACCACATTCATAGACATATATATAGGATGTCAAGATTTAGAGAAGGTTCATGAATATGCGAGTCTAAACCATTAACCTAAAATGTGTATCTAGCTCTATCCTAAGGGAACCCATAGGCTATATGGGTCCAGCTCACCCAGCTGTAAAGGCCTAGTGCATGCTAGCCGCACGAATCGAGTGAAAACTAACGGAAAGGCTAAAGACATCAAGCCTATAGCCCTCCCAAAAATATATATAATATGTGCATCAAGAACACAGTCACATGGACCCCCAATGCAGACAAATGTGATTTCTAGTGTTGATCCCCTTGGGATCTACACATTCACTATGAGCCACATAATTCTCTTTAAGCCTAAATTAAACCACTTTACATATAAACCAACCATTAACTCAAATGTAATTTATTAAGGCATTTACCAACATGGTATCATCATAAAAATATGCTTGCAAGCTTATATAAGTATGCCAAACCAATTTATATAACCAAACTGCCTCTCAAGTTTCATATAAAATCCGAGCTATGCCCACCAAGGCCAGCCAAATCCACTTTTATCCATTTGTCCTTTAATGCAATGCAATAGATTTGAAAGACAAGTTAAACCATACAATTATCCATAGTCAAAATCAAGTTTAAAAGGTGGGTTAAGGTTAAATAATTTACCAAGCCAAAATTCCATAAATTTGGGGAAACCCATGTCCCCTATTCCAACCATTAAAACATTGCACCAAGTCAGTTTCCATAACCATTAATTAAAGCATGAATAAATAATTTAAGTCATAGAGAATGAAATTTAAGTAAACCCAATCAAAATCCTCCAACACAATTTCAAACCCATGATTAAATGACATGAAAGCCCAATAATCCAATGCCATAATATAAAAATACAAGTTAGGGATGAGCAACATGTCTTAAATATAGAACAATTTGAAGAGAAATTGATGTTTGGAACTTGAACAGTGAATTCCTTGTGAAATCCTTGAGCTTTCTTGGGTTTTGTGTTACAGAGAAGAATAGTGAAGTTTGATCTTTGAATACTAAAAGAAAGGGCCACTTCTATGTTTAAGAGATGTGGAAGGGGTAAAAAGACCAAAAACCCTCACCCAAGTGAAAAAAATAAAAAAATTGGTTAAATTAACATAGGAGTGTGGCACACCCTTATCAAGGAGGGTAGCCTTTATGTCATGCCCTTATCACAAAGGTTAACCTCCGTGGCACGCCACTATTACAGAGGCTTACTACCTTGGGGTCCCAAAATAACCCCGAGCCCCTTCCAAAAATTTCAAAAGTTTCCCAAAACATCCCAAAACATAATTCAAGCCCAAAATTGACACTACACATGCAGAAGGGTCAAAAATAAAATAATCGTAATTTTTATAGGGTATCACATTATCTCCTCCTTGAGATCATTCGTCCTCGAATGTTGAGTGAGGACATTTTTACAATAATATATGGCTATTAAAGTAACCATTATGTATGTCATATTAAAATTCACTAAATATGAAGGTATATACGTAATTATTTTTATAAAAATTACTAATTATTATTTTCTTGGTAAAAGGGGTTTAAATTGTATTAAGTAGCTAAATTTTTCATTAGGATATTCATAGGAGTGTTGGCTCCATTAGGGTCTGGGGTAGTTTAATAGTTAGGGACACATCCCGACCTAGTGTATCACCTTGGGGTGTGCCTTTCTTGTTTGTAAAGAATAAGGATGGGATTAAGTGTTTCCATATTGATTATCAAAAATTGAATAAGTTGACAATTAAGAATAAGTATCCTACTCCTTGTATTGATGATTATTTGCTCAACTTCAAGGTGTTTTTAAAATATTTTCGAATATTAATTGGTTGTTTGGGTTCCACCAGTTGAGGATAAGAGCTTCGAATATTTCAAAGACATCTTATTATACTCGATATGGTCTTTATGAATTCTTGGTCATGTCCTTTGGGTTGACTAATGCCCCACCCACTCATATAACCCAAACCAAGGTTTGGCCATGCCGGATATCTCAAGTCCAACTAGGACCGGAGAGCACCCCTAATACCTAACCATTGACCTCCTTACACCCCATGTCAGATGAATTTCAAACATATAACAAGATAAGAGAATATCAATTTAAATACATTATGATAAGTTTATAACAAAAACCAACCACTAAAAACCAAACAACAAACTAATACCAATATCGGTACTGATACCGATACCGACACCAATACCACCATGTCCACTATAGTCTAACAAAGCCTCTAATCAAAACCAAAGAATATCCAGTCGGGACATGACCCCGACCATAGCCAAAACCATGACCAAAAGGAATAGTAAGGACATAAAGAAATTCGTAGAATGAAATGGAGTCTTTTGAACTATGGAAGCTCACCAATTCAATCTGACTTAAAAGTTGTCCCTGGAATATCTAATCACTGCGCAGAACAAGTGAAAGTTTGGCCAATTTTCCATCGCATGGGATACAGCATTCAAAGATGGTTTGCGGGGTGAACGCTAGCATGTAACTCAAGGATAAAGATAATGTAATGCCATAAATCCAAAACCAAGTCAAATCAATGCACATAACCATATGCAGATACATATATGTGTATATATATACGCCTTGCCAGTATAGTGAACTAGATTTAGCATGAACTTTAAAACCTTAACCTGGACTATGTAGCTTTACCGTCATAAGTTTGCCCATGTGTTATATGGGTCCAGTATTACCCCCTGAACTAGCTCCAGTGCATGTTAGCCACAGACACATGAGATACCATAGGTGGTCGGGGATTCCCTAGTAACCTTCACCCTCTAGGATACATATGTGCGTGTATATACTTGAGGGATTCCCTTGTACACCATGAGCATATGGTTATCAAAACCAAACGTCATATCAGTAAACATGAGTTTCTAGTGTCTGTACTCGGACTCACACCTTCATGGATAGCTATCACAATATCCATTATTGCCTAATTAAAACATTTAGCACATAAGTAAACCACTAGATCTAGGTGTCAATTATTAAGGAATTATTAAGTGGTATCATCATACTGATTATAGCTTACAAGCAATGTGATTAGCCAATACTTAGGGGATTCCCAATTACCCTAAAAATTCCATTATTAAAATTACTTGGGGGATTTTGATGTACCCATAAAGTTTTTAACACCATCCTTAACCATTTAACTATTTATACCATGCATTAGTTTCAAGAAACTAGTCAAGCTAAGTGATAATGCATAAACCAAATATTTATGCAAGTGGGTTGAGTTTATAACCTATTTCCATACCAAATTAATTCATTTGGGGATTCCATTGTACCCCTATTTTCATCTACCATTCCCATGCACCCTAATGGATTTACCAGCCATTAATTTAAGCAGAATTGTATCATAAATATCAAGGAAGAAACATTTAAACAATTTATATTAATAATCCTCAACCCATCGTACAAAACCCAACATCAATATCTTATGAATGATACTTTAAATCACATGCTTTTACAAAATTGACAATGAGGGAAAAGTAACATGCCACAAATACCAAGAAATTTGGGGAAGAAAACACCCTTGGAATCCTAAATGACCACCTCTTTTACAACCATAACTTTGACTTGAATGGAGAGTTTGAGAGCGTTTGATTGGGAATAATGTGATAATAAAGTCCTAAAGATGGTTTAAAGTCATGGGGTCAAAAAGGTTAAAGTCAAAAATATCTTAATTACCTTAGCTTAAAACTGAAAAAGCAATACACCTGGCTACGAGTCACCTATCGACCCATAACTGTTTCTCATAACTCGCCACCATAAGTTGTAACTAAAATAGCCTTCATAACCCTCACCTACTATTGTCCTTATGACTTAGTCAACTGACTTGTCATATGACACTATGACTCATCACCAAAAGTCGTAACCCAAATAGCCTCCATGACCCCTACCTACTATTGTCCTTATGATTCATCACATAACCCTACGACTTGTAGGGTCCAAGTCATAGTAATTGCAGAACCCAATTAGGTGAATACAGAATATCTTATGATTTGATCATTATGACTCATTACTAGTCATTATGACTTGTGACTTCAAGTTGTAATGAGGACAATATCTTGGGCCAAACTTACTGATACCGTACGACCTATACCCCATGACTCATAATATATCCTTATGACTCATAGCGAGCAACTCATACTTAGAGCAGAATCATGCTATACACTTACCTTTATGATTTGTCCCAATGAGTCATCAAGACACCTTATGACTCAGGGGGTCCATTCGTAACCATGGAAGTGAGCTCAAGGCTCAAGAAATTTCCATGGGCTAAAGATCCAGGGTGTTTCAATTCTCTTCCACTTGGATTATTCATCCTCGAATAACGGGACAAGGCATTTGCCGACACAATTAGACCCTAAATATCACTACCAATGATAGAAAACAAATATGCTATGGAAATAACCTTTTCTTTTAACAAAGTAAGAAAACAAAGATGCTAAGAATTACACATACCTTAAGCACAATTATCTGGAATAGGAAATAAAAATGGATACTTGGATTTTATATCTTATCTATCTTTCTATAGAGCACCTCCCTCCCAAATAATACATCTAATAACCCTTGAATATGAAAAAAATTTCCACTAAGCTTTCAACAATGGATACAACACTCCATCATTTCAACCTTCTAACTACCCCGTGGAACATATATTTCCAAGATTTGAGTGTTACTATATCTCACTCCCATGTTAAAGCCTAACTTAGAGTTAAAGGTGCTAGTGTAAGCCATGGAATCTAATAATTTTCACCATTCTCATAGTACTACTCGATCTTATCACAACAATCTAGTAACCTCAGGTCTAAATCAAGGAGTGCTAACCACATCACACAATGGTTTGTGTATCCATCAATCACACATTCAACCCTGCCTTTCTATCCTTAATTTTCAGATCTATCTCCCAAAATTAGAATTTTCAATCATTATTGCAGTGGATTTCACCATCTCTCTTGTTCTTGAATATTTCACATAACAAAAGTTCATCATACTCTTCCTTCTTTATCTATTATTTTAGCCTGAGTAGTCACCCCAATAATTTTATAATAAACATCTACTCCCTCATCCAAAATATTACTATGCTTCAATAGCCACATTCTCCCTAACATAAGAAGGGTCACCAAAGAACTAGAGTACCAATATAAAAAATGAAAGAAAGGGGGTTACTTCGCAATAACAACACCTATTTGTCAACTCAAGGTGAGACCCGCGAAATAGGACACGGTAAAATAGGCATAAATTACTTTATAGCAACCACCTAGGTTATAATGGAGGGTCATTTTTACTTAAATATACCATACCACAAGTCCTTGGGACTGGGCACTGTGAGAAACATGGTTACATATATCATGGGTAATATAACATAAAGTCGAGATTTATATTCAAGGAACAAGGCAAGGATTTTTGCTTCAAACCACTATTTCTTGGAAATAGGCATAACATAATACATGAATATATGGATCATAAGCATCATAACATAGAGCTTGAACAGTTGGAAGCTCGAATTCCTGAGAACTATTATTGCCTTTGATTAAGGGGATGCAGTATTAACATTCACAGCACGTAGAATACTGGCCCTGCTCAAAAGCACTTTTAGAATACGTACAACTCTAGTAGAGTGCCCTCTTAACCAAATTAGGAGGGAATTATTAGAATAGGAGAAAATTCACCCCGACTCTCCCTTGAAGCCCACCACTAGGAGAAAATTTAAGATTAGCCCTTGATCTCCACCTTATAACACCTATAGGTATAATATTTCTCTCTAAGAGGTATTACCATAGACATGTACTAGGTACACTTGGCTCTCTTATACTAATAAACCACATCTACCCTGATGCTACCTGGGGTTCAGTATACTCTTATAGACTCTATGCCCTAATCCATCTGATGACTTAGCCCCTAATCCACCAGTTTAACCTGGACCTACGACCTATATATCATAATGTTCCCACTCCATATTCCCTAAGTCATCAACCTCATCTCTTTTGTACACCCCATCAAGCCTACCAATTTACTCTTACAAATCTTGCATCTCTATTCTCGAGCTAATAAACTCTTTTTGCAAAAATCAACATCTATGGTTCAAACATAGTTTCTATCAACCATCATGTGCTACAAATTGAGTACCCCATGTAAAATTTATATATGGTCCACCCCACAAGGAGGTCACCCTAAATTCCCTATTCACCCATTGATAACCTACACACATTCAGAGGAAACCATCCTTCTTAATCACTAAAGAATAGAAGTACCCCCCAGAGAAATACTAAGGTGGATAACCTTTACTAAAAAGATATTTTAACGGCTCTTTAAATTATTTTGATTCAGTCGAACCCATTTCATAATAAGGGATAGCGATAAGATAGGTATTCGAAAGAGACCAATCCCAAAAATCAATTTTGCTATTAGGAGGAACACTAGGAAGATCATCAGGGAACACCTCAGAAGGTTCACAAACCATAGGGACAAGCTGCAAAGAAGGACCTTTAGGTCTAGAATACTTAGCATGAATTATATGGTAGAGATACTCTTTTGGAAATCAGTCTTTGGGTTCTAATATACGAAATGAACCTTTACTTAGGCACTAAGGAACTATCTTCCCATTCAATCACCGATTTATTTGGAAAATAAGATCTGACCCTATGGGTTTGATAATCCCGAGGCACATAGCATGAATGCAACCAATCTATTCTCTAAATCACATCAAAGTCTACCATGTCCAACTCTATTATATCCACCAAGGTGTCCCTACCATAGACCTATATCACACAACCCCTATAGATCCCTCTAACCACAATGGAGTCACCCATCGAGAAGGACACAGAAAAAAGAGAAAATAATCCATAATACACTATGGATCAAAACCAAAATGAAAATCCACTTAAAGGGCCATATAAGAGAGAGTAAACCCCGAATCAAGAAAGCAATACACATTATGGGGAAAGAGTTTTAACATACCAATAAATACATCAAGAGATTCCTCGGATTCTTGATGGGTAGAAAGAGTATAAAGATGATTCTGACAGTGCTGATATCACAAGTAGCACCCCTTGGTACAAAAATCAAAAAGCCAACAACTGGAATCTTATTAGCTCTAGTAGAAACACTGACCGAAGGACAATAACACTGCATATTATTGGGTTGACCATGCTTGAAGCATCAGTTCTTTCCCTCACACCAAAATCCATAATACCACTGGCCATAAAATCGAAAAGAAGGGTAGAGAGGGATAAATCGGGCTCTACTAAACTAAAATTAGGCACCCTATGCCCTAGGACCTATACCCTTTTTGAAAATAATTATCATCAAATAGCTTTAGGAAAGGGGATCAAGCTGATGGTTATGAACTAAAATTCCCCTTGATTCCTTCCTTAGTCCACTGTCTTTTATGTCTACTGCTATTGTGATGACCCCAGCCCCGCTTTGAATATACAAACTTCTTATTATGCCTCTCCCTAATATTTGCCTTATTTCTTCTCCCACCAACAAGACCAAACTAGCATGACAAAGAGGCTACTATCTAAATTAATAGGTAAATAGAACAGCGGGACTCTACATTAGATACTTTTCCCTAAGAAGTCTAAGGAGGACTAGGGGGAACCAAAGAAACTCTAATAAGGCAAAAAATAGCAACCCTAAATTAGGTTTGTACCCTAGGGGTAGGAGAAATTCCATCTATATTGTCCTTAGATGAGACAAAAAAGTTTCCAAGACCATCAGATCTTCTGGGAGGTATAATCTGAAAAGCGAACATATGAGAATTAGTGAGAATTTCATGACCTTCTGCTCTATAGCTTGAAGAGTAGATCACAAGAAATGGAAATATTTCTAAATACCTTGCAACCTCTCCCTTATAAGTGTGGCACGCTACACATCCATAAAATAGACTCTACTTTGCATAAATATTGTGGATACCCAACTGACCATGAACCTAGGATTTTATACTAGTCTAACACAACCCGAACTAGGGTCTGGCGGTGTCGGGTATCTCAAGTCCAACAAGGATCGGAGACCACTCCCAATACCTAACCATTAACCTTCTTACACCATATGTCAAATGAATTCTAGACATATAACAAGATAAGAGAATATAAATTTAAGGACATTATATTAAATTTATAACCAAAACCAACCACCAACAATGAAACAATCAACTAATACCAACATCGATACCGACACCAATACTGCCCATGTCCACAGTAGTCTAACAAAGACACTAATCAAAACCAAAGAATATCTAGTTGGGACATGCAACCAACCATAGAAAACCAAGATCAAAAAAAAAGTAAGGACATAAACAAATCCATAGCATACAATGGAGTCTTCCAAAGTATGGAAGCTCACCACTTTAGGTTGACTCATTATCCCCAAATCACCTAGTCACTAAGAAACAGGAGTGGAAATATGGCCAGTTCCTGCATCGTGTTGGTATACAATATCAGAAGATTGTTAGTGGGATAAACTCTAGAATGTAACTCAGGGATAAAGATTAAGTAAAGTTGTTAATCCAAAACCAAGTCAAACCAATGCACATAACAATATGCAAATACATATAAGCATATATATATATATATATATATATACCATGCCTGGATAGGGAACAAGATTTAGCTTGCACTTTAAAACCTTAACCTAGGATGTGTAGCTTTACCATCATAAGTCTACCTATAGGCTATATAGGTCAAGTGTTACCCCTTAAATAGGCCTCAATGCGTGTTAGCCGCATGAATTAGAGATACCATAGGTGGTCAAGGATTTCCTTATACCCTTCACCCTCTATGATACATATGTATGTGTATATACTTCAGGGATTTCCTTTTACCCCATGAACACATCATCATCAATACTAACCTTATATAGGTAAACATGAGTTTCCAGTGTCCGTCCTTCGAACTCACTCCTTTATATATAGCTATCAGAACCCCTATTATTACCCAATTAAAACATTTAGCATATAAACAAACCACCAATTCCATGAGTTAATTATTAATGTATTATTAAGTAGTATCATCATACTGACTATAGCTTGCAAGAAATGTCATTAGCCAATACTTAGGTGATTTCCAAGTACCCCACAGATAATATTACTAAAATCACTTGGGGGATTTTGATATACCCCACAAGGTTTTTAAAATCATCCTTAACCATTTAACTATTTATACCATGCATTAGTTTTAAGAAATAAGTTAAGCCAAGTGATAATGCATAAACCAAACCAATTATGCAAGTGGGTTGAGTTTATTACCAATTTTCATACCAAAATAATTAATTTAGGGATTCCATTATACTCTACTTCCATCCACCATTCGCATGCACCCAATGCATTTACCAACCATCAATTTAAGCATATTTGTTTTATAAATATAAAGGAAGAAATATTTAAAAAAATTATATTAAAAACCCTCAACATAGTGCAAAACCTAACATCAATATATCATGAATGATATTTTAAATCATATACATTTACAAAATCAATAATGAGGGAAAAGTAACATGCCTCAAATACCATGAAATTTAGGGAAAAAAGCACCCATGGAACCCTGACTACCTCTCTTGGAACACTAGATTTTACTTGAAGAGAGAATTTAAGCATGTTTAATTAGGAATAATATGATAATAAAGTCCCAAAAATGGTTTTAAGTTGTGGCGTCAAAAGGGTTAAAGTGGGAAATGTCCAAAGTGTCATCAGCTTACAAACTAAAAAGTTTTGCACTTGGCTAGGTATCACCTATTGACTTATAACCATACCTTATGACTCATCAACATGATTTATAACAAAAAAATAGTCTCCAGGACCCTCACCTTCTATTATCCTTATGACTTTGTAAACCAACTCTTCACCTGACTCTATGACTCGTAGGGTCCAAGCCATGTTAAAATAGAACCCAATTGGGTGAACACTAACAATCCTATGGTTTGATCGTTATGAATTACTATGATTCGTTACGACTTGTGACTTCAAGTTATAATGAAGATAGTTTCTTGGTCCAAACTTACTAGACACCTTATGACTTACACCCCACGAATCATAATAAATCCTTATAACTCATAGTGATCCACTAGTTCTAAGAGCAGTATCATAGAGCAAACTTATATGATTTAGTTACAACTCATAACAGTAAGTCATCAAGACACCTTACGACTCCGAGGGTCCAGTCATAAGAAAGGTAGTGAGCTCAAGGATCAAGAAATTTCTAGGGGTCAAAAATCTGGGGTGTTTCACCTACATTCATAGAGTTAATGAATTGGGTATTCTAATCATATATTGACTCTTTTTTTTGTATTTATAGAAAAAATCTTAGTTTATTTCAATAATAAGGCCGATCATAATGATTATTTGTGTAATTTACTCCAGAGATTGAAGGATAAGAAATTGTATGCTAAGTTCTCCAAGTGTGAATTTTAGTTGGAGTTTTTCTTTTTCTTGGATCATGTATTGACAAAGGATGGCATTATGGTCGACCCGACCAAGATTATAGTTGTTCGTGATTGAGCTGAGATTTGGATTTTTATTAGTTTAGTAGGTTATTATCAGTGCTTTGTTGAGGGTTTTTGATCTATTCCATCTCCATCGACCAAGTTGACTCAAAAGGAGATTTTCTTTCAGTGGTATGATGTTTGTGAGACGAGCTTTCAAAATCTTAAGGAATTGTTGACTTTAGCTTCTATCTTGATTTTGCAAAAGGACGACATAGGTTTCATAATATTTTGTGATGCTTCAAGTTCTGGGTTAGGTATTGTGTTGGTAGGAGGGTAAGGTAATTGCGTATGCTTCTTGTTAGTTGAAGCCCCATGATAAAAATTACCCTACACATGATTTGGAGTTATGCACGATTGTTTTTGCTTTGAAGTTGTAGAGGCACTACTGTATGGAATCCAATGTAAGATCTTCTCAGATTACCTTAGTCTTCAGTATTTCATCACCCAATGAGATCTTAATATGAGGCAACATCATTGGCTTAAGTTTCTTAAGGAATATAACCTTACTATTCTCTATCATCTAGGAAAGGTTAATATGGTTGCAAATGACTTAAGTTGGTCATCGACTATGATGGGTTACTTGGTATAAATTTTAACCCAAGAGAAACCTTTGGCCTTAGAGGTTTAGTCTTTAGCTTACTAGATAGTTAGGCTTAATATTTTGACTCCTAAACGTGTTTTGGCATTTGTAGAGGCTAGGTCTTCCTTAATGAAGAATATTCAGGATATCAATTTAATATTGTTAGGTTGAGAGTGATTTGGGATAAGGTGTTGAGTGTTGAGGTTAAAGAGGCCTCACTTGATCTAGATGGTATTTTAAGGATTTGTGGCTAGTCTATATGGCAAGAGTGGATAATTAGGTAAGACTGATATTGGAGGAGGGTCATTGTTCTTTGTATTCCATCCATATGAGAGTGAATAATATGTATCATAAATTAAGACAACACTACTGGTGAGGTGGTATGATAAAGGATGTAGCAAATTTTGTAGGTTATTGTGTATGTTGTGCGGGTGAAGACTGAGTAATTGAGGCCTGGTTGGTTGCTTCAGAGGTTATGCATTCCTGAGTGGGAATGAGAATAGATCATTATGGATTTCTTGACTAGGTTACCTCATACTTCTCATGATTTTGATAGTGTATCATAGATAGATTGACCAAAGTTTCTTATTTCTTTCCTGTTCAAGTTTCTTTCAATGCTGGGAGGTTGGGCTATATTTACATTTATGAGATAGTTTATCTTCATGGTGTACTAGTGTCTCTTATCATAGATTGAGGTTCTGTGTTCACGTCTTACTTTTAAATATTTTTAGGAGCAGTTGAGTACCCAAGTTAATTTTATCATAACCTTTCACCACTAGAATGACGGTCAGTTTGAGTAGAGTATATAGATTTTGGAAGATATGTTGTGCGCGTGTGTTATGGACTTTGGAGGCCAGTAAGAGTAACATCCAGCTTTGGCAGAGTTTGCCTATAATAATAGCTACCATTCCAGTAATGAGATGACTCTATTTGAGGCTTTGTATGGTAGGTATTATTGCTCTCCAGTTGGTTGGTTTGAGGTTTCTGAGATTAAAGCTTGAGGTACGATCTTTCTTCATGAGTCTTTAGATAGAGTTTGGGTCATTTAAGATAGACTTCGAGCAACTTAGAGTATGCAGAAGTGCTATACATATCATAGAATTTGTTACTTAAGGTTTAGTGTTGCTGATTGAGTCTTTCTTCGTAGGTCATCCATGAAGGGCGTGATGAGGTTTGCTAGGAAGGGAAAGATTATCCCCCAGTATATTAGACTATTTAAGATTCTTCGAATGATTAGAGACGTGGTTTATGAGTTACCATTCTTCCTAGATTTATCAATTGTACTTCCAGTCTTTCATTTTTTTCATGCTTCGGTATTATATTTAGGATAAGTGTTATGTCATTCATTGGGATTCAGTGTAGTTATATTAGAGGTTGATTTTGTTGATGTGCCTATCTCCATTCTATCCAGGCATGTTATACAATTGTATTCTATAGATATTTCAGTAGTTAAAGTCTAGTGCAGTCATCAACGTATACATAAGGCTACTTGGGAGTTCGAGTCCAATATGTGTGGTAGTTATCCCCAACTTTTGTCTAATTAAGGTATTTCCATTGCCTTTAATTTGAGGAGAAATTAAATTTTTAGGGGTAGATGATGTAATGACTTAATGTTTTTGGTGATTTTTGTGAGTTATTCATTTCTGTATGATTTGGATATTTTATCCCTCCCCGTGGTTGCTATGCGATATTTTTAGGGTGTGAGGATGATTGACATAGTTCTCAAAGCATTTTGATATGATTTATGCGAGTTTGTAGTTTTTGGAGGTTAAAAAGGCTTATAGTTGATTTTGGTCAACATTTATTATTTTTTACATTGAATGGTAGAATAGATTATGCGAGTATATCAAAAACATCAATTTTAGATTGGTAACATAGTTGATATGATTTTACGACTTCTACATCTCATTTTGACCCTCGTTTAGAAAGTTGTGGAATTAGATTTCTAGGCTCAATTTTGTGAAAACAATCGTTTTTTAAAAATCTAATATTGTTATTGAGTTAGAGCATCGAATTTAGTAGGATAGCATAGTTCATTTGCATTATCAAAATTCTCGATGAATGTCAAGGGTTCTGTAGAGACTTAGAATTCTCTAAGTCTCTAGCTGATGCACCGCTTAGCTGGTAAATCCACTTAAACGACACTTGGGTTGATTTAGTGGAGGTCGCTTAAGCGGCCAGTCGATTTCTTAAGCAACCTGGCTTGACAACTGAGTTTTTCTTAAGCGGCACCCTCACTGCTTAATAGCATAATCCTAAGTGATATTAGTTCCACTTAAGTTAAATGTTCGGACCTTGGGGGGTGTTGCTTTAGCGTCACTTGGCCACTTAAGTGGCCTAGTGTTCGTTTATGTGATGCTTGGGTAGTTTATATACCGCTTTCTCGATTTTTCAACCATTTTTGGGACTTTGAGCTTTGAATTTTAGAGTTTGAGGAAGATTTCTTCCATTTTCAAGCTTGGGTAAGCTCCAAATCCCTATTTTAATTATTTTTCTTTGATTCTTGTCATCTAAAGCTTGTTAAATTAAATTTAAAAAGTAAAATTTGTGGATTTTGTCCCAAATGGACTAAATTAGTATTTTTTGCAATTTAAACCAAAATTTCAAGCCATTTTCACTTACGTTTTCTTCAATGGGTTACTTTAATCATGGGTAACATTCCAGTTTCACCCTTCTTTTTTGAAAACTCATTTTAGGAGTCTATTTTGACCCCGACCTTGAAATGGGTAGTATGGATATCATTTTTTATTTTTATATGTAGATTTTATATTTGTGATTTAGTTATTTTTGAGTCCCTCGTAAGGAGAAGGCTCTGTATTGCAGGCTTTTGGACTAAGTTTTATTCATTCAAGGTAGGTTATGGCTTAACTTTCTTCAGACTGGCTTTTGGACTAAATTTTCTTTATTCGGGGTAGGTTATGGATTACTTTCTTTAGACTGAACTGGATAGCTAATTCTGATATAAAAGCATGTTATAAGTGTGGGAACAAATCATGAAAATGACTTTATTATTATTTTGTGCCCGTGTGGGGACTATTTTTTATCATTTGGTGGTTTTGAGACACTATTTTCTATGTCGGATTATATGGGATATTATATGATATTGTTGGTCTAGTATTTATGCAATTCGTTTTCTTCTTGGTGAAAATTGTCTAAGTTGGGATATGTGGTATCAATGATATATTATGGTATATCTTACTATATTGGTACATGAATTATGTTGGATCATGGATGGTTGACTTATTGAGTGGATTTATGGTTGTTCTTAGTATATTGGTTGGAATTAGAAATTCTCATTCTGGTTGATTATGAGCATTACATATTCATATCATATACATTCACAAAACATTGGTACAACTATGGAAATATTGACTTTTTAAATAGAAAATTTGACATCCTTAAAAACCCTATGCTGATATATATGCTGGAGAGGAGTTAAGAATATTAGATTAGTATTGGTTAGTGGATGGTATATGGGTTGACGCATGGGTCCTACCTTGGGAGCACTGCTCAGTAGGTGTATACGAAGGTTGTGCGACAACCTCGTGCATTACATCATCATCATCCTCATTCTTCATTGTGTTTCATACATTGTGCATATTCTGTGTGGTATTTTCGTTCTTAATTTGATATTTATCTATTTGTGCTTCTTTCCCATACTTAAATTTGGTATATATGTATATTACAGAACAGTTAGTGGAGACGATGTGGGTTATCGTTTGGGACATTTTCTGATTGCATATGATGTCCATAGTTTGTGTTTATATACTTTATTTTCTACTTTGCTCAGTCGGCCTATAATACCTACTGAGTACAAGTGGACCGTACTTGTCCCTACTGCGCCCTTTTGGTGTAGTTCTAGGTATGAGTGCGCTATATGGTAGTTGATTTTGGGTGGTGCTTGTAGTATTTTCAAGATAGAGGTCGGCTTGTGCTTCCAGAATTGATCTACTACCTCCTCTTTTTTGGTTTAAGTCTTTTTTTCATTTTTAGAGACAAATTATGTTTATTTTGGACTATTAATTATATATTTTGATTTCAAGATGTACTTACTTGTTTCTTACACTGTGACACAGGATTTTTGGGAGATATATGGTATCATTGTTGTCTATTTTTCTTCTATAATTGTATATGCGTGGTTAGGTTTTGTTCTAGAAGCTGTACCTTGGGTTTGTGTCGTTTTCTCATTTCATGTCAGTTTAAGTGATAGGCTAACTTCTCAAGGCGTGCCACAACAAGCGTCATCATGACCTTTAATTTTTGGGTCGTGACAATTACGGTAGATCAAATTCCAGAATTTGAGCTTCAAAGCTCTTCAAGTAGGTTTCAAACTTTGTGATGCAAGATTTTGTATTGGGTGAGGATCTCAGCAAATACTGTTTTTCCAGTTCTTACATCTTGTTTTGATAGAACTGCCTCGCAATATAAAGAGAAAACAAGAAAGCTTTCAAGGCCCTCTTCATTGAAGAACATGGACTTCGATTCAAATTAATAGTGTCCATCAAAATGAAAAGTGTTGAGGGACTAACTCGGATAATAAAATGATAGTTTAACTATTTTTAGAAAGATATTATGAGCGAATGCTCAGTTTGTTTAATTAATGATTCTTAAAATTTGGAAGATACTCCATACATTGAAATAGATAAAGTAGCTTTCTTTAATTATCTTTTCGGGTTTTCTCAATGTGATTTCCATCATATTTTTCAGTCTGCATGGAATAAATGTCAACATACCTAAAATAAAAATTTAACCATATTAGTTATTAGAATCACCCAACTTGGTTATGATTTATAACACTTATATCCTTCATAGACGTGTCATTATCATACTACTTAGGAATGTTAAAATAGAAAAGAATACCATTTACATTGTTCTTTAAAAATTATTTTGGAGTAGAAATTTGAAAGACGGTTTTCCATTTCATTTTTCTCAACATTTAAAAGAAAATAAGTTGAACAAGAATATCTATTTGATACTATAATTGAGTCAAGATGTATAATATTAAAATCAATTGCTAACCTAGAAATTTTATTTGATCAAGCCATATTAGAGCATGAGAATACATACATATATATATATATACTTACATACATATACATATATATATATATATATGATGAAAGTCTAAAATTTAAAATTGATTATAAAGTAGGTATTAGAAATCTATCAATAGTTTTTTAGAGGGTGAGGTGTTTGGTGATAGGGTGGGGGTGGGGGTGGGGGTGGGGGGAATACAATGATAAATGGCAATAAAAGAAGCTAATCATGTCTACCAACTTTTAACTATAGAAGCTATTTTCTAAGTTGTTATAACTTACACAACAAATCAACATGCTTATAATGTCACAAAAGAGTGACTGATTAACTCTCGGATATATTATGAATTATTTTATCCCTCTGATTTTCAATTAAATTTCTTTTTCTTGTTATGACAATGGCTTTCATAATCTTAATTAGATCATAAAGACCAACTTAGTAATTGTAAAAGGAGAAGGTATTGTGAATACCTTATGTATTATTCAATTATGTAAGATATTTATATATACAGATACAAACAGCTGATTAAATAAACTAAATAAGGAAAGAATCAAAAGATATTCTATTATATCCCTATATATCAGCTAAATTGTGTACACTACACCTAAACATGTCTTAATCATTTTGTAATACTCCCCTCAAGTTGGATCCTAGATATTTAATCATGCTTAACTTGTTACAAAGATAATCAACTCGGCTATCATGTAACTCTTTTGTGAACAAATCAGCTAGTTTCTCTCCCGTCTTCACGTACCCATTGGAAATCAAATTCTCCTGAATCTTCTCATGTATAAACTAACAGTCAACTTTAATATATTTTGTTCATTCATTATACACTAGATTCAAGGCAATTCCACAAAATAAAAAGCTTTTTATGAGGTACAAAGAGAAATTTCTCTTCATTTGATTTGTTACGAAATCGACCATAGTTCAATTCCCCATTTATTTTGGTAGTATTGACTACACCCCAATTCTCAGCTTCATGTTACTCTTTCCAAGTAACAAGTTAAGTCTAGGGCATCCCAATTGGATTGACTGGGATGACAGTTTTTCCTTCCGAGTCTATAAAAGAATCAAACGCAACTTGATTATACCACCTGAGTTTTGATGGAGTAGGATACTTTAATCCAATTTCATTTAATAGATGATGCATATACATAATCTCATATGGAGACTATGAAATAGGTCTGCATTCTAATTTTTACTGGATCTAGATACAACATTTAACTTCTTTCTCCTTCATGATACTAGGTTTACTCCAACAAACACACAATAGCCTGTAGTAGATCTTCTATTAATTTAGGATCCAACGCAATTAGCATCTGCAAAACACTCAACACGACTATGACTGTAATTGATATATAATATTTCAAGTTTAGGAGTTTCTTTCACGTAACATAGAATCTGTTCTAAAGCATTCCAATGCTTGTTTTTAGGCAAGGACAGGAACTGATAAACCACACTTACCTCAAAAGCAATATCTGGAGAAGTCACAGTAAGGTAGTTTAGATTCCCAACTATCCTTCTTTATCTTTCAGAATCATCAAAAGGATAGCCATCGTTATTCATAAGATGCACATTGGG
>NC_061119.1:70862077-70878435 GCF_002878395.1 Capsicum annuum | reverse complement strand
AAATCAAGAAATACGCAAGTACTTAGGCCTATTTTGGTATATATGATGTATTTTTATATCTATTTTGTAGGAAATAGGTTTTGCGAGCTAAATAGAAGAAAAGAATTTGAAAGCTCAAATTTGGGCTAGCTACATTGGAACCTACCTGGAGTACGTGCTACTTACCCAGTGTAGGTAGCTTGGTAAGTGTAAAAGAGTCAAACTTTAGAGAATTAGAAGTTAATGAATTTGGATGGCTACCTACAAAGGGGTCACCAACGAACTATAGGTACCACCTACAACATCGTAGGTAATAGTATAGGTATCAGTAGGTCAAAGTCTAGAGAAATTGAAGATGCAGATATTTTCTGCTACCTACAATGGGTCACTTACCTGAGGTAAGTGACAGTGTACCCAAAGTTACCCGGTTTATTTTTGTATTGATTTTATGGTTTTAAGTAATCTTAAATACTCTTTTAAGGTTTTTTAGTTAATATATACTCTTTTATCAAATTTTACGCACTCATACAAATCATAAACATATTTTTGATTCATTGAGTTTTGATCTTGGATTCTAGTGTTTTTGGTTTTTGGTTGATTAATTGATTTGAGACTTTGGGTTTTCTTCATCTATTGTTGTGAGATTGATTCAATGCTTTCTTTAATGATTTCTATGGATTGTTTCACACCTATGAGTAGCTAATTCCCTTTTCTAGGGTTATGGGAACCTTGATGGATTAATGAGTAGGGAAAGTGTGAGGTTCCTTCAAGATCATTGTTGTTGCATGTATTGAGATTTTATTTGTTTTGATTGCTTTCTTAACATTTGCAAACATTAGGAACCTGCCTTTATTTGATACTAACTTGAGAGATGAAGATATTAGAAAAGGAAGATCACAAAAGTGACTCGAGGTTATCAACCCTCATCTAATTAACTTAAGACCGGGAGGAGATAGTTAATATGGGATCCAATACAAAGGTTATTAATGCAACACTATGAGACTTAGAAGAGATGAGTGAGATTTACCAAAGGGTGTTGAGAGATGGTTGGTGATGCATATCTTATCAGATTTTTCATGCATAGTAGTGAGATAGTTAGGTAGAGCACGATAAACCTACAGAGTTAGAAGCCAGGGGGAACATAAGCCTACTATTTATTTCAAATTTCTTACAACCAAAAGCATACAAATTGTTACTTTTACTGATTACTGCAAATACCTCCATTTACTTTTCTATTCTTTCGGCTACTTCAGTAAGTTTGAGAGATGAATTCGGCCTATTTCCTTAGGGATCGACCCCTATATAGTTGAGTTACTATAATTTTATAACGACAACATTGTATCTTATTGGAGGTTATACTTTTGGCAACACCAACTACAACATACCATAAGTCCTAGAATAGTCAATACAATCTATTTCAAAACAAAAGACTAGACATAGATAAATTGAAGGAAATGGGGAAACTCAAGTCCAATAGATCACCCTATCTCTAAAATCTACCATAGCATGATCTTCAAATCAACAACAACAACTAGTACTCAGATCTGCACCCAAAAGGTACAGAAGTGTAGTATGATTACCAAAACCATGAGTACTTAGTAGGCATCATTTGTTGACTTAGCTAAATTATGACATAGATATGATAAAATATAAAATAACATAACTATGTCAAGAAAAATATGCAAACCAGAGAATAACTCCCACATCGCTGTACACGATTAATTAAATAGACCAAAAAATAACATAAAGAATAAGAAATTATAACTACAAAAATTTTCTCCATAAGCCAATAAGTGAAAAAAGAAAAATAACCCAACACAGAACCCATAATCCTTGAGGGTACAATCAAGTAGAGTACAACTCGAACCCCCATCATTTAACAACCTCCACGATCCAACTAGATTTCATTCATGTCATTCCACACTATAATAATTTTTCAATTTTTGAACTTGAACCTATAATACCCCATGTCTAAATGCCACTGTACCATGTATGACTCATTTCTTTGAGGCTTACATACAACCCAAGAGTCGTATGTTATAGTCATCTCCAAGATAATGCAAAATGATTGATGCTCTATTTTAGGTATGCTCAACCATTAGTGTCGTATGTTTACCATAGTTTTTTTGGTTAAATTTGATCTTTTATTAATAATTTCTAATCTTTAATAGACCAACCCATTTACAAAAAACATCCTAAATCAGTTGGGTTGACCGGTCCAACCCGGGTCCAACTAAAAGAAAACAAAAATAAAAAACACTTGAGATCAGTAGGGTTTCAAGGAAGTTAAAGTTTTTTTCCTTTTACTTGTGAGATGAAATGTTGCACCTCTTCTTTAGTATCTCATTTCTCATCCATCTTCCTTGAATCTTTAGTATTTTCCATCCTGTTGTCTTTAATTTTGTGATTCCAGCTCTCAATTGCGCATGCATCTTCTTCTCTGATATTCAAATTCTCCAAAGTTATTGGTTTTGACCCTTTATTTGATGATATATCAACTTGATTTTTGGTACTTCTCTCTTTAAATTTTGATTGATTCTTTCTAGATCTGTATTAGAAGAAGATACTATCTGAATAGACCTCCGTTGTTGCTGAAATTGCCTAAAACACTCATGTAAGCAGCTCCTGTCCATCTTTAAAACTTGTGTTGATGTTGAAAATCCTTTTTGCTGATAGCTTAGGATAATTTAAAATCTATCTTCTTTTTGTTGGTTGCTGTCAATATGTGACATGTATCTATCATGCCTTAATCTCTGTATATCCTTTAACATCGAACTGGTGTAATCCTTAAATAAGGACTTTTCCATTTATCACTATTAAGAATAGATTTACCCCTTTTATGTAGCTGATGAAAGCAAGTAAAAGTTACTGCTTTTGTATCTATGGCTAAATTAGCAAGGTAATCCGCTAACATGTTTCCCTCTCTGTATATATGCTGATAAATTACTTGTTTGTCCTTCTATTGTTGCTGAATTTATGTGATTATACTTGCTAAACTCCAAGGTATATACTAGTTTCATGTTAATACCCTTTGCATTAGAAAAGAATCCATTTGGACAATTATCTTCTGGAACTGTGTTTACCTACAATGTTTAGCTGCTTGAAGTATAGCATTTACTTCTACTTGAATACTATATAGATGATGTTGTGTTTGTGCATGAGCATAATTTAAATACCCTACTTCATTTCTCAGACAATAAGCATAAGAGCTGCTTCTCTCTTCATCTCTGAATGCTCCATCTGTGTTGTATTTATCCCATCAAGGTTTTGGAGCCTTCTATTGCACAGCTATCACCTTTATTTTGCATTTAATCTTATCAAACTCCTCTAGTATCTGTGGCCATTTCATAGGAAAATCTATATCTGGCTTTCTGACCTTCAGTAACAACCTCAAGTTCCTTGTAATATTATAGATAATTCTCAACCTAGGGGTATTCTTATTATTATATTTTTTGTTATTCCATTAACTTTTTCATATTTCTTGATAGAACTTCAAATACCAGTTGTTTTCCACTAGCCTGAACACCATGTCCATTAGTATTTCAGAGAAACCCATTTTCCTCAGTACCTTTGTCAAGAACAACCATTCTACCCTATCATAAGCCTTTATCATATCTAACTCATGACCATGTTAGGAGGCTTTCCTCTTTTTCTGATTTCTGATACTATTTCTTGTACAATCAATATATTCTCAGCAATACTCCTCCTCTGTACAAAACCTGCTTGCTCTGATGAGGTCAACTGACGAAGTAGACCTTTTAACCTTTCATGAACTATTCTTGAAAAAATTTTGTTGACAAAGTTTCTCAAAGAAATAAGTCTCATGTCTGAAAAAGAATTCACCACCAGTTTTTTTGGTAGTAAAACCAAGTTGGTGTGAGTGATAAATCTTGGTAAAGTATGACCATATAAAATATCTATCACCATATTCTGAATGTTTAACTTTATGATTTCCCATACATCTAAAAAAAAGCACCAGTCATTTCATCCAGTCCTTCAGCACTATTCCTATTTCAACCCATAATAGTTCCTTTTATCTCCTCTTCTGTAGGCATTTTTAGAATCTCAGTATTCTATTCTTCAATTACCACCTTTGGTATTTCTTCAAGCATTGAAAAGTCCTCTGCATTTCTTTCTTTGGTAAACTGATATGAGTAGGAGTCATAAGGTTAGTAGCCTAGGTTCTCTAAGTTTCTGTCCAAGTTACGAGTGGGGCTACAAGTCGTATTGTGATATTACTAGTGGTAGGTTTAGATTTTTATGTTGATTAGTGTATACCATCTTCATCCTTCCAAGATTATGAATCATGAGTATAACATGTACCTTCACCATACGATTCATATGGTTGACTCGTGAAGATTGGAGATCAATTTTTATAATGTTTAGGTAAAGGGCCTTTTGGTCTTTTGCCCTCTATTAACTCCCATCCCACGACCTATAACCTAAAAAGGAGCATTATTTTCTCTAATTTTAGTCAATTAACAAATCTTTCCACCTTCTATCTCTAAGATCATCAAGATTAGGGTTTCTCTCACCAAGTCATCTTTCAAGTCTCAAAGTTCAAGCTCTCTTCATAAGTCAAGCAATTCTAGGTATATGGGGTTTATGAACAAGGTTATTCTTTCGTCCTTGTGACTAAAAAACATGATTTTAAGATTGATTTACTTGTTTTGAATTAGGGTCCATACCCAAATATCCATATTCATGATGTATGACATTATCATGTAATAGAAAGCTTTAATGTATCAAGGTTTACATATATTCATATATTGGCATGAAAGATTTATATTGTGTTTTTAATTTTGTTATCTTGACTAGAATGTTGTTGAAAGATTTCAGGGTTATTATTGAGCATAATATTTTGTTATGAATTTCTATAAAATAAAGCATGAATTCTAAGTCCTAAGTACAGGTATCGAGTTTACAAGAAGTCTATGCTCTTTAGCTTAGTTGATATGTTCTATAACATGACTTAAAGAAAGATTGATCTTTTGATCTAAAGATAAGACATTAAATCCTGAACCATCCATATTTATTATGATTTAAAGTAAAGAGAAGCATAAGTGGTTTTCATTCTATAAATCCATATGCTATTATAAGCTGGATTTCTTAAGTATGAGCATATATGCATTCTGGGAGTAGTATTTAGCACCGAGACGGGAATGCAGATGAGTTTATCCTAAATTTCTTTAAACTACGAGCCACCTTAGGTTAAACTTTTTCCAATATGGATGAAGTATAGTGATCACTTAAGTTTCTATACTGATGGCAAGGGTAGAACAACTCTTTCCAAATATGGGTAAGACATGGGACTCCATGGTAGCTCACATGGTTTATGTCGGTTAGAAGAATCTCCCATACGAAAGAATAAAAGTAAAGTTTTTAGAAACTAAGTGTTATAGCTCACTAATTTTATTCATGTGATTCATTATCTATGTTTTATAATCTTTTAGTATTGAGTTTTACTCAAGTCCAAGGTGCGTAATTTATTCTTAGCGCATCATTAGAATATATGTATATGTATATATATATATATCTAGTTCTTTCTTTACTTAGGAATTCACCCCCAAACTCAGTATGTTCCAAAGGTACTAACCCAAATATATGTTTATGTGCTACATTGTCTTATAGTATAGGTTCTGATGTTTATTTCCAGTACAAAGATTGACTATGGGCATCATCATCTACCTCCCAACTTTTGGTGATCCTTCATAGTTTGAGGACCCAGCTTACCAGACTTCTGTTCATTGATGCAAGTATTTTAGTTTTTTATTTCCGATTATGTTTGGGTTAGCAGGGGTCTTTCCCTTTGGCTTTCTTGTTAGTAGTAAGGGTTTGTCAGACTGTGTATGTTTTATGTTCAAAGAGTGTGTTTAAGGTTTCCAAAGTTAAAGTTTTATATTAAGCCCTGGAGTTGTTTACCTTCAGTTTCTACATATGTTAGTTCACTTTTCATGCGAGTATCAAGCTAAATAGATATCATGGGTTAGCTTAGGTATATTAATAGTATTAAGCACCATGTGAGGTATAGGGGGTACTTTTGGGGCATTACAAACTTGGTATTAGAGTATAAGGTTTAAAGAGTCCTCATGAGTCGGACAAGCTGCATTACGTAGAGTCTTGATCAAGAGTGTAAAGTGCACCACATTTCTAAGCAAGAGGCTATGAAATGAGTTATGAATCATCATTTATTTCATGATCTACCATTCTTATAGTTTTCCCTATTTTCCTTAACTCGTGCTTTTACATGAATAATATGCTTCCTCATTGAGCTGAAGCATGCAAAAACGGTGATCAACTACCCCTGCACCTGACCTTCTAAATGAGAATGTGTCTCATGCTGAATTTCATCTTGCCTTTCAAGCATTGGTCCAAGCTGTGAATGCTAATTTTCAAGGAAACCAATAGGCAGTAGTCTTACTTCAGCAAAATGTTAATTTAGTTGTAGCCTAGATTCAGGACTTTATGAGGATGAATCCATCTGAGTTCCATGGGTCAAGTGTGGATGAGGATCCTCAAATCTTTATTGATAAGTTTAAAAGGATTACTTATATTATGCATGTTACTAAAGAGGAAAGTGTAGAGCTGGCCACCTATAGGCTAAAGGATGTTACTTATGATTGGGTCACCGTATAGAAGGATGGAAGGGATGAGAATGTAGCTCCTAAGAGTTGGCAGGCATTTTAGATTGTTTTTCTATATATGTTATTTTCTTCTGAGATGAGGGACGCTAAAGTGGAGGATTTGATAAACCTGTGTAGGGCTCTATGACCATGAAAGAGTATTTCCTTAAGTTCACTCAGCTAACTAAATATGCCTCATTATTGTTATCTAATTCTAGAGCTTGTAGGAGTACGTTTATTACTGGGGTATCTGATTTGGTGGTCAAGGAGTGTAGGACATCCATGATGATTGGGGATACGGATTTTGCTTGGTTGATGACTCCTGCTCATAAGATTGAGGTACAAAAATTGAAAAAAAGGGAGAAGAAAAACAAGAGAGTTAGGACTAGACATTTTGAGTATAGTCAGCCAAGGTTTGGAGGGAGAAGCCATTTGCAATTTTAGGTTCATTCATCGATGCCTGTGCCATCTTCATCTAGTGCCACTGCACCTAAGGCTAGGCAGAAGCACTGGGGCAGGACTTCGAATTCTAGGTCTTAGAGAAGTATAGTCAGGAGGCCCAATTAACCAACATGTGCAAAGTGTAGTAGGACCACTCTTGGTGAGTGTTTGATGGGAAAAGGTTGTTCCTATAGTTGAGGCAGGTTGGGCTATCAGATCAAGGAGTGTCTATATTCTAATCAAGGAAGAAGAGATCGTCATCCTCAGACTCAAGCTACAAAGCCAGGCCACCCAGTTCCACCTCAGGGCACATCATCCAGTACTAGTGCCGTTCAGAACCAAAATCAGTTATTTGCTCTACCATCCCATCAAGAGCAGGATAGTTCACTAAATATTGTCACTGTTACATTTTGTGCCTTTTATCTCGATGTATATATGTTGTATACCCGAGATCAAATTGTTCTTATGTAACTCCATTAGTTACTATAAATTTTAGGGTAGGTCTTGAAAATCTCCCTAAACCCTTCTTAATTTCTACCCCAATGGGTGAGTCAGTTATTGCTAGGCGAGTCTATAAGGATTTTCATATCACCGTCCTCCATAAGTTATACTGACGAACCAAATAGAGTTAGATATGGTAGATTTAGATGTTATTCTGGGTATATATTACTTTCATTCATGCTATGCATCAATAGATTGTCGTACCCGCATGCTGAAGTTTTAGTTTCCTTGTGAGGCAGATTTCAAATGGGAGGGTTGTTCTGTATCTATCAAAGGTCATTTAATCTCTTATCTTAATGCTAGAAAGTTAATATCAAAAGGGTGTATCTACCATTTAGTTCGAGTCAAAGACACTAAGTCTGAAGCCCTAATAGTTTAATCATTTTATGTAGGTAATGAGTTTCATAAGGTTTTCCCTGAAGATCATCCAGGGGTACCTCCAGATAGACAAATAGTATTTGGTATTGATCTTCTTCCTAATACTTAGTCCATTTCTACCCCTCCATAGAACATGGCTCTAGATAAACTTAAATAGTTAAAGGAGCAGCTTAAGGACCTCTTAGATAAAGGTTTCATTAGGCCTAGTATTTTTCCATAGGGTGCTCCAATCCTTTTCGTGCACAAGAAAGATGGCACTATGACAATGTGTATAGCTTATAGACAGCTAAACAAGGTCACCATCAAGAACAGGTATCCCTTTCCTAGAATTGATAATTTTTTAGATCAACTTCAGGGTACTTGGTGGTTCCCCATGATTGACATTAGGATGGGATACCATTAGTTTAATGTCAGGGAGCAAGACATTCTGAAAACAACATTCCGAATAAGGTACGTCTATTTTGAGTTTGCGGTTATGTCTTTTGGACTAATAAATGTTGTTGTAGCCTTTATGAAGTTGATGAACAAGGTCTTCAAAAAATCCTTGGACATGTTTGTCATTGTCTTTATAGATGACATAATGGTCTATTTTAGGAGTGAGGAGGAAAATGCAGTCTATTTGAGAATAGTACTGGAGAACATCAAGGACCATCAATTTTATGTGAAGTTTGGTAAATGTGAATTTTCATTAGAATCTATTACGTTCTTTGTGCATGTCATTTCAGGGGTTGGTATTCATATAGATCCTCAAAATACTAATACAGTGAGGCACTGGCATAGAACCATCACTAAATATGATATTAGGATTGGGTTTGACTGGATATTTTAGAATTTGTTGAAGGGTTCTCTATAGCCATACCATTTACCAAGCTGACCCAAAAAAAACGAAGTTTATATGGTTCAATAAGTGTGAGAAGAGTTTCTAAGGATAGATTGACTTCAGCACTAGTGTTAGCTCTGCCAGAAGGACTAGACAGATTCATAGTGTATTGTGATGCTTCCAAAGTTAGGTTCAGTTGTGTGTTGATAAAATATAGGAAGGTGATATCTTATGCCTCTAGGAAACTTAAGGAACACAAAAAGAATTACCTAACTCATGACTTAGAGTTAGCTGTCATTGTATTTCACTTGATAATTTTGAGGCACTACCCCTATGGTGTGCATGTTGATGTTTTCACTGATTGTGAGTCTTCAGTATGTATTTTCTAAATTTGAGTTGATTCTTCATCAGAGAAGGTGGTTTGATTTATTGAAATACTATGACATAAAATGTGCTCTATCATCTGGTTAAGGTCAATGTGGTGGTAGATGCACTGAGTAGGTTGTCCAGGGGTAGTGTGGACCATGTGAAGAAGAAAGAATGAGAGTTAGCTAAAAAAGTGCATAGATTGGCCCATCTAGGGGTATGTTTTCTCAAAATTGATGATGGGGGAGAAGTAGTTTAGAATAATTTAGAATCATCTTTGGTAGTGAAAGTGAAAGAGAAATAGCAAAATGATCCCATACTCAGCCAAATATTGGAAAAAGTCCAGTAATAGAAGGTTAAGGTTTTCTTCCAAGGGAGAGATTGTCTACTTTGGTATCAAGGTAGGCTTTGTGTTGTGAATATAAATGGGTTGAGGGAAAGGATACTAGTTGAGGCTCATGGTTCAAGGTATTCCATTGATCCGAGTGATACTAAGATGTACTGTGAATTATGAGTAATTTATTGGTTGAGCGGTATTAAAAAAGACATATCAGAGTTTATAGACAAGTGTCCCAATTGTTAGCAAGTTAAGGTTGAACACCAAAGGCCAGGTGGTATGTAGCAAGAGATTAGTATCCCTACTTGGAAGTGGGAAATAGTGAATATGGATTTCATTATAGGGTTACATCGTACAATACGTCAACAAGATTCAATTTGGGTCATAATAGATTGAATGACTAGATCAACCCATTTCCTACTTATCAAGACTTCAGATAAAGTGTAATATTTGGCTAGAATTTATATTCATGAGTTAGTAAGACTTTATGGTATACCTTTATACATCATCTCAAATAGAGAAAAACAATTCACTTCACAGTTTTGGCAGCCTTTTTAGGAAGGCCTTGGTATAAAAGTTAATCTTAGTAGTACTTTTTATCTACATACCGGTGGACAGGCTAAACGTATGATTCAGACATTAGAAGACATACCGAGTGCATGTGTTTGAGACTTTAAAGGAAGTTAGGATGACCATAAACCTTTGGTTTAGTTTGCTTATAATAATAGTTAACATGTTAGCATTCAAATGGCTCCATTTGAAGCACTGTACGATATCACACATAGGATGATTTGAGGTTTGTGAAGCAACATTGATTGGGACACATTTTGTTCTTAACGCTATGAAAAAATTTTAGCTGATTTGTGAGAGATTCAAAACTGCTAAAAGCCAGCAAAAATCTTATATTGATGTAAGAAAAAGAGAGTTCTAGTTTGAAGTAGGTGATTACACATTCTTAAAGGTGTTTTCTATGAAGGAAATAATAAGTTTTGGGAAGAAAGGGAACCTGAGTCCCTAATTTTATAGTTCGTATGAGATAATAAGATGTATAGGAGATGTGGTTTATGAATTGAACATTTCGTCAGAGTTAGCTATAACTCACCCTGTGTTTCATGTTTCAATGCTTAAGAAGTGCATTGGAAATCTGTCCTTATTAATTGGCCAATAGAGTACTGGGGTCAAAGATAACTTGACGTATGAGTAGATTCCTATGGAAATACTTTATAGGAAGGTCCGAACGCTAAGAAATAAGGAAATGACATCGGTAAAGGTTCTTTTGAGAAACTAATTGGTTGAAGGGGACATTTCGGAAGCTGAAGAAGACATGATAACCAACTATCCTTATCTCTTTTCTTCCAACTGCAGTTCCTGCCGAAGGTAAATATTTATTTTTTGCCAAAACTATTCCTGTTTAAGCCTATTTAAGTCTGCTTAATTCATATCTTAAATTGTAAGTTATTAGATCCTTGTGCTAGATATAAGATTAGTTGTAAGTTCATGTAAAGGTGTGGGTTGTTTTCCAAATCCCAATACTAGATGAATCACAATCGAGGACAAATGTTTCAAAGGGGGAGATAATGTAATACTCTGTGTCTAAATGCCACTGTATAATGTACAACTCATTTTCTTAAGTCATACATACAACCTATGAGTCGTATGTTGTAGTCATATCCAAGACAATGTGAAATAGTTGATTTTCTATTTTAGGTATGACTCGATTCGTAGAGTCGTAAGTTAACATACGAGTCGTATGAAGATAAGTCATAAGGTCAGTAGCTTAGGTTCTCTAAGTTTCTGTCTATGTTAGGAGCGGGAGGCTACAAGTCATATTGTGATATTAATATTTATATGTTTAGAATCGTATTTTAACCAGTGTATACCATCTTGACCCTGCCAAGCTTACGTTTCATTAGGCTAACTCATACCTTCACCATACGAGTTGTATGGTTGACCCATGAAGTCTGGCGATCAATTTCTGTACTATTTAGTTAAAGGGACTTTTGGTCTTTTCACCTCCATAAACACCCTACCTATGACTTATAACCTAAAAGGAGCGCTATTTTACTCCACTTTTAAAAAATCAACAACACTTTTCTCCTACTATCTTTAAGATCATCAAGAATAGGGTTTCTCTCACCAAGTTATCTTTCAAGTCTCCAAGTGTAAGCTCTCTCCACAAGTCAAGTAATTCTAGGTATGTGGGGTTTATAAACAAGGTTATTCTTTCATCCTTGTGCCCAAAAAACATGATTTTAAGATTTAATTTACTTGTTTTGAATTAGAGTTCATACCCAAATAACCATATTGTTGAAGTATGACATTATCATGTGATAGAAAGCTTTAAGTGTATCAAGGTTTACATATATTCATTTTTTGACTTGAATGATTTATATTGTGATTTCAATTTCATTATCTTGACTAGGATGTTGTTGAAAGATTTCAAGGCGATTATTGAGCATAATATTTTGTTATGAATTTCTATGAAATAAAGAATGAATTCCAAGTCTTAAGTACAAGTTATGAGTTTACAAGAAACTTATGATCTTAAGCTCCATTCATATGTTCTATAACATGATTTAAAGAAAGATTGATCTTTTGATCTAAGGATAAAACATGAAATCCACAACTATTCATCTTGATTATGATTTAAAGTAAAGAAAAGTATAACTGGTTTTCATTCTATAAACCCTTGTGCTATTATAGGGTCGATTTCTTTGTTATGAGAATATATGTAGTCTTGGAGTAGTATTTAGCATCAAGAAGGAAATGCGGATGAGTGTATCCAAAATTTCTAAAAACTAGGAGTCACCATAGGTTAAACTTTTCCTAATATGGAGGAAGTATAGTGATCACTTAAGTTAAGGTTGTCTATGGATATCAAGGGTAGAACAACTCTCCCCAATATGGGTAAGACATTGGACTTCATTGGTATCTCACTGGTTTATGTCAGTTAGAAGAATCTCCCATAGGAAAGAATAAAATTAAAGATTTTAGAAGCTAAGTGTTATGGCTCACTAAGCTTATTCATATGATTCGTTATCTATGTTTTATGATCTTGTAGTCTTCAATTTTACTCAAGTCCAAGGTGATTCATTTATGCTGAGCATGTGTCATTTAAAAGTATACATATATATAAAAATACACACACAGAGAGAGTTCTTTCTTTACTTAGTCATTCACCCCCACATACTCAGTACATTCCATAGGTTAAAACCCACATATATGTCTTTGTGCTATATTATCTTATAATTTTGGTTATGATGCTCATTTCAAGTAGCACGATTGACACGAGCATCATAATCTATATCCCAAATTTTGGTTCATCCTCATAGTCAGAGGACCCAATTTACCAAACTTCTATCCATTGATTCAAGTATTTTAGTATTTGATTTCTGATTAAGTTTGGGTCAGCTGGGGTCTGTCCTAGTGGCTCTCTAGTTAGTATTAGAGGTTTATCAGACATCTATCTTTTAAGTTCAAGGAGTTTGTTTAATGTTTCCAAAATTAAAGATTTATATTAATCCTTGGAGTTGTTTAACTTTCATTTCTATATATGTTAGTTCACTTTGCATGTGAGTTTCAAGCTGCATAGATATCATGGGTTAGCTTAGAGGTATTTGTAATCTTAAGCACCATGTGGTGTCCAAGGGGTACTTCTGGGTGTTAAAGAACCGGTATCTATATTATCAATTTCATACTCTCTTGTCATATTTAGCTGGTACAAATATCATCATAGTCATAATCAATATCCGGACTCGAATCGGTAATTATAAAATTAACATCATAGTCAATATCTAGACTCAAATTGTTAAATAGATCATTAATTTTATAATCATTAGTCGAACTCAAACCAATAATATATAAACATTATCATGACTAATATCTGTACTTGAATCGGTAATTATATACATATAATAAATATAATAAACAATGCTTGGACTTGATTCAATAAATATATCATTAGTATTATAATCATAGTCAAAATCGAACCGGTAAATAAATATATATCATTTTCATAATACCAATAAGCATAGGCTTCCAATACCAACCCATCATAACCTTCAAGTGCCAAGTCTCTTCAATATTACCTTAGTAAGCTTTTTCAAGGTATATAACAAGCGTATAAAAGATACAAGGATCAACATGGATCTTGGCCTACGATGGGTCGAAGAGCCCACTTCTATATTCCCCAAATTCATTACAAGGAAAATTCTACCCCGTACTTGGTTAAGGTATCTAACTCCACTTTTAGATGATAACTAAGCCGTAATTAACCCTAAGATAGAGATTTTAACTAAAGCATGAGCAACTAAGAAAATTATGCCTAAATTACGATCTTCAGAATGCCAAAAATGTCCCACTAACCAAAGTATTTAAAATTCCATCACAAACATCTAAAACCTATCCAAATCATAACATAATGTCATAAACATACTATGACATAACTTAATCTATGAAGAGCAAAAACCTAGCCTACCTGGAGTCTTAGAAAGCTCGAAGAATCTGCTAAATCACCTATTTTCCCTTTTGAGAAGCTTCTGTAAGGTCCTACGTTATCAAAATAATAATTTACTCATAAAAATAAGAATAATGATACCCATAGGGCACTATTATGCTTCAGATCCAAAATCACACAATATCCCATGTGGGTCTCATTTATGTAAATTGCGTTCCTAAAATAAACTCAATCTTCCCTTATGCTCAAGGAGTAATTACGGTGAAAAAATGGGTGAATTTTGAGCTATATTGGTGCTAAAATTAAGTCACCAAGGCTCAGGGAATATAGAGAAGAAAAGGGAAAATCAGCCATAGAAATAGAAGAATCTTACCTCAAATTTAAAGGAAAATATGTAACCTGTCTTTACCTAAGCCCCCAAAAGCACCCAAAATGCTATTTCTAAGCTATTCTACTCCTTAGGGTGTAAGTATCTTGAGAATGGATGAGGAATGAGAAAAACCGATTTGAAATAGGGTATTTATACCCTTCCTAGGTGCCCATGAGTTGCATACACAACCTGTCAGTCTCGATTGCAACATCTGTCGGCTGCTAGGGGAGTCTCTTTTACAATTCCCAAATGTCACTTTTGTGACACGAGTTTCCTGCTAGATTTTGAATGCAACACACGGACTGCAATTGCCGGTATACCTACACCAGAATTTCCAAGTCTCCGCCAACCCCTCAGGATTCATTCAGAATCTGTATATGCAAAAGGACTATGCTATCCTATCAAATTCAGTATTTAAAAATCCATGGCGTAGTCAAAATTTCCATCTAAGGTCGTTCTAAAAAAAGTTATCCCACACTCAATTTTCCATTTTCTTTTCTTCCGACCACTAGTTCAGAATGAGCCTAGGTCCCTTGAGACCCAAACCAAAGGTACACCTAGCATAAAATCAACATTTTAAGAGATCTTTAAATAGTCAGAATTGGCATACAAGGGTGTTTGACTATAGTTTTCACCTGGTAGTCAATTGGAACCAGTGAAGAATTTAAAATATGAAATTAGCTCTAAAAATTTAACGAACTACACAATAACTGAACTATCAATCCTAGTTAGTCATAATTGACTTGGGGAAGCTATAGCAAGAAATAACAGTAAAAATAAGAAGAAATACAGAAAATAACATGAAGGGTCATTATAGTTATTCTATTAATCTTGGAAAGTATTTGGTGTCAACTGATATGGTATTTTCAGAGTCTACACCATTTTTCTATGCACCTTCTATTTTTCAAGTAAAGAAGATAAAGATGAATGGTCAGACTATCATGTTATTCAATATTTGATAGAACAATCATAATATGTTGTTCCTCTATCTCCAAGTTTTCCTATTGAGCATCGATCAATTATTGTGCTATCAATGCCTTTTTGATTTGTGTAAGAAAGACCATCAATTAGTCAAGTTTACTCGAGAAATAATGATACGTGTTGCAATAATTTTATTTGATCCTCTTCCAATTGGTCCTCAAAAAAATCTTGACTTTCCTATTGAATCTTCGCTAAGGTATAATGCAAGTCTACATATTCCATTGCTAATTTTATTTTCTATGACCGTTTATCTTCTACGTCTATATCTCTAATTTTTTTCTTAACTCTATATATGTACCAATAATAGGGAAGGAGACTTTAAATCATCCTGATTAGTCTGATTCAATGATTGATGAAATATATGCCTTACAGGACAACCACACATTGAATTTGGTGGATTTGCCTTAAGGAAAGAATGAATTGGGATATAACTGGGTCTTTACAGTTAAACTTAATCCAGATGGTTTTGTAGCAAGACATAAGAGCTAAACTTGTGGCTAAGGGATATGCTCAAACATATGGGGTAGATATTTAGACACTTTTTCCCTAGTGGCCAAACTCACTTTTGTCCGCTTATTTATTTCACTAGTTGTTTTCGAGAATTGTCCTTTACTTCAGTTGGATATCAAGAATGCATTTATTCATGGTGAAATTCAAGAGGAAGTGCATATGGATCAATCACCTGATTTTATTTCTCAAGAAGAGTATGTAAGAATTTTTCATTTGAAGAAGACTTTTAATGGCTTGAAACAGAGTCCACGGGCTTGGTTTGGCAAGTTCGGTAAGGTAGTTTAGGATTTTAGGCCAAAAAAAATAGATGTAATCACTCAATATTCTATTAGAAATCAACAGATGGTATTATCCTCTTTGTTTTATATGTTGATGACATTGTTATCACAGGAAGTGATAATGGGGGGATATCTTCCCTCAATTTTTTCGTAAATACCCGGTTTCATACGAAGGATTTAGGTCATTTGATATACTTTCTTAGGTTTTAAATTTAATGAAAGCAACAAGGGAATTTTTTTGTCTCGGAGAAAGTATATTATTGATCTACTTGCAAAAACTGAAAAGTTGGCAGCCAAACCTTGTAGTGCTCCAATGAT